>NC_064276.1:3366086-3677282 GCF_003254725.2 Canis lupus dingo
GGTCATGTTGCCAGCCATGTGGTTCCCTGCCACCTGCCATGACACGTGTCTTGTGTGGGTCTTGTTCCTAGACCCCCAGCTCAGCACAGCAGGCCTTTGTTATCCTCCAGTGTCCGTCTGCACCTCCAGACCCACGTGCCAGTCCCTGGGTCTCAATGGGACTCAGCTGGTAAGGCCGCCCCATAAAGACTACCGCAGAGGTTTCTGAGAAAAGCATCAGTAGCCACTTGGGGTCATGCCAGGCCATCCTATTTGATGCCAGGGGACCCTCCTCAGGTAATTACTCAATGAGAAATCCTGATCTTCAAGTACATTAGACCTGCTCTGTCCTCTGAGGCAGAGACGTGTCCTGAGATGAAGCAGAGGTAGCAGGAAGGTTCAGGGCACCACAGCGAAAATGCCTCTGAGTATTGGTACTGAAAGAAGGAGCTCAGGGAGGAGGGGCTTATGCCTGTTCTCCCATTCCCCTGGACTTCCTGCTCTTCCTGCTGAGAAAACATACTGGGCTCTTAAAACAGACCCTGTAAAGTTACCATGGAAAGGGATAGGGTGGTCCCTGTTGGCAAGTAGGGAGGTCACAATTTTTTCACTGTGTAGCTCATGGTACTGAGGCTTATTATTTCACTCTAGAAACTCAAAGCGTTCCAGAGAGAACCAGCATCGACTCAACTCTTCCATGAGTGGATTAAAATCCTTGGCTCATAAATTCATGAGTCAAATCAAAGCCAGATTAAATGTCAGGATCAAACTCATACTGATAATCTTCTGGGTTAGAAACCAGACTAATTCTTCTCCACTAATATTCATTGCCTAGTGTTTTTACAACTGTGCTCCTAAAGTGGCCCCCACCCAAAACAACAGGATCTTTCACAATGAGCTGGTGTCTCAAAAAATGCCAAGCTGCTTGTGCTTGAGACCGAGTCAGGTCATGTTTCTCTGGATAGAGATATTGTATTCATTCTTGCCATTTGGATGAGAGAAACAAAACATAAAACTAATCTTTAAACATCCTTCCTTTTATTGTCAGGAAGATCGACTCTCAGGTTGTGCACACCATTCAGCCAGTGACTAATGAGCTTGGGTAGGAGTGGAGTCATGCCCTTCATGGCCTGTCTCACACAGGGCTCCCTCCTCTTACTGCTACTATATTCATTTCACTGGGTCTTGCCACCACTGCACTCACAACACAAGAAATCAATAAGTAATTATGGATAGGTGAGGGATGCCTGCAGATTTCCTCCAATGTCCAAACCATAGAAGATGAGAGAGAGTGGACACGGCCCTCGTATTGTTTTTCACTGCTTTCGGAAGCCACTATGCACACAGAAACCTGCAGCCTTGATGCCTACAAACGGACGTTCTTGCTTTGCTAGTGTCTAAGATGGTGATGGAAAAGCAGTAAATCCTCTGTAGACATAAACTACTGAATGTAGGGCTGTCATTTTATCAAGGAAATTGCTTGCCAGGAATTTATTAATCTTTCTACTGTGCTGGAAAATTCTTCACCAAGAGATGACTGGAAGGAAGAACGTAAGGACATTCGGACAGATTCTAAAACAACCCAAGTCCAGTGTCCTCAAGACTTATCATGGTAATTGCTCAGGTTCTTTCTTTTCTAAATCACTTGATGTCAAGTTGGAGTTAAAAACAAAAAGGCGGAGGTTAAATTCAGCCGTGATACTGTCTCCTCCATAAATCCAGGCATTTGCTTGTTGACATTCATATCGACAAATAAGATCTTCTTTCATGAGGTCCCCTGACCTTTTGGAGACACTTCTCAGACACTCATCATATGATATCTGTCCAAAAACAAAGGCACAAATGGGAACAGAAGCAAAAATCAATTGTGCAGAAGTGGAAATCGATGCACATGGCACTTGCTAAACAAGAAGTGACTAAGTTATAGGTGTTCCTGGGATGGATCTCCACAGCGGGAAATACCGCAGAGCAAGGCCCAAACTGAATGTTTCCTCTGTGCCTCCTCCCTTTCACAAGGCTTTCTCCATAACATTTTAAATCAAAACCTACAGAAATACCCTGGAGACCAAAGGCAGGGCAAAAGGATTGAATCAGGAGCTAGAAAACTTTGAAAGTTTAATGTAAGTCCACAACCATTCTTGTTTCTAACTCTAAGCAATTAACTGAAATTTATTCCCCCTTTTTCAGTGGATGCCAGTAGTTGGGACAATGTTATGAGAGCCTTAATTGCTTGAGCAGGAAGGCTGTGGTCAGTTTCTTCCCCTCTTCCTCTCTCCCCCCACTTAGCTGTTCCTGTCCTGACCCTACCCACCCACCAGGCTCTGGGAGGGAAGGAGGAAGAGAAGAGAGCAGAGTCAAGCCTGCCCAGCGCTACTGTAGCCTGGCATTAGTCCCCTCTGCTTTCAGGAGATGTCCATGTTCTAGTTCCTTCTCTCATGGGAGCAGTGGTGTGGCTTGCTCAAAAGTACCACCTCCCAACGGAGAACCCCTGGCCTGGACTTGGCCTCCTCCAGCTAACCATTCAGATTCAGATTTCTCCATCAGACTCAGGCTTCCCCTGCTCCACTGCACATAAGCCATGGTGGATGCAGATTTTGTGCCCCTGTAGCATAGGTAGTTTTGGAAGTCTGGTTTAAGAAGAAGAGTACACTTTGTGGATATACAGTTCTGCGCAGGCCTTGGAAGGGGTCCAGGCTGTGGATAGGTCTGAAACCTCAGCTATTTGAGCTCCATGGTAGGTCAGTCCACCCCTGCCACTGAGTCTGTGTGGCCCCTTCCAGTGGCACTGAAAACACCAGTCCTGCAACCCCCACCTCTGGAGAGATGGTCACGCTAAATAGGTAGTTCACTCTCCATGCTTCAGGAGAGGGGCCACCTCCAAGGAAGCTCTCCCCACTTGCAAGCTCTTCCACCCTCTAGTGACTTCTCAGCCTGATCTTGTAGAATCTGGAGATGAGACATGTGTTACTCCCACAGACTCTATTTTGTCTTTTGACTCACAAAGGAGCCTAACAGTCCCGGTCCAATGTCACACCTCCCAGATCAGGGATTCTAGCTCCTTCTATCAGTATTCACTGTCTCTGTGCACTCTCCAGCGTTGGCCAGCACTCTGTCCACATTCCAAGCAGCTGGAAAGGAAAAGAGCTTAAATACTCCCAGGTCTTCATCACATGGCCAGATCTCCCTGCGGGGGAGCTAAGAATGAGCCTAGCTGAAAAACAGAGTTGTTATTGCAGAGTGGAAAAATAAAAGGCCACCGAGATGCTTACACCTACAATATTCACATGATGTGGGTACCAGCACCAATGGCCTTTGTGATCCCAGTTTTTATTAAAAACCACATTCTTGAGAGATCCCCCAGTGCTTTCATTTAATTGAAAATGCTCCTACAGTAACTTTCAGTTGGTTTCAATTATGAAAACTGTCCCAAGTCCATGAGTGTCCTTAGTCCATGCAGAGAGACCAGTTCAGTGGGGAGTGAGGAAGAACTCTAAGTTTTCAGACTCTTTTTGTCACTTGAGAAGTAGCAGGTGCATTAGCAGCACCCCAGGGAAGAAGTGAGGAGGTTGCAGGATGGGGATACCCTCGGATGTTTCCCGTTGTTGTTCCTTGATCTGCTATAGTATAGGGCGCCTTGCAGGCTGTCCACAGTCCCCTGCGATAAGGCTAAAACATGCAGCATCAGAAATATAACTACACACCAATTGTTTTTTCCCTCTGTGCCAGTCTGTACTGTAACACCCTCCTTGTCTCTTCCTCCTTGTGTAATAACATATTATTCCTCTTGGAGCTATTTTCCTTTTTTTAAAGTTTATTTTATTTAAATTCAATTATTAACATATAGTGTATTATTAGTTTCTGAGGCAGAGTTCAGTGATTCATCAGTTGCATATAACACCCAGTGCTCATCACATCATGTGCCCTCCTTAGTACCCATCCCCAGTTACCCCATCCCCCCCCCACCTCCCCCTTCAGCGACCCTCTGCAACAGTGTGGATGGAACTAGAGGGTATTATGCTGAGCGAAGTAAGTCTATCAGAGAAAGACAGTTATGATACAGTTTCACTTGTATGTGGAGTTTAAGAAACAAAACAGGATCATTGGGGAAGTGAAGGAAAAATAAAATAAGATGAAATCAGAGAGGGAGACAAACCATAAGAAACTCAACTATAGGAGACAAACTGGAGCCATCTTCTTAATCCTATTAGTTACTTCATTCATTCCATACATGTTTATTGAGCACCTACTCTACCCTAAGTGACATTTTAGGTACTGGGAATATAGAAGTGAATATCTACATATTGGATTACCTTTTCTACATACATAGTGGCATTTTAACTATTATTTCTTGGTTGTTTTATTTTATGCTTCTTTCTTTGGTTCTATTCTAAAATATAAAAATGTTATGTATTTGGTTTTCTTACTCATTATCCAAGTCCTTTGTCAAGTCTTCTTTGAGTGAGAACCTTCTTATGCTGATTTTCCTCTTGTTTCTTCTGCCTCTCCGACCAGTCATTCCTCCTCTACAGGGACATGTTCTCTTTGTACTTCTGTCTTAAAATGAGAAATGTCCTCTCCTGACTATCCTCCTCCATTTCTGCCTTGCACTTTCTGTCCTCACATTCCCCACGCTTCACAGCCACATTTCTGGGAAGTTTGGAGTTCTCACTTTGCATTTTATGTTTCAACCCCTGCAGTCTGACATGATGCCCGTCCTCATGCCTCTGTTGAAATTGCTCCTAATTGCAGTATTTAACTAGTTCCATTGTCTATATTAATCAAGGAAGGCTTCCAGCTGTAATAAGCAGACCTAAACATCCAATGATCCAATGTGATAGAGGTTTATTTTCTGCTTATGCAACCATTCTGAACAGGTGTTCATGTGGGCAAATAAGCTCTTCTCTTTGTACATTCAGGAGCCTAGAGTCCCCCCACCTGCTATAAGGCCTGCCACCATACCTAGCAATGGCCCATCTCCATCCCCTCACCCTCCATGGGCTAGACCTCCATCACACGGTGGAGCTGCAAGGGAAGCTGGGACATGGGGTCTAGATGTATGTCCAGGAATAAAAGGAAATGGATTTGGAAGAGCAGTTAGCAGACTCAGCTACATCCTCCTCCTTATGTGATCTCCAGGCTTCTCTGTCACCACTCATTCCTGCCTGGTTTTCCTCTGACCTTGCAAGGCACTCCACCTCAGTCTTTTTTGCAGACTTCTGATCTTCCTTGAGGCATCTTTGCTTTTCACCCTGTACCTTCTATTGTAGATGATCTCGTCTGCCCCCATGCCCTTAAAATACATTTGAATGCCAATGGCATCCACATCTATTTCTCTATATGGTCTTCCCTTCCAAACTCAAAGTTTATACTACCATGTGACATCTCCACTCCAGTAGATCACAAGCTCTGACAGTGCAGACACCTGACAAGCAGCTCTCCAGATCTCCCCCAAATCTGTTGTTCTCCCATCATCACTCATCTCAGCAAAAGCAGTTAATAGCACTTGCCCATTGGTTGTTCTTTTCAGAAATCCACGAGGTATCCGAGTGTACCTCTTTCTCCCCTATCTCCACTGTGTTTTGCATTGAGCCCTGTGGAGTCTATTTTCTAACTATCTCTCAAATTTAGCTACCTCTTCCGTCTTTACTTCCATCATCATCTGTCACAAGTCCTGGTCCAATCGCTGCCAGATTGGTTTTGTGGAACCTACCTTACCATCTTCAATCTATTTTTCATTAAACATTCCGAATACACTTTTATAAGCCCAAATCTAATCTTGTCAGCATCCTGATTAAATCTCTCCAGTAGCTTCCAGTATCTCTCTCACCCATTTCTCCAAGCTTACCACACACTAGATGGGCAGTTTCATTCTTCAGCAAGGAATGCCTTCTCCCCTTCCTCCCAAGACTGGGTATTTCCGTCTCAGTTCACTTGCTCAAGGAAATCTCCCTCTCTCCAACCCTCCAAGGCTGGTAAAGAGCCCTTATAATAACATACTTCTTCTTCATGGCTTTTTCTAGCACAGTGCCAGGTACTTATCCATGTTTATGAAATAAATTCAACAACATCACTACCCCAGAGTTGAAGCTTAACAGAGGACACATGCGATGACCTTGCTTCCATGTCTGTAATTTGCAGAACTTTCAAGTAGGGTGGGAGGTAGAGACCTCAAGGTTAGAACCTGGGGTGAGCTTTGAACTTACTTACCACTGATGAGTATATATATGTGAGATACTTGGCTTTTCACATGTCGGAATGGGGCATACTAGAAGTGAAACATTTGGATTTGTTAAATCTAAAGACTGGACTTTCTTCTATTCACCCCAAGTTTAACTTTGCTGGTACTAATGAACATGAAGGGCGTTGTTAAAAGATCGTCCACCTCAGGTCTTATTTTTAAGACCTCAGAAGTGACACCAGGGAAACAAAAGGACCAGAATGACCTTATTCCATTTCCTGAGCATTTTTTCTACATTCCATTGGTACCAACAAGTGGTAGGCTTTCTTTGACCAAATTACATACATTTCTTTCCAACTAGTTGAATCTTCCCAATGATATTGATTTGTTAGAATTAGGCCCGTGGCACTAAATTGAATCTCTGAAACGGATTTACTTGGTATTTGTTTTTAAAAGATGGGACAGGTATCCCCCACCATCTGAAAGTAAAGTGGTCCCATGAAACCTCCTGTAGATAAAACAGGGCAAAGCAATGATCATTTCATAAAAGCCAAAATCCTCACCAGAGTTCTTTCAGTTAGTGAAAACAGGTACTAAGGTAGGAATCCCATAAGAGAATAGCGGCATAAAGTGAACTTTCGGATAGTGGGGAAAACCTGCACGACAGAAGATTCTTATCCGTATTTACTGTACCTTTAAGCATCCAAATCAATTTAATTAAATTCCATTAGGAGCACCAGAGCTGAAACAAACTAATATGAAAGCAACTGGTATGTCAAGAGGTATTTATTTCTGTATTAAACTGCAAATACTCCCTTTTGGCCCTTAAGATTTAGTTTCAATATTTAACTTTACTAGCTTTTGTTGTAGAATCGTTGATAGAATTAGTTTTAATGAATCTTTAACAAACACTTTACCTTAAAAAGAGACGAAGCTTGATTTTATTACAGCAAAGGGAGCTAAGGTTTCACTGTCATGCAAAATCTGGCTTGGGCTTCAGCCACACAGACTCTGGATACTCTACTTTCATTTTTTTTTCCCTGTATAATACCTTTTATTGCAAGAAGAAGTGTGCATGCATAAGGATCACTAATTTGGACTCTCTTCTTTCTCTGCTTCATGCGTGATCACATTAATATGGTTTGCCCACTTAAAAATGCCTAGAAAACTGGCACAAATTTTGAGCAATCAAGCTTTTCAAAGGTGAGCTGTAATATCTTAGCTGGTTGCCTTTTGCAGGGGATGAAAACAAATCTTGTTTTGACTTTCGTCTGAAACGTAGGTCCATGATGAAGTCCTGATAGTGACTGTGAGTAACAAGCTGTAAGTGTTCTAGTTTGAAATAGTGGATGAGCTTGGGCTGCCGAAAGCCCGAAGGATTTCCACTACACTTCCCTTCTATCTCAAGTCACTCACAGCAAATTAGAATTGACAAACTTATGGACTGAGAGCCTTCAAGGACAGCTAACGCAAAAAACTTGTATTTGTTACTCCAGAATCAAATAGCCTCTGTGTGCCTACTGAGAAATCTTTGTCTAAGGGCTGAGAAAATCTCACCAGATTAAGGAGGTTCCAGGGCTGTTTTCAAAAGGGAGGAAAAAACACCAGTGACCATATATGTGCGGGGTAATGGTTGTCCTCGTAGATATTTTGGGTTCCAACTGAGATCTGTCTCAGTGCAAATCTCCATTTTCAAGGTTAATTATTTATTGAAGCTTTTGTCCCGAGTCAGAGATGTCACTTAGCATTAGAAAAGATGTGTTAACTCTGAATGCTCAGTATAGAAGATAAACCTTCCAGAACACACTTTGGAAATGGAACCGTAAATGGGAACATCGCACTTAACGTATTATTAAAGGCGTGTTCATGAACCCCATCGCCCTCTGCCCGTTGCTGTCTAGTCCCCAAAGGGTGCCCTCTTCTAAAGATCAGAGACCACAGTGGAACTTAGGGGAAGTTCCATTTCCTTCCATCTCATCTCTGAAACACATGACTGAGGATTTAACTCCTTTATCTCCCTCTAATAACATCCTCTCAACAGCTCCTGAGATGTTTAAGTTTCCACCATCTCCGTAAGCCCTAGTATCCACACATGGATCGACCTGTCTCCCTCATCCTTGCCCTCCTCCTCCATCCTCCAGTGTCTTTCTGTCCTTATGCATCACTTCTCTGATGCAGCGTGGGGGCCTGGGGGTTGGGGTCTCAGCTGGGAGACAGTGTGTTCCCTGGCAGTTCAGGCAGGGCAGCCTGGGGGTGCAGTAAATCTGTGAACACTCCCCTCTGATTCGGCTTCAGCTTCATTGCATCTTATCAGACTGCTCTCCACACATCCTGTGGGTGTGCCCCACATCCTGCCTTCTCTCTGGGGCAGCGACTCAGGGCACCAGTCTTCCCTGCCCAGAATGTCCCCATAGGTGACCCACATAGAAACCAGCCCTTTGTTCTGGGGAGCACATTCTGGTAGTCGGCATGGAATTCTGTATCCAATTTTACAAGGAATCGGAGCAAAGCTGATGGAAAACATGAGGTGTTGCTCCTTCTCCCATTTTTTTTCCGGCCCTCTGAAGGATTTTTGTTTGGGGAGAACGGAGTGTCAGTGGTCTTGAGAGGTGCTAGTGTTCTCTGAGCTGCAGGATGCAGGGAGCAGTTAGAGATGGGCAGGGAGGGGTGTAGTCCGTGCTCTGAGAGCTGCGAGAGGAATCAGCGCCGATCCAGGCCAGATGTGGCAGGTATAATGGTGCTTCAAATTATCTACAAGGCTGGTTAAAAAGGAGGCAGTTTTATATACATCGCACTAAAGCAGCAGCAGCTGAGGAAAACATTACTATTTAAAGTGGAGCTGGCAAGCCTTAGGCCATTTTTTTTTAAAATACCATTTTACCTAAACTAACACAGCCTTCAGCCCAGCAGTAAGCATGTCATAAAAGACAGATATACCGGCAGCAGAAGATGATACTGATGAGGTTGCTCGAAGCTAAAATAAAATAATAATAAAAAACAACAGCCATAAAGTTCTGATAACCTGCATTTGTTACAGGACAATAGAGTATAAGAACTACAGAGGCTAGCTACAAAGCCTATGACATTGTCATTTTAACAATAATTAATGCAGTCATCTTAAATCATTGGACCCATTAGCATTCATTAGGCACCTCTATGTTGCAGGCACTGTGCCAGGGACCAGGGCTTCAGAAATAAGTAAGGCCCAGCCCTGCTTCACACTGGGGAGACAGGACTACCATGGTATGTAATGTGGTATCAAATCAGTTTGTTCATAGTGGGAGGAAAAATCGAGAGTAGCAATGCTAAAGCTCCCTAAACCTTGGAGACATGATTCTTTGAGCAGTAGTGATTTAATGAACATGTATTGCCTGCTTCCTGTCTTCCTGAAGTCATGATTCTTTGAGCAGTGGTGACTTAATGATCATGTACTGCCTACCTAGCACACAAGTGGGCAGGATAAGTAAGATTCAACAAGAGGCAATAGGGAAAATGCAGTGCCAGGTTGTGGAGCTGCTGGATCAAAGGTGTGGACGTGTGACACTGAATCACATAGCCAGTGGCTGCTGGGTAAGCAAGTATTATTAGGGCTCAGTGTGTGTGTGGCAGGTGGAGGCACCTCTCTGCTCTGAGGTTGGGACCTATTTTTGTTCCTGTAGAGGTCAACCTTGAGAATCGCCTTATCTGACATTCCCCAGTGGAGTTGGACACTTCAGAGCCTCCTTGGATTTAACACTTGAAAATGTATTCTGTATCCTTGTTCATCACTACAGCCTATGCATAGAAACTCCAAGGCAGCAGCGGTTCATGGCCATAGTCTTCATTCACATCACTCCAGGGTTTCTGAAAACAGAAACTCAGAACAACTTGGACAGAATCTCAGGGCCGGAGGCCCAAGCACTGGGGCTTTTAAAACTCCCCAAGCTGATTGGGTATTTTTGTCTTTAATTTATGGAAAAGAAATCAAGGTGGAGCTCACTAGTAATTGTCAAATGAACAAAACGAGAAGGGCTGACTCCTGGCAGCCTTCTCATTTCAGCTCTCTGTCCACAGAGAGGCCCAAGGTGAAGGTCGTTTTCAGCCTGGACCCCTCTAGCTCGTCTCTGCACATAGACCTAACAGACTCACCTGCCGAGCAGTGCTGACTGTCCTGTGCACTTGCCAGAGTAAGAAGCTATGGGGCAAGTGTGTGTGACACTAACCTCCTGTAGACAAATGCGGAAGCCACACTGTCCCTTCATCTGAAATCTGTTAGTGGGAATCTCTCCAGCAGCACAGTCTTCTTGGATACGTTTCCACCTCCAATGCTGTACACAACTCAGAGACCTTCCAGTACTTAAGGGGAAGATGTGGAGGGATGAAACAGAGTGGCCACCAGGTGGACATACAGTGAAGACCAAAGGGTTTCGAGCCTGTGAAGAAGAACTTTACCTTGATTCTCATGACTCTGGAACATTGAACGTAGCAATACAGATGATAGTAGCTTTGGGGAGTGATACAGTCTCACATAAAAACAGGCTGGGCACTTTAACACAGAGCTGAAATTGGCAGAAGGACAGTAAAAAGGAGAAGATAAAGAAAATCAGATTATTCCTGGTGGCAATTTAAAGTTCAATGACTTTGAACTCCTCTTCTCTTTTGGATTTCTATCTCTATCTACTTGGAACAATTTAACAACCTCCAGTTTTAAGTTTAATGTATTAAAAATAAAAACCAATTTGAGGCGCAGATATCATATCACATTTTTGACAGCTTGGCTGGGTCTTGAGCTGAAGGGCACCAACTTCTCGGTCATTCTGCTGGAGGTGAAAGATAGACATTAAAAGGGTCCCTGATCATCAATATTAAGGATTAATGGCCCTCTCCTAGGTGCTGTGACTATTTTTCATTCTGTTTTTTCTTCCCTGAGATTTCTTATCGAACCCCTAGAAGGCAAAGGGATGAAGTGAAGGGGGACAGTGGTTAGGCATCTGATGGAATAAAATTCAGGAAAAAGCTTCTGGTCTACAGTGAGTTAAAATTTTAAGAAGAAAAAATAGTGATCAAAGAGGCAAATGATGTAAAAAATATGTGTCCAAGTCGTCTTTATTTATGGAAACCACTTTCAGGCCTTCCTGAGTGACACTGGGAAGTAAATGAATAATGAACTGATTGCAAGCTGGCTAGATAACAAGTATGTACACAGCCAGTTGGATAAAAGGAATGTTAGCTTAGCAATAACTTCCCAAAGAAAATACATCTTTCTTCGTTAGAAAGCAAAGCGGTTTTTTTAGTTGAATGCCAAAAGAAAATTCAAACGGTGAAAGATGCGGAAGATCATGGATTTATCCTCAAGGTGATTGATTAATTACTCAACATAACTAGCATCTGATACACTGCTTTCCGTACACTGGGGAGTTCCTACGACAGAGTTAAAGCTCTGGGGTCCCTCCTAGGCATTGTTGAACATGGCAGCATGGGAGTTCTGTGTTTCAATCATGGCCCCCCTCACTCTGCATCAATGAATGAGAAGGAAGATGGACATGAGCAGTAACCAGGTCACCTCTCCTTGCTCCTGCCATGGCTCAGGAAATTGCTCTAATCAAGAACCTTACTTCGATTTCCACTTGGCCCTGCTCCCTAAGCTCCCCCCTCCCCCCTCCATTAAAGTTGCTGTGCCCACATGCATGTAATCATGGGCCATGTGCAGAGGTGTCAGACCCAACTTCTCTGGCATTCTGGATGCCTCTAAACACATGCTTCATCATCCTCAAGTATGTGCTGATCCCATCGCCTGCAGACAGGTTGTCTGCAAGGTCACACTCCGCCATGCCTTTGTATGCCAGGGATTGGGGCTTATGAGGGATTTGAAAGCTTTTTTTGGTGCATCCTTATAAGGGTTTCTTCCTTCATAAGCAGTTTTAGTATTACATCCACTTTCCTGACATTTCGAGAGATGTAAGTAAACCTACATGGTCCCAGTGTAATCTAAGCATCATGGAATCTGAACTGCTGATCAGAACATATCTCTAGTCATCTTCATGAGAGATGCTGACTAATCCATTGCTGTCTCACCAAGTAAAACCAAACCAAACGAAACCCCGAGTCATGCCACATTTATGTCTGATGTCTCCTTTGGTCTTAGAACATATGAAATATTAGCTGATGTTCTTACTGTGAAATATTTTACCCTTAATGACATATGGAATGTCATGACTTATTCATGACCAAAGGAGCCAAGCTTTTGATTAAAGCAGTTCCCTGAGCCATTGCTTGGAACCACAGAGTACATCTTCTAAATTCTAAGATCCACTTCTGTTGGTCATGTTTAAGAATTTTTTGCGGTCAACAAAGCATTCCCTTCAAAAGAAAGGAATAACTGTTTGAATACTTTTTCAAATCATTCCCACACATGAATAATGGATGCACACACACTTTTGAAATGGTTCCCATCCTGCCCTTTTCTAAAACTGCTTCTTCCCCATCGTTGCTACCATCCACCGGAGGATTTAAGGGAAGCGCACAGAATTCCTGTGGAGACATTGTCCCCTCCTGTCTTGACACCTACCCCTTAGCATGACACTCTCCCACCTTTTCCTGAGGAGGATTTATGCCTTACGCCCTCATCACCTCAGTCAAGACTCTTGGGTCATCTGTTTTACTGGACTCTTATCATTTAAAGGTTCGGAACAGCCAGTAATCTGCCCCTATATCCCACCTTTCTTCTACCTGCCTCCCATTCATTTCCCTCTTTAACTCATGGTCTGCAATCAGCAAAATCCCCTGTATGCATTGCCCACCCCTTCTTCTCTCTCTGACTGGGCTACCCCTGAACATGTGCTCCCCACATCCGACTCCCTGCTGCCCTCTCAAGTGGGAGCTCTTTCATTTCCCATCTCCCACCCCTGGCGTCTGTGAAGTCCCCTCACCCCAACAGCCTATGATGCTTTTAGGATCTGCAGCCCACCAACTAGTTTTCATTCTCCATCTCCTCCCCAACATCTTCCCTTTCCTCTTTCCCTGGCTTGGATTCAATGGACTTTATGGCATTTCATTTGTAGTCCCTGTCTCCTTCCAGGCTACCTTCCTGACCATTCCATCTACTCTACACCTGCTACAGGGCAGCTGAACTTGGCTGGAGAAAAACAAGCAACATGCTGAGCTGTTGTCTCTTTTTAAATTCATTGCCACCTGCCTCAAGTCACTTCTCAGCATCTTGGCCGTTCGACCACCTGGACCACCTAGCTATGGTCAACTTGCACCCCCAAGAACCTTTTCATACCTTCCATTCTCTGTCCTCCCCCTCCCTTCCCCTCCTCCCTCCTATTCTCTAAGCTTCAGCTCTTCCTCCCACTCAGCAGATGACCTCATTTCTCACCCCACCTGAGAACCTGAAAGAAAGCACCAGCGAATGTCCTCATCCTCCTGCCTCCAAATCTCCCACATTTCTGCTAAGGTTGTAGCCACACAGCCTGCCGGTCCTCCCTCTTGTTCCATGGCCCATGAGCCCATTGTTCCAGAATCTTCTTAGTACTTCTCCCTGAAATTCCTTCCTGCAACTATTTGCTTCCTCTGTGTCATCACCAGCTCTCTGCTCCCCTCTGTTGAGTCACTCCCAATGGCAAATGAAACACTATCCCAGGTGATCTATGAAAACATCTCCTGGTCATTCAATCTCTCCAAGCCCAATTTCTGCACTTTCTGTAATAATAAAACTGTCAGAGGTGGTCTTTGCTCACTCTTTATTATTCTCATTATCTCTGGAGCCCGCCCAAGTTAGTCCTGTGCCAGCCTGACCAAAGAAAGTACTTTTGTCCCCATCATGATGGCCTCCATGTTCCCCAAGCTGGTGGTCAGTTCCTGGTCCTGCCTAGTTATCCAGTTAGTGTCTTTCTCCTTTATACATCTGCTTTCCTGGTCCTGCCTGACCTCACATCTTCCTGGCCCTCCTCCCAGCTTTCTCTGTCCCTTCTGAGGCTCCTGTGAATCTTCTTTTCACACCCTCTAAATATTAGAGTGTCCCAGGGCTCAGCCCTGTGTCTCCTATTTGCCTTTATTTGGAATCATGTTTCTATCTGTTCTCCTTCTTCTAAATAACATTTCTATGCTGAGCTCCAAAATTGTATCTCCAGCTCTGACATTGCCCCTGAAATCCCAATTTGCAGATTCTGCTTTATTCTGTAGCTTCTCTTTCATGTCCAATAGGGATCTGTACCCAACTTGTCCCAAATGGCACTATTAGTTTCACCACCGAAAGCTACTTCTCTCCCAGTATTCTTTATCTCAGTGAGTGGCACCTCCAGTTCCTGGTTCACACCTGAAGCACTGGGGTAAAGCTTGATTCCTCTCTCCTTCATTCAGTAGCCACATCAGCAGCATATCGTCCAACACAGATGCCAAATCTGGCTATTGCCCATCATCAGCCCCCATCTAAGCCAGGGTTGTGTCTCCCTCCTCCAGTGGATTAGCTTCTTTCCTGGTATCCCTGCTTCCATTCTTCTCTCTCCAAACTGTTCTAGGCACTCAGAAGGCTTCCAGATTTCCTAGTGCCCACTGATCACTCCTCAGCCACAGGGTCTTCCAGTGGCTCTCCTATGTTCCTAGCCCACATCCACCTGCCTTCATATCTACTCTTCCTTGGCTCAGAAACTGCAGTCTATGTCTTCAGTATCTGGGTCTTTATCATCCTCCAGGTCCCTGCTGCAATGCTATTTCCAGGGTGACACACATTCCATAACCACATCCCATAAACTAACACCAGTATTCCCCACCTATATTCCTTGATCCCCCTAACCTCGCTGTATGTTTCCCTTCAAGTACTTACAAGTATGCCACATTTCAGTATCACTAGTTCTTTACTTGCTTAGTGTTTGACTTTAGGTGGCCTATTAACTGTCTAAGGCTCAGTAAAATGGGATACTAATCATATCCAGCTCATCAGATTATTGAGAAGATATTGCCTCATGGTCAGTTCTCAATTAAGTGATAAGTAATAGTTTTTAAAATAGCATACTTCTAACCTTTGCTTTATCCTACCAGCCAAACAGAAGAGGAATAAGAATTAGATACACAAAGACACAAATACTGAAATGAGTAAGAATTTTGTTCTATATGTTGGCAAATTGAACACCAATAAAAAATAAATTTATAAAAAATTTAAAAAAGAAGCAAAACAATAGTCATAAAATATGCATAAGGTATAAAGAACAATAAAACATTTTTTTTTAGATATGGGTGCTCAAAAAAAATCCAAAAAAACAAAAAGAAAATATTTTTGTTCTTCATTAAATTCCATCTATTCATTTCTGTAATGATTCTTTATAGAATGTTGAGTCCCTTAAATATCTAAATATAATCAGAAAAAGAAAAAGCCTAAAGAGTTGAAATGGTTGCCTCTGTGTTGCAGGAAGCGGGGGTGGGGGTGGGGGTTCTGAGGCAGATGTCTGTTTTATTTGTGCTAGTGTCAGTGCCATTTGACATATGACTTTGATACAAATAAACTTGAATTAAAAGAGAAAATACTGTGGTATGTTAACAGAAGTTCTGGAGAGCCTTGGGACTATTGGCAATTTTTTCCCTTCTTTATGCTTTCTAAATTCACAAAATATCCACAATGTATTTATTTGGTTTTTATGATAAAAAATGGCACATGTGCCTTTTTGCTTATTAACTAGCTATTAGGAGGCTTAATGGAGGATTAATTGGTACCATACATTTCGAATAGACTCTAAAGTGAAAAATACAGTTCCTGGATTAAACCAGAGAACATAGCATACCTATGTGGGTCTGAATGCACAGTGTTGGTCATGCTGAATGTCCTTGGAAATAAAAAGAGTAAATCCTTTTGGAAGACTTCGAGGCAGTTGAGAACTGGGCCAAGTGGAGCTGCAACCAGGTAGGTAAAGAAGAGTCATCTGACATCCTGAGTCATCTGACCTTCTGAGCATCGTATTTTTGTTTAAATAAAAAGACCATTTATTCAACATCTGTAAAAGAAAGCCAGCCTTAAAAGCAGGCCCACCTCCCTGTGTCAGGTTGTTTGGAGGGAGCAGGTGGGTCCCAGTTCACGCTCCTCTCTGCTAACCTTGATAATGGAGCAGGGCTCCATGATCTCTCTTGACAAACTATAGAAATGTTTTTTGCAAAATCAAAAGTTGGGAATGTCGAAATGTCAGGGGATGCCTTCCCCACTTAATGGGAGCTTGCTGTCTATTGCAGGACGGATGGTCACAGTATCACTTTGTAGCCTCATCGTCAACCATCGAGAGGGATCGGCAAAGGCCCTATTCCTCTTCCCGCACGCCCTCCATCTCCCCTGTGCGAGTGTCTCCCAACAACCGCTCAGGTAAGAGACGCCCAGAGCCAGCCAAGCCTGACTGCCCTTGGCGTCAGGGCCCTCCTTTAAGCCCCTTTGCTCACCCCTATAGAAGGAGAGTGTCTCAGTTGGCACATTTGCTAGAAATATCAAACAAGTCTGTTTTCTTTTATAGCAGTGGTGACTTTGTGTTGTGTTTACACAGACTTAGAACAAATCTAACAGATTTTTAAAAATCTTGAACAGGTGTTCTATGCATGAAATGCATGTCATGGACCTGCATTCGGTGAACAACAAAAATAAAGATAGTTGTCAGATGCTTGCAAATTAGGTTTTTCTGTGGACGTGTTTCTAAGTTAAAATAGTTTGAGTTGCATTGTATTGATTATAACTGAAATAGCAGAGTAAGGGAGAAAGGGCATGCTGTTTCCTGCTTGAAAATGACACACATTTGAAATATCCCATTAAGGGTTTCATTATTACTCCATATCTGATTAGCTTTTTATTATTACCTTTAAACCAGCTGATAAATCAATAATAAAGTCTTATTACAACCACTCAGAACTATTAAGTCACTCGACTTTTTCCCTAATTTTATCACGTTTCTATTGTTTTAGTTTTCAACTGACTATTCTTATTTACTTGTAAAAATACTTTATTTTTATACTCCCTTTCAGTCACATTATAATAATTCTTAAGATTAAGGGGAAAATTAAAGGCAAATATGAGCATATCATTTAATTATGTAAGTGGTCTTCATTGTGTTTATTCTAAAAACTTACACTTATTCTAAGTATAAGTTTTAAAATATTTCTTTTGATTTCTGCATTTTGGCTTTTGTTGTCAGAAGGAAGGATGGTTAAATAATTGTGTGTGTATGTGTATGCACATACACCTGTGCACTTGCGCGCGCACACACACACAACACACACATACGCCCCTATCTAGATTTTTATTTAAGAAGAGTTTCTCCTTGCTCTTCACTGCCCTCTGTCTGCCAGAGAACTGCATCTCAGAGGGCGTGGTAGGAGAACACTCCTCTGCCCTTGAGATGGTTGGCCATCAAACCCGACACCACACTTTACTGTCAGATTGATGAGGAAAATCAGACAAGAATGGGAAATATCTGACTGAAATAAATTACTCTCTCCCAGTCCCATGGAAACTTCTATTTCTAGTGTGGTGTAATTGCTTGTAATGTTTGGTCCTCCACCAGATGAGACTCAGACACCTCTGTGGGACAGAGAAACTTCCAACTTTGGAAGCACAGGGGTGGCCTTTTGTGTGTTTTACCTCCCTACATCTTAAAAAGTTAAAGAATAGTGAGTCTGGGAAGCACGAGGATGGTGTCTTTTTAAAGCCCTAATTATTGCGAACACAGTAATGTTAGATGAAATGACACAGTAGTAGGTTGGAAGGTGCCCAGAAGGAGAAGTGGCAGAGAGTCAAGGCACTCTCCCAGCCACTCAGCGAGGGCACTGCCTGCTATTTCCTAGTGAGGCACATCAAAGACACCTAGTAAACACTTGTTGGCGTGATTTGATTTTTCCAAAAGTATAATCTTAGTTTACCGGAGCCTCGGACCCACTGTGTGTGAGGTCTTGAGAGATAATTACACACTTTAAAAAAAAAATAAAAATAAAAAAAGATAATTACACACTTGATATAGCTTAATAAATCCCACCATCTGCATGCTACTAGATGCTAATTTTGAAAGCTGTGGTCAAGAGGTTACAAAATATTGTCCCTTCGTGGTTGCCCAGCAGTTACTAGCTTTTGGGATGCCTGGGCAGCTCAGTGGTTGAGCATCTGCCTTTGGCTCAGGGCATGATCCCGGGGTCCTGGAACTGAGTCCCATATCAGACTTCCCACAGGGAGCCTGCTTCTCCCTCTGCCTATGTCTCTGCTTCTCTTTCTGTCTCTCTCATAAATAAATAAAATCCTTTAAAAATAAAGACTAGCTTTTATGCAGAAGGTTCTAAAAGCAAAGGAGCAAGAGCAGGGAAAGGACTCTCCCAGGTGAGGATGACAGAGAAGAGAGGAGAGAGTGGGGTAGAAGGTAAAGGAGGTGAGTGAGCCCCAGTGGCCAATGTTTTGAGAACACACAACAACTAGACACACAGCCAAGTCCAGTTATGTGGAGCAAATGCCGTTTTCTTCCTTGTCTTCACAATAGACTTACACCCAGATATTCTGATACAACTGGTTCTGGGTGAGGCTCAAGTATCAGTATTTTTGAAAGCATTCCAAGGATTTAATTCTAATAGGCAGCCAGGATTGGGAACTCTTATGGTTTCAAGAGCTGAGCAATGAGCCTGGATTTTGTTTGAGTAGGTTTGAGAAGTGGGTAGAGTGTCTCTCAGAAAAGGATGGGCAAAGGCTCCCTCTGTTTCTCTCACCAGCATTTGGCTGCGACATCTACTAAGCCCTCTGCCTCTGATTCTGTTTATTTGCATGTCCACTTCCTGACCTCTGCGAGTTGAGAGAGCAACATGATTCATGATTCTGTTCCCCAATGTCTAGCATAGTGATTTGCCCATAGAAGATACTGAACTTGATGAAATGCATCAAGTGGCCCAGACAATGAAAAAAGAGGGACATTCGTGGAATAGGCAGGCCCAGTGGGCTGGAGCTGAGGGATCCTGCAGAGGGTGTGAATGGTAAGCTCAAAGGTATAATGTGAGGTTTGGCTGGGGAGGAGCTTGGATACTAGCAGAGGGCTTTATTTAAAAAAAAAAAAAAAATCAGAGTTCCCTTAGCCTTACTAATCACCAGGTATGCTTGTTAAATATGAATTCTTAGGCTCATTCACTGAAGATTCATATTCAGAAGGCCTGGGGCAGGCAGGAATGGGGGCCCTGGTATCCCTGAATTCTCAGATGAGTCTTATGTTTAAACAGGTTTATTAAAAACCCAGTAGTGCAATTGCTGGGTCATAGGGTAACTCTATTTTTAACTTCTTGAGGAACCTCCACACTATTTTTTTTTCTTTGCTGAGTGGAGTACCTGTTTTATTTTTGATGCAAGGGAATCTCGGGACAGTGGCAGATTCCTGGCTGAGGGGGTGGGTGTCGGGGATGGAGCTAGAACTCCACCTTGCAGGTGGGGAAGGCCTCGTCCTGCATGGACACAGTGCTATTGCTGCCCAGCCAGTGATGCCCAGTGATGCTTGGTGCCGAGCATGCTTCTCCTCGTACCACTCGTGCATTGCCACTGAATCGAAGGTGGAGATCAGGGCCACATGGAGGTCACGGTCCCACTGCTGCTTGCCGCCAGCAGTGCATCCAGGACGGCCCGCATGCCCTCTTCCTTGCGCCCGTCCTGGCCACTGATGACACAATAGAGTGCACGCACCCGCCGGAAGAATTCCTCGTCCACTAGCCGGGCACTGCTCCCGCTGGGCAGATAGGCCAGGTCAAGGTAGACAGGGGAGCCGGGAGGGGCTGCTGACCCCCTGGCCGGCTGCCGGCTGACCCAGGTAGGCCCCAGTCTTGGGGACTGAACATTATCAGTGGAGTTTGGGTGTTCACTGAGTTTGGGTGTCCACCAAAAATCTGCCAGTTGCTCAAGCCCCTGGGCTTCAAGTGCACCTTCATCAATGACTTTGACAGCTACCTGACTGAAATCGGGGATTTCTGTGCCTGTGCCAACATCCGCCGGGTGCCCTTTGCCTTCAAATGATGGAGGATGGTGCCCGAGCCCCAGGCCTAGTGCCACCAGCCCTGGCTCAGCGCGAGCGGCCCACTGATAGCCACTCCGCAGCGTTCGGGTTCCCTGCCTCACCCTGTGTACCTGTCCCTGTGTCCTGAGGGTGGCAAATGCTGCCCGTGGGAACCCCCTTGAATGGCCTTCTGCCGAGAAGGGGTTACCGAGTACCCATTAAAGTTTGAGCTGTTCTGAAAAAAATAAAAAATAAAAAATAAAGTTTGAGCTGTTCTGAATGCAAAAAAAAAAAAAAAAAAAAAATCCAGTCAACAGCATAAGATGGTTCCCCTTTCTCTGCATCCTCGCCAACATTTGTTGTTTCCTGTCTTGTTAATTTTAAGAAGGGCACGTGATGTGATGAACACTGGGTGTTATACACAACTGATAAATTATTGAATAAAATATCTGAAACCAATGATGGCTATATGTAGCCAATATGTTGGCTAATGGAATTTACATTAACATTTAAAAAAATACTATCAGACAAAATAAAGTGGAAGATGAGAGAAGGACAAGGATATGTACTACATGGATAGTATGCTCATACAGTATATCTATATAAATATAGTATAAATATAAATATATATATATAGTGTATGAACATACTACATTATGCTGTTCAAAGAAAACAAATAAATATTTTTTAAAAACAGGCTCATGAAGCACCATCCTCAGCACGGGGGTGCTGGGGACAGCTTCAGGGCAGAAGAGGGCCATGCCTGGGCCCTACTGACATAGAGGTGATTGACTAGGCGCTGGACTTGAGCATCATCACTGAGGAGCATGGAGATCAGTGTGAGGACAGCCAGCTGCCCCCTTGCCAGCACACACACATAGAACTCCACTCCATTGGCAGGACAGAGTAGTTGTTACCAACCCATTTGATCTTTGAAGAAATCTAACCCTCTTTCTGTTTGCTTCCTTATCGCCAAGTTCAGTTCTAACTCTAGTCTGAGAGCAGTTTTAAAAAAAAATCATGAAATTCCCATGGGATCCTTTAATTACAACCCATCATTTTAGAAATGGAGGCTCAAAGAGATGCTGGGGCTCCCTCCCCCGGTCCAACAGGCAGCAAGTGGCTGGAGTGCCAGGTGTAGGTGAGAGATTGCTGGGGGCGTTCGTCAGGGATGTCTCATCGGGAAATGAGCTCTCTGCACACCCTGCCCAGTCCACCCCATGGGCTGATCTTTGCTGGTTGGGTTATTTCAGCCCCACAAATCATCCTACGTATTCATCTGGCTTCCTTTAGAATAGTTCCTGAGTCACTGAGTATTTAAGTAAGACTGCATTTATTTTAATCAGTGATTCTCCAAAATCAGTAATGGCTCCTCTGAAACACATAGAATTATTAAAAAAAAAAAAAAGGAGAAAAGAAGGAGGAGGAGAAAGGAGGGGGAGAGTGGGAGGGAGGAGGGAAGGGAAAGAAAGGGGAAGAGAGAGAGAAATAAAGAAAACAAGTCTGATCTCATTCTTAAAACTGTCCTGTATACTGTTGGTGGGTCAGGTCCCAGTCAGGATGTCTTTCTAAGAAAGATGGCCCCAGCAAATAGTCTTTCATTACCAACACCAAGGCTGAGTACCCCCTTAACTACAAAGCAACAAAGGACAGGGAGTATGGGAAGGCGTAAAGGCAAGAGCCAAAAGAACAAAAAATCAGTAGGTCCATGCACACGTACTGGTACAGGTTGAGCCATGTGTCTTCATGACCTTAGCTGTTTGTGCGAAAAGCTATCCGTGCTGTGGAATGAGACACAGAAAGTCTTCCTTTTGTTTTCTTTATGTAGCAAGTGCCCCAGCTTCACCCCGGGAAATGATCAGCCTCAAAGAAAGGAAAACAGACTATGAATCCACTGGCAGCAATGCTACTTACCACGGAACTAAAGGAGAACACGCTTCCAGGAAAGACGCCATGACAGGTGAGCGCAGCTTTGTGCGTTTTCTCCTCAGAGCGGCTGACGTGATCTGGGACAGGGCTGAGGGTTGGTACTTGAGATGTCAAGCCACATTCAGCAGCTCAGCAGGACTTAGCAGCTAGCAGGTCACTTGAGAGCTTGACAGCAAGGATTCTCTGGAATTGGGGACAAGGAGATTAAGCCAGAGGAATAAAACCTGAGCATCTTATACTTAAAAATAATTAAAAGAAAATGTTCTCTATGCATATTTTAGTCTTTCACCTCTTGTATTTTATTCTTTTATTCTTTCACCTACCCCTTTCCTTCTTGCTCGCCCAGATCATAATATTCCCCTCAAATTAGAGAGAGGAGTCACAATAGATTTCTTCTCAGCAGCCATCATCCAGAGTGGAGAGGACTCAAGATGGTGGGTGCGCTATAGCCAAGCTTTGACATTATAAATAGAAGGAAGGGGAAGTGGATAAGAAAAGAAAGGGAAGAGAGAGGAGGGGAATAAAAAAAGAGGATTTCAGGGAAACCCACAGAACTCCTGCTGAGACATTTTCTCTTCTTGACGTGAAACCCATCTCTTATCATGAGGAACTCTCATGAAGATTCATTAGAACCAATAATCACAATTACTGTACAGACATTATGGTACTGTACTATACTGATGTTTTATGCCCTCCACCCCTCACTACCCAAATCATACCCATTGTCTCTCCCTTCTCATCAACTGGGACTCTGACAAGGCCAAAATTGGTGCCTATCACCACCCATCCAACATGCACTGCCTGGCCTTTCTCATAACCAGCCTTGCCCTTAAGTCCCCATTCTATTCTGTATTCTGAACTCTCCTTGTTTCCATCTATCATCCCCTCCAGCTCTCCACACACTTCCCCTTGCCCTAGTTTTTCATTTCCTCAAAGAAGCAGGACTTGGGGGTATTGGTATAGAGAGGGTTATGCCTTGAACACAGAACTGCCAGAGCCATTAAGGTCTCTAATAGGGATTCCACAGCCTTCTTTGCCGTGTGGAAGTGGAGATGGGTCCATCATGAAAATAGGCCACAAGGAATAGGGTTTTAAGAGAACATAGCCAGATGAGACCATTCATAAAACTGGGGTGTGGAGGGCATAATCCTAAACAGACACTGAGACCTTCTTACCAAGAAGATCTTAAACGTGTAATTTTCTGAGATATTGTTTAGATATAGACCTGCAGGGAAGCAGAATAGACAAATTGGATGATTTATTAAGATGACTTCGAGACTGAGGCCATTTAAGATAAATGTTTCTTATGGTAAATGCATTTACCCCCGAGGCAGTGTTTTCCATGGTAACTCTGCATAACTGCAAAAGAGAAAAACACAGTAAACAGATGCTCCTGTTGCACAACCCCAGGGTCAGCACTCTGCCTCCATGTACACACTTACCAGGGAATGTCTCAGCCTCATGCCTGCACTCATTACACAGGATATCCTTATTATTCTTATTCACTGCTTTTCTTGTCTTAAATGTTGCCCCAGTTGTGGATGAGCATGAACAGTGGAAGCCATGAATCCAAATACCAAGTCTCTAGAGTCAACACATTCAGCAGAGAGTCTAATGTGTACCGATTACTCTGGAGTAGTGACACCAAATTCACCTGGCCCATTCGTTTTGGAATTATGATTGCCCTAGGTAGCCACATCGCAGCACTCTGAGATGACAAGTTGAGATTATAATTACAAGAACAATTTTGAAGTTGACCGCATTGTTATTTACCTTTTCTCTCTTGCCCAGTAGAATCTTTCAAAAGGCTTTTAAATGTGGGTGTACTTATATTGAAATAGTTCCAGTGGTACATAATCATATTCTGCATACATAATAAAAGGAAAAATAAAATCTAACATGTTTCTAGATGTTTAATGGCAGAGATCTTGATAATTCCATTATTGAGATATATGTCATTTTTTTAACTTATTGGCTTACACATCTTTGCTATAACTTACTTTAAGAACCCATTCAAAACTACACTAGCAATCATCTAGCAAGCCTAGAAGAACATTGACTCTATGTTTATACAGGAAGGTTCCTTTTAAGCCAACAAGTACTATGTAAAAGTTAGTTATTATCTACAGTAAAGGTGGTAGTAATGGTGGAAGTAGTAGTGGAGGTGAAAGTTGATGGTAGAGGAGGTAGTGGTGGAGGTGATGGTAGTGGAGATAATGGTGCTCGTGGTGGAGGTAGTGAGGTTGGAGGTGATGGTGGAAGTAGTTGCAGAGTAATGGAGGTAATGGTGGTGATAGTGGTGATGGTGGAGGTGTAATGGTGGTGATGGAGAAGTGGTGATGGTGGAAGTGGAGGAGGTGATGGTGGAGGTAGAGGTGGTGATGGAGAAGGTGGTGATGAAGGAATTGGAGGTGATGATAGTGGAAGAGGTAATGAAGGAGATAGTGATGGTGGAGTTGGAGGTGATGATGGTAGAGATGGAGGAAGTGCTGGTGGAGGTGCTGATGGAGAAGGTAGTGATGGCAGAGGCAGGGATGGAGGAGGTATTTACTCACTACCTTCCGCAGTGGGATGAATAAGTCCCCAGCCAAGCCAGGTGGGAGCACACGCCTCATACAGGAATGGAAGGCTGAATGGCCAACTCCTGCTCTATGGCACTTTTGCACGGGCCCATCATTTCAGCGTCTACCTGCAGATCAAGTTTCTTGTGACCTCCACATCACTAGCAGTACTTTTTTGCATTCACAAGTATCCAGGGGGCGCTTGTAGTATAGCACATTGAAAAATACCTGAGAACTGCATATCCGCCTTGTTTTTAAAACATCAGAGGATGCCCTACCATTTCCCCCAAAGAAAACCCTCCCTGTGCCATGGGGAGACCATGGGAAGCCTCACCCTCTAAACGTAACAGGGGACAGCTTCAAGTGAGAACAGGTCCTTGCCTGGGTTTGCATCTCCACTGGGCCCTAGAAGTGCATCCATCTAGCCTCTCGTGCCAGGCTTCCCCACCACCCCTGACCCACCTTTTCTGAACTCATTACCGAGCTAAGAAGGAGTCTTACAATGTCCTCTCCCTTGGTGTTCTTTTGCCAACCTGGAGTCCCCAGAAAGCCAGAGTCCGCTGTTCCTCCGGACACGCAGGATGGTGATCGCTACTTCTCGCGGTCATGACTCCCCAGGAACGTTACGTGTTCCGAAGCGTGCAGCGCGGGAGGGCCCTGTGAGCCCAGCAGCTACATGGCCTGACTTTAAAATTCACCCTGGGGATTCGGCCCTCGAGTCTGAGCTTCCCAAGTGCTTTCCCATCAACCGGCCGGTGGAGCCTGTTTTTGTCAAATCTTCCCTATGCCTTTTGAAAGCCGAGCCCATCTGCAGTATGTTGATTCAGTTGGCAATTGGGGCCAAGACAAAAGAAGAAAGGCATCTCCCTATGAGGATACTCATAGGGCAGACATACAAGGGCAGAGCATCCAGGAAGACCTCTGCTTCGTGTGTCTGCAAAGCCTCAAGTTCAGTCTCAGCTGCACAGCCTCCTTTAAGCAGGTGAAGTGGACCAAAGAGCAGGAGGCAACAACTTCCAGTAGAAACATCTTTAGCTTAGAAGCCACAAACGTGACAGGGAAGGGACCAAAGGCTATATAACAGCGCATGTTCCAATGCATTTTGTTCCAAATAACAGAAAAATAAAAAGACAAAATTTCACCCTGAAGTGACATTTTCCATCAGCAAACCATAGTTCTGAGGGCATACATTCTCAGGATTCCTCTTCATTCATTCCCTCAGTAAATAAAACACTCACTCTGTGAGCATACACCCAGGCCAGGCGCTGTCCTGGACGCCCACCACTGACAAAGGTGACAGGACAGACCAATTTCTGGCCTCACAGCACTTCTGCTGTCATAGGTGAAGGAAAGTGCTACACTATGTGGACAGTAGAACAAGCTCACCAACATGATGTTGAGTATGATGGAGAAGATAAGCAGGCTCATGAGATACAGGGTGCCCGGTGAGCGGGGTTGCTCTCAGGTGGTCGAGGAAGAGACTGACCGCCAATTAGGAGAGGCAGTCCAGACCGGGGGATGTGAGTTCCAGGGGGAAAGATCAGCAATACAACATCCCTGCAGCAGAACAAAATGCATGCTTGAGCATGGAAAGAGGGCCAGTTTGGCTGGGGCTCCCTTGACAAGAGAAGACACGAGGGAGACACCATAGAAAATCAGTCAGGGCCCTGATCCTGCATCTTTTACTGTGGCAGGGCACTGCAGTGACATAATCCAGTCTGTCTGGCAAGATGGTTCAGCTCTTGGGAACAAGAAGAGTGGAGGAGCTGGCGTGGCAGGGTGGAAGCCAGGCTGTCAAGGAAGATTCTATAGCAGGGGTCCAGGCAAAAGTAGAGATGGGAGCGACATACACCAAACCAGAGAATATGTTGGGGTGGTCTTTCAAATTCAGAATGGGCTCCCAGCTCTCACTTCCTAAGCACAATGTTCCAAGAGGACTCTTACTGCACAGCTCTTGTGTGCTTTAATTAATAGGCATGAGTGGAGAGAAAGATATTACTGACTTTGAGCCTAAAGTAGCTGTATCTATAAGAGAGACTATGGCATGTCATCCTATTTTATTATTCTTTAGATACTAGAAGCAAAAACCAAGGCTTTCTTCATTTCTAGAGCATTTTATAACCCATTGACACTTGATGATTTTTTCAGAGCTTTCTTGAATTATGACCTTGTAGTGGCTAAGAGGGGAGTGGTGCCCTTTCTCTGGGCCTGTGGCATGACCCCCAAAGGTTCTAGGTAAGGAAGTGGGCAGACCCTGCCCATGCCTTTAGAAGCTGCTGGCAACTAGAAGAGACCTCCCTTCCTTTCAACTAGACCACAGGCCAGTCACAAGAGAGGGTGAGGGGTTCCTGTCCCTGTGTCTATCTGTGTTCCAAAGCTGCAACCACCCAGACAGGCAGGACAGAGGTGGATGATCCTTCGTGCCCATCCTCCGGGCCTTTGAGAAATGACCTGTCTGCATGATGATTAAGCACTCTGTGAGCCCAGATTAGAGGTTTTATTCTTGTCTTTCTCCAGCTCAACACTAAGCTGCTTCTACAGAGGCCTGCGTGCCTCGGTGCAGGAAACACGCTTTTATCACCCACTAGTTCTCACCAGAGAGGAAGGCAGGAATCCTGGCAAGATGCCCATCTGTGTGCTGCCCCTGCCCTGACCCCATCTACAGTCTGAATATTATTGCAAGAGACTCTCATGCTGTGGGGATTTGATAGAATAACTGACTGTTCTTTCTTGCATCTGCATGTGAAGTAAAGTGTCCAGGGCCAAAGGGTTCTTCCACTTGGCATGGCGCTAGGAATGGGCCCCGAGAAACCAAGCTTTGTTAGGGCACCATTATTCCTCACTTGAAATTTTGCGTTCTTGGCTGATATTTTTTTTTTTTGTTGTTTCCCTTTGGCTTTCAGCTCAAAATACTGGAATTTCAACTTTGTATAGGAATTCCTATGGTGCACCCGCTGAAGACATCAAACATAACCAGGTAAAGGAGACACGCACATTTGTATTCATTTTCCCCCTCAACTCGCATGAAATATCCTGGAATTGTTAAAAAAAAAAAAGTGAATTAGTTCTACATAACATGCATAAAAGACTGAGAAAAGAAAATAACATTCCCTGCTGCTCTTCACTCACATTTAGCACAGCGAACATGGGGTGGCGGCAGAAATCAGAACAGCCTCCAATTTGAAAACAATCTTTGATTTCACTACAACTCCTTTTGTTTGGTAGTAGCAAGCAAGCTGTCTACTATGATCTGAAACGAAAAGCCTCGAATACACAAGTGGAAGATTCTGGTTACTAGACAGTATTGTGTGATTAGCAGACAGGGATTTGGTAGTTCCTGTAACCCAGCCAGTTCTCACTTAGAAGAAAGCATTCATTATGTTACCAATAAAATAGAGACACCAAGTTCAAGAATGAACAACTAAATAGGGAGCTACTCAGTCTAGTTGGGGGCCTGGCAACATCAGCACCACATGGGAGCTTGTTGGAAGAGATTCTTCTCAGACCCCTGCCTCTGATCCATCTGATGCAACAAATGCATCAGAATTGCATTTTATCAAGATGTTTAGGTGATTCATGTGCGTGTTCAAGTCTGAGGAATGCTGAGCAGTAGCTCCTTTGAGAACTGGTCTAAGTTTGTGTGTGTTTGTCTCCTTCCACAAACATTCTCTGAAGGCTCGTTTTCTCCGTGGTTCTGTGGGAACTGTAAAAGCAAAAGGCACAGCCTCTGTTCCTTCATTGATTGATAACTTCAGAAATCTGTCCCCTATAGTGGTCACTACAGAAAAGTGGGCTTTCCTCATAACTGTTGGCTACGAATACCTATTGCCAGGCTGGCTTCTGCTGGTGCTCTGGATTCCTGCCATAAGTCAGGAAGGTTGGGCTGAAAGATAAATCTAAAAGCTATTTGTGTGATTGCAATAACCAGATGACAGTAAGCATGGAAGGAAGATGTGCTGGTTTTGAACATTTCTCAGTACCTGTCGGAACAGCATCTTTAAAAAAGAAAGGGGTCCCCTCCTAGCAGATAGAATATCTTGTGCAGGACCATTTCAAAGAGAAGGAGGAAGACACAGAAAGTGTCTCTTCGACCTTAAATTATCTGTCTCTCTAATCTCCCATCAACAGGAGGAACAGTTATGGGTAGAGGAATTATCCGTTTGCTCTGCATGTTCCAGTCCATGCACAGCCACTTTGGAAGACAACTCATGACGTTTGCAATGAATGCCCAGGCCCAACCACCTGCCTGACACATTGCTAACATTTACTTCACCTCCCTCAGTTCTGGACTTTGCTAAAAGCAAAAAGGTCCATGAATAAATAAATAGATGCGTGAGTGCTAGACAGATGATCAGCAGGGGTGGCCACCAGTTATTTTGAGCCTCAATACTCCTAGAAGAAACAGCCATTAGTGTGAGATATAAGGTTTGTGGTCCTCAGTTTTTATGTCTCCAATCAACTGGTTGCAAACATCATTTTAAGAGTTAACTACTTAAACTCTCCAAAAATCCTACCCAACTTGTACTAGTCTATCTTCTACTTACAAACAAAAAAATATTTAACTGTATGTATCTAGGAACAGAATTTTTGCTCTATAAACTATAAACTATCTCTAGTTTATCTCTATAAACTGAAGATAAAGAGGTTTGGTGTTTTGATGACGACCATCAGATTATTACTGATAACATCAAAACAGCATCTTGAGGTCTCGGTTTGCGTCCTCAGTTTCACTGCAAAGTGGATGGAGCAGGTGAAATTGTCCCCAGAGATGAGGAAATTAAGATTCAAGGAGGATAAGGGTTTGCTTTTGGTCACCTAGTTCAGGAAAGGCTAAGACTCCAACCTGACTCATCTGCCTTCTTGTCGCACTTGCCCTCCCCTATATTAGTGGCTCTCAAATTTGAGCATGAATCAGAATGTACTAGACAACTGTTAAACACAGATTACTGGCCCCTAAACTCAGAGTTTCTGACTCAGTGGATAATTTGCATTTCTAACAAGCTTCCAGGTAATGTTGATGCTGCCAGTCTCAGGACCAGACTTTGAAAACCATGAATCCTTACCACATGACCTCTGTCATTGTATATTAACACCCCAAGTCTTCAGCTTTTGCCATATGGTGAAGTTTGAAGATCTGTAATGGGCAGCTACTTCCCTTGTGGTAGAAATCAGTCCAGTTCGTAGGCAAACCCAGTGAGAAATAAATAAAAATTTCCGTTATGCTAACAGTGAGTGGGTAAAGAAGTGGTCCCATCCTTCACAATTTAAACTAAATGTTCTCCTATTGAGGAAAAAGTTAAACAAAGATGACTATATGGGAGCAGGAGCCACAAGACAGAGTGCCAAGAACATGGACCCCAGTATTCCCATGTCAGCTGGCTGATTGTACCTCCCCTACCCCAAAAAAGATGCTGCCTTAAGGCAAAAGCAAGCAACAGCTCCAGGCAACTTGGATGCACTAGGGCACCTCTAAATCACAAGAGACACTCAAATTCAGAATACAACACTGCTATATATAAACATTCTTCTACTTCCTTCATAGAAGTCTGCTTTATGCAAACAGTGCAACATTTTAAAAATGCATTTAATTTTAGCTTCTTTATGAGGAGGGCTTATATTTGGGAGCATTTTATCTGCTAATTTTGAATACCTGTCAGATAATCCCTTAGAGTAAATTATAAAATACAGCCGACATTCGTCCACTGGGAGTGTAAATCCATAGTCGACCTCTGCTCCACCATGCCAGTGAGCAAATTTAGTCCCTCCAAACACAGCATTGCCACCCGTCACCCATCCCGGAGAGTTCATTTATACCTAGTCTCAGAACTATAGGACTAAACCTTAGAAAGAATTTCATGAGACTTCCTGATCAATGTAGATGAATTGAAGAAAGCAGTTCCTCAAGGTAAAAGACTAAAATAAACTTGTGCCCAACCTAAAGACATCCACCAACCAGAGAGAACATGATGACAATAAGAAATTTGAAACAGGTTGTACAAAAGCCTGAGAGAAGCAGCCTTTGTGGAGGAGAGCCACGAGCCTGTCAGTGATTTCCCCTGCAGAGCTCTCCATCCCCGGCCCCTAAGACCAATACAAAGAAGGGAGTTTTTCTAGGGTTCCTTTGTGCACTGGGTTCAAATTCCTCTCTCACAACACCACTAGCTGTGACATCCTGGACAGGTTTCTTAACTCCTCTGAGCTTCAGTGTCTTCATCTATAAAGGAGGAATTGTATGGACGGATGGACAGACAATGGATGGACAGACAGATGGACGGATGGGTGGATGGGTAGATGGACAGGAAGACAGAGAAAAGATGGAGGAAAGGAAGGAGAGATAGATGATAGAGACATATACATACATATATCCATGTTTCTGACTACTTCAAGGTCAAGCAAGGAGGGATTTGTTAAATGTTGGATATAGTGCCCACTGACATAGAAACACAGTCAACTCTAGCTCCATCCCCCCGTGATTTTTCTAAACCACTCAGCTCCAATGCTTTGTACGCTCAATGCTGAGGTACCAATACAGTGTTGGAGTGCAAAAGTTCAGCATAGCGCCTAGCTCTTCAAAGAACAGCACAGGGCATGCCAGCCTAGCCAAGTAATTTCATATACCTGGTACTGTTTAATTACAGATGCCGAAGAGTAGTTCCAAATGTCCCTCTCAGGCCCAGGCTCTTAGGCTAACAGATATTTCGCAAGTAGCCCAAAACCTCACTCATCAGCCACCACTCACTGGAAGTGTGGGACATAGTAGATGGCAGCTATGATGAAGTTCACTGCTCCTTTGAAAAATAGGTCAATTACTAGTGTAAATCAATTACATATAAAAGAGGGAGCTTCACTTACTTGAGAGAAGAATTATGGGCAGGTCATTAGAAGCATCGTTTACACACAACGTGCTAATTACAAATCATTATCTATTAACTAGGACCAATTTCTATAGGACATTTCCATGCTGAGCCTTAGTTAAATTAATAGGGAATTACTGAATCTGCTAGGAGGCAATCAAACCGTGATTCTTTAAGAGTGTTCTATCATTCACACCAGACCTTTTCCTTAATTATTGCCATGAGCAGAGCTTTATGCATGACTGTATGCACTAACTGGGGAGGTTCTGCTCACTTTAAGGGCACAGTGCTTAAAAAAAGGGACCCAGAGGAAGTCGGAAGGAGAGGAGATAGCCAACTCGCACCATGCAAATGCTAATCATCAGCCCGTGAACACCCTCTGTCTTACTGTCCTTAACACCAAGGAACGGATTGTTGACTTTAAGTATCTCAGAGGCTCATGTGATCCCTTAGTCTTTCAAGGTCCCCTCCATCAGACAGTAATGTGCAAAGAACAAGAGGGCAAACTAGGAGCATTGAGATAGGCTAAGGGGACACCAGAAAATACTGAAGACTCCTCCCCACTAACTAAAAATTTCATAATCCCACAGCATTCTCAAGTTCAATCAATTCTTAATTAAACCAAGTTGGGAAATGTGTTGGTCCTTCTGAGTATGTGGTATTTGGAGTGGATTCCCTCTTTTCATTATGTGCTTCTCTCTGTATCCTTTTGAGGCTATGGTCCCTGATCACTTAGGCAGGTGTGATGGAATGGCCCCACCGGTGGGAGGCCTCCATCCTCCAGAGAGGTATTGATCATAGCCCCATGCGCTGGCAGGAAGATACCCGAGTGACCATTAGACCTTGAATATCTTCACTGTCTCTTTGTCTGGGATTGCAACACCTAGGTGTGCTAGAACAAATCTAGGAAAGAGAAAATCAACTGCTCCTGTGCTATAGCTTCTAGTTTATACCTCTTTCATTTAAAAAGGGTTATCTAGTAAAAAGTCCAGTGGTTGTGTCAGTTCGGCAATTCCTTGAAGAGTTAAACATCGAGTTAATAAAGACTCCAGCAGTGCCACTTCTAGGTACATACCCCCAAAAAGTGAAAGCAGGGATGCAAGCAGGTACTGGTGCACCCACATTCATTGCAGCACTATTCACAACAGCCAAAAGGGGCAAACAACCCAAGTGGCCATCACCAGATGAGTGGATAAACCAAATGGTAGCAGTATACCGCTACAATGGAATATTGTTCCATTGTACAATGGAATATTGTAAAAAGGGATGAAATCCTGTCCCATGGTGCAACACGGATGGCCTGTGGGGACATTAGGCTAAGTGAAAGAAGCCGGACAGAAAAGGACAAATACTATGTGATTCCACTTACATGAGGCGTCCTGAATAGTGAAAATCAGGAAGACAGAAAGTAGAATGACAGCTGCCAGGGACTGAGACGAGGAGGGAAATGGTGAGTTATGCTCAATGGGTATCGAGTTTCTGTTTGAGGTGATGTAAAAGTCCTGGACGTGGATACCTGGATACCGGTGAGGGCTGCACCATGCCATAAATAGACCTAATGGCCCCGGACTGTACATTTAAGGTGGTTAAAATGGCAAAGTATATGCCACATATGTGTCTTACCATAATCGTAACTTTGAGTAAAGGTCATGTAGAAGGCCAGTGTGTGAGACCCAGGAACCACCCTTTGGAAAGGGCCAAGGCACAGCCTTCCAGGGAGGCTGGTGTGCCTTGGCCTCGGGGAGGCTGCCCCCAGGGAAGGCGATCCAGCCCAGGTGGGTCTTCTTTTCTGTGCAGGTTCCGGCACAGCCAGTCCCACAGGAGCCCAGCAGGAAAGATTACGAGACCTACCAGCCGTTTCAGAACTCCACGAGAAACTACGACGAGTCCTTCTTCGAGGACCAGGTCCACCACCGCCCTCCCGCCAGTGAGTACACCATGCACCTGGGACTCAAGTCCACCGGCAACTATGTCGACTTCTACTCAGCTGCCCGTCCCTACAGTGAACTGAACTATGAAACGAGCCACTACCCCGCCTCCCCCGACTCCTGGGTGTGAGGCGCGGCGGCCCCAGGCGCTCCGGGATCAGTGCATGTGCATGCATACCACGAGACATTGCTTTTTTTTTTTTTCCTCCCCTGCAAATTTAGTTCGTTAAAGCCTGTTCCATAGGAAGGCTGTGATAACCAGTAAGGAAATATTAAGAGCTATTTTAGAAAGCTAAATGAACCGAAAGTTAACTTGGAAGTCAGTAGAAAGCTGAAGTGATCCTGCATAGGACATTGGACGACACCTGTCTAGTTGGAGCTGTAGAGGCTCAGAAGTGCCCGATGTGGAATGTGGCCCGGGTGGCGGCGGAGGAGACGGCGGGTGGGGGCCTGAGGGTCACCGCTAAGCACAAGGGGCGGCGTAGCTGACACGCTTTAGAGGGACGGCTTCTCACGCTTTGTTTACTCTCTTCATCTGTTGTGATTCTAGGCTTCAAGTTGCATTGGGGTTCCTCTGTACAGCAAGATGTTTCTTGCCTTTTGTTAATGCATTGTTGTAAAGTATTTGATGTACATTACAGATTAAAGAAGAAAAGCGCATTGTGTATATTACACCATGCGGCAGTGTTTCCTCATCTATGGTTCTAAATATTGCTTCAATTTCAATCTTTTGAAAGATGTATGGATTTCCAGTTTTTCTTTTCTTTTCTTTCTCCCAGTACGTTTTAACAAAAAAAAAAAAAAAAAATGGGAAAAAAAGGAATATTTAGCAGTATTGTTCGTTCTGATATGTGAATTTGTTTGTGGCGACTAAGCAAGGCATTCAGCAGTTTCTGACAATTAACATACATCATTCCACACTCCTTGTCAACAAAGTGCTTTTTCACTGCCTAAAATTTTAGATGTAGATATTTGAAATAGATTTTTTCATTTATACCAGTTTTCTTTATGATGATACAGTGTTAAAAGAAAATAAATTACAATTGATCTGTCATCCATATTTGCTAAGAATGTCTATTTCCAAGGACCTATCTTACAAAATACACATTCTTGCTTGTGTGTCTGTGCGTGTGTGGGTGTGTGTATGTCCACGTATGTATAAAAATGACCTGCGTGAGATTTTATTTTGATACAAGCTATTTCATCTGCTGTTCATCTTGTACAAGCTTTGTTTCTGGTTTTTGGTATAAATGTACATCACTTTGTCCCTCTTGTATTCCATCTATTCTTCTGACCATCTAGTGACTCAGGATATTAGGCCAGTTGAAGTGAAGTTACAGGATTCTCACACATTCACACATTCTTAGATACCACCTCTTTCTACAGGTCCATTTCCTTCCACGTTTTATGCCCTCAGAACACAATAAACCATGGCCAACTCAATAATTTCACTTTGGGGCCAACTACTTGAAGTATCAACAGAAAATGTAAACTGCTCGCCTTATTACCCCCAAACTTTTTGTTCATGTGGCAGGGAGCAGTGGACCATTATGGATTAGATTATTAAAATTGAACTTGAAGCTAATGTTAGAATAGTGGTTAACAGAGCTAAGAAATAAAGCTAACCATTTAAAAGAACACGGGCTGTGGGTAAATTAGCTTTGCTCTTTAGATGCAAGTGACTGAGGCCAATAGGTGCCTAGTAAATGTTAACTGTTCTTGGAAAAAATAAAAATTAAATAACAAAAGAAATTGGCTGCCATCTTCCTTTAAAACTTGTTCCCCTTCACTCTACATAGTTTAATCCACCTCAAAGTCCAAAATCAGTGGCTCCTTCTCCAAATTTAACAACAATCAAAAGATTTAATTTTTTGTTGTTGTTCATGCGTATTTTTTTCAAATGAAAAACTAATTTCCAGAATAGAGCAGGGGACAGAAATGGACATATGAATTGTCCTACAAATTACCTGCAAGCTGGACCTTGTTGCACTGTTTACCCCAGGACTCTACCTCTGTGGATTCCCTCACAGGAATGTTCCAGCCCCTGTGGACAGGGAGAAATAATCTAGCGCTGAGAACAGTGTTTCTGCTTGATCCATGTCATAGAATGAATTAGTGAAGTTCGTCGAGGCAAAGGTTATAGCATAGATGTGGCTTATGCATAACCTAGTAGCTGCCTTAACTTTTCCGGAAACACTAGGACTCATTCCTGGCTGGAATTGTGCACGGGGGAATTACTGCATGTGCTAAAAAACCCTCCAAGCAGGAGCTTCATCATTCCTTTATGCTTTTGAGGCCATGCATTCCCCGCCTTTGGGACCTTGGGAAGACCAAAGATGCCTCTGCTACCCGTGATTCTTTGATGGAATGTTGTGCCATGCTGGGACCAACCAATTCAGCCAGGAGCCTCTGGCTTCAGTGGCAGAAGTAGGAAAAGAAATTAAACATGTTTGTTGTTATTCACATCAATCCTTTTCTCCTTTTCATATATACACACACACGTACAAGTAAATAAGGCGAGTGAGAAATGATTGATAGAAGATGATCGATACGAGATAGGTAGATAAATGGATAATAGACAGATAGATGAGATTTTACATAAACCATGAAATGACCTAAAGCCCCCACAGGGTCCCTTGGCAATAAAAGCTGATGAGCTGGTGATTTATTATTCATAACAAGGGCTATATTGGATTAAAAGAAAAAACAAAAAAAAATACAAAACCTGTGGCATGAAATCTTTGTCTTTGCTTTCGTTGTACTGAAGTGATCAAGCCTGACACCTCGTTCCCACCTCTGGCCCCTACAAATAGTTGTCTATTGGGTCTACAGGAGCCTCCAGATCTTGGATTATCTACTAAGATGGGAATGGTGTTTTTCAGAGCAAAGGAGGGAAAAAAAAGAAACTAGAAATTTTTTCCTCTCAAACTCTGTAGTGCATTGATTAAGTTGTAAAATCTGGACATTACGCATGAAAAAGACCCATTTTTTTTTCACGTGGGAGTTTTGATCACCAGGGACTGATTAAAGGAATACTTGAAAATATACCACCTTGGATGATATTAATATTTAAAAATAAGATATTTTAATATTGATTCAGGTTTCATACTACACATTAATGCCTTAATCCAAATTATCCATTGTGAGTTAGACAATAAAATATCAAACAGTTTTATAAGAATTAGGGTGACACAGAGGTCACATCACACTTAGTGCTAACTAGGTTAAGGTTAACCACTGATGACCAGTTTCATATTATCAAGACTCACACATTATGGAAAACTGCTGTTAAAAAAAAAAGCAGTATTTCAATTCAGTAGCAAAATAAATTTCTGGTTTGCTTGTTCCATTTACCTCAGCTCTCCTTTAGGACCTGAGAGTGTTCCCCATCCTTGAGAATTATGCCCCTGAGAAGTGAGGTTTGGCTCTCTGAAGACACTGAGTATTTTGTCTGGCTTTGAGAGCCAATTTCCTTCCCCCCTGTGATTTCTGTCTCTTCAGAGGGACAGTGGCACATTTCAGGTCAGGATCTTCATTATAGTGCACCGGTCTTCATTCCTTGAAGAGAGCTTACTGGAAAGCCTTATGCACATCACCTCCTCTCAAAGCAACATACTGTTTTGTAACCTATAAACAGGAAGAAGGGTCTGGAATGTGGGAACAATCCTTGGCCTTACAAAGTTGAGAGACCAAGACCTCCGGTTACCTTCAAACAACAACTACAAAACGCCCAAGCAATGAGCCCACGTTTCTCTCAAACCAGGGAACTAATACAAATACCCAGTTTGGGACTAGCAAGGCCAGCAATGCCTCAGTGTCTTCATCAGTTCAATAATAAACCACTGGGTTGCACCTTCTGTCTGTCAGCCACAGAGGATGAAGTAGTTTAAAAAGCAAGCAAACAGAAAGAACTTTGTGAGCACACTAGGAAATGGTGAAGTGGGGTTTTAAGTCAAGAGTTTGATCCTCCGTTAAGACAACAGAATTCTTGACATGAACTCCAACAATGACTACATTAGCATCACACATTTAAAATTTTCATAATATTTCATTGTTTAGTTCCTCAATAAAATGAAGACAAAAACTTTGATGAAGCACCTGGTACTCTGTACTAGAATGTGCATGCGTAAAAGAGACGTCACCTCAGGTGGCGCTGACAACCGTCGTGAGAGGTGATAAAAAATACACCTGGTGCACTAGAGCAGCTTCTCCACCAATGCACTACTGATGTTTGGGGCTGAATAATTCTTTGGTTGGGGGAAACAATGAGATGCAGTGTAGGATACTTGTCAGCATCAGAATCACCTGGAGCACATCACCTGAACAATTTGTTCAAACATTCAGTTTATGGTTGGATAGGGCTGGGACTGGCCGAGAAGTCTCTTTTCTAATAAGTTCCCAAGTGATGTTGATGTTACACGTCTGGGGACTATACTTTGAGAACGCCTGGTCTAGAAAGAGATCGCTTCTGCAACTATTAGAATAATCTAGAACCTTGTTACTCAAGGTATAATCTAGGGACTGGCACCATTGTATCAGAAATGTCCCACTCCACCCTTTCTGCATCAGAATCCCCATTTTCATAAAATCCCTGGGTGATGCATAAGAACATTGAAGTTTAAGAACAATGATCCAGGAAAACATAATCTAAGCTAGAAGAATGGCAGATAAACAAAACTAAGATGAAATGTTGCAAATATAAAATGCACAGCACTTGATGTCCACTTGATGAGTGATGGAGGAAACCAACGAATCCTCTAAGATGTAACTTGAGCAACCAGAAGCCCAGCAATGGATAACCCACTGGTAAGAAGGACGAAAGAGCTTTCTAGCAAGGAAAATCCACTCCATTTTGGACATGTTTGAGATGCTGATGGTAGATCCAGGGAGAACGTTGCAGCAGGCAGTGGAAATGCAACCAGGACTCTGAACTAGAGGCACAGAATTAGACATTATCTATTTGGGGTTGAGAGGTGGAAAGTGGCATAGAGCATCCACAGAAAGGGGGATACAGAGCTAAAGCATCCTGGGGATGGTGAAGGCTCATGGGCAACCAGCGTGATGCAGAAGGACACAATAGCACATTGGAGGTGGTGTTTGGGGAGAATAAGATCAGTCCACTGCTGTGAAAATCAGGGAGAATGTCATATGAAGAGAGCGGAAAGTGAGCCTAGAGGATGGTGAGCACAGAGGATGACAAGGAAGAAGACAACTGAGAAGAAGTCTTTGAGTGTGGTAATTCAGAGACCATACAGGGCCTTGGAGGATTGCTCCAATAGCAGATTAGGAAGAGTGTATAGCAGGGGAGGAGAGCAGAGGCCTGAGAAGCTTAACAATGAGCTATCGATTATTAATCCATCACAAATGGAATGAAGGATTATTTTAGGGCAGCAAAGGAAATTTGTAAAGCAAGGACCCATGCTCATACAAATGGGTTAAAAACAAGCCCTTCTATGTGTAGCATTTTATTGCTTTCACAGTGTTTTAATGGTTGTTCTGCTTGTCCTCCAGACAACCACGTAGGTTCCTGCCCTGTTTTTGAGATGAGGGGAGTAAGATGCAATGATACCACATAGCTAGCAAATTTTGCTGCTGGACATAAAATTGAGGCTTTTCAACTGTAGACCATAATACCAGGATGATTCTTTTAGGGAAGGTGATCTTCCAGCAGTGGCTTCAGATAGGATTACAAGTCTATAAAGCAAAGGGGCCATGGAGAGAGGAAAGCCTCATCCCCTGGGATCCACCCTTTACCCAGCACCGTGGAACCAGTCTAACATTGCAGGCAGTAGGACTCTGAGGTCCCAGAGGAAGGGTGTTTGTCTACTGATCTCCGAGTCTGTTTGTTCACCACACATCCCACATGACCAGTGCCTACCATGTCAGTTACCGCTACCATTGATTTCACATCAAGACGTTCATCCTTAATACCACCCACCTCCACCAGGCTATTTATTCTCATGCCTCATATGCCCAGCCTACCCCAAGCCTGAACTTCACAGAGCCAACCACGCTTTTTCTTTCAGAAATTCTAGATTGGGAGCACGTCGTCTCCATGACCACAGCCTTACTTAGTGACCAGCTCAGCAGAGACGCCTGGTGTGCCATTTCCAAATGGCCACAACATGTCTTCATGCTCTCATACTGAAGAGCAGACAGCTACGAGAAGAGATAACCACACAGTCCAGTCACAGAGGGGAGAAGAGCGAACTGGCCTTAATAGGTTTAAACCCTAATCATTGGCCATGTGAAAAGTGAATTTGAGCTACACAAGCTAACTTGTCATCGGTGGAAAAATTATCACAACACCACTATGTGTATATACAAGTAACTCTTAATTGTGAAGGGCAGAGTTGAAAATCACCCACATAACAACTGAACTAGACTCATCCTGTTTGTCTATTACTCTGTAACAGATCACTCCAAAAGCTAGTGGTTTTTTAAAAAAGAAAGAGAGAAGGATTTATTTTGTTCAAGAATTTGCAGTCTGGACCGGGCTCCGTGAAGATAGCTCAGCTCCATCCCACTTAGAATCAGCCACAGAGGCGTGAAGGCTGGACTGGAACCACTTAAAGGCTCAGTCACTCAAGTATCTGGCACTTGTGCTGAGAAGACTCAAGTAGCTGGGGGCAGGAGGAGCTGCAGCGCCTCAGTCATGTGGTGAACTATCTCCATATGCCTGTGTAGCACAGATGGTTCACTGGGCCAAACTTTTATATCATCTCAACATTCCCAAAGTCCATATCCCAAGAGAAAGAACCAGGCTCAAAAGTCAAAATGCATTCTATTAGTCAATACAGTAGCAAAATATTGCTCAGTTCCAGAAGGTGGGGTAGGAAATAGACTATATCCCTTGATAGGGGAGAGGTGCAAGATTCTGGAAGAGCATGCAGGGTGGGAAACATTGTTGTTGCCTTTTTGAGACAAACTCTCACAAAACTGATAACATTTTACTTAATAGGTTCAGATTCTTTCAAAGTATTTTCAGTATTTCTTAATGACAAAAGCCATGAGTTTTACAAAAACTAATAATATATCTCACAAAAATGGGATAAAATGGCCATGTAATTTTGTTAGAATTATTGTTTGCATCTCGGGCTTATGGTTCCTTCAGCTGAATGAGAACAAAGAATTATGTGGTGCCTCTTATTCCTGGCAGCCATCTTGTGACTGTGAGGGGCCTAGAAAAAGCTGAAGTTAAGGCTGAGGAAGGTAGAATAGATAGAAAGAACCTGGCTTTCTTCTCAGAAACACATGAGAATCACCAAATTCCCCAGAATATTCCACAACAGGCAGTCATTAAGTATTCATATTCATATTCTAGAGACTTTCTCCTGCCCTCACCTGGGAAGTAACCAAAGGCTGGATTGATGAAAGTAATCTCGAGGTAGAGTTAAATATTCACATTGTCGTTTCCTTAGAATAAAAGCATACTTTTCCTAAAATTTAGTAAAATAGAATTAGTAATTTTAAAAAAAACACCCAAATACCAATTTTGGTAAGCACAAAGGCATTCCACAGACACTTCTAGCCATTGTCCTAATATATCTTATTTTTCAACCACTAGTAAAATATGCTACAGATTCTATTATCGAATCTGTATTTGACATCCTAGCATTGCCTCAGTACACTATTAATATCAGATGATTTGGGGTTTTTAAGCAATTATGTTCTTCATGTGTTCATGATCTACAACAAAGAGCAAATGGAGGATGATTAAAGGCTCGGAGAAGTGAGGACGAGCCCAGGTCCCGTGTACTGAGCAGCGATGCAGCTTTCCCCCGAGTTGGGTTGTCTTTGGGAAAGCACAATTTGAGAATGGGAGTATCTCCGAGTCACGTGGCCCTTTACCACCTCCTCTCCTGCTAGCACACACGCCCTACGTTACCAATGCGGTGTAATTACCACCTTCTTGGTTTCCAGCACCCCAGCCCCACACCTTCTGAGATGAGCTCAGGAGCACTGGTCCTTGGGACCCTGTGAAGATAAAGAGCATCCAGAGCATATGCAGCGAATGAAATGCTGCTACAAATGAATGACTTCAACTACTAATTGCCAGGTGCCCGAGGACAGGTGCTCTCATGGGTCCACCACTAACCACGTCCCTGGTCCATACACTCAGGGAAGAATGCCAGCCAGATATCCTGTTCACTCAGAACCCAAGATTCTGAAGGGCAGCTTTATCTGTTTTCCCAAGAATTCTTAAGCTTAAAGAGAAATAGCTGGTGATAGCAGGACTGACACCAGCGTGTGCTAATGGCGTTGACAGGGTGCTGCCAAGACCTAGGAGAAACAGCCAGAAACTGTGTTATGAAATGGACATAAGTGAAAGGGAAACTGTTTTTAAGTGGTTCTGCTTTGTTTTAGACTATTCCAGAGATGTTGAAAAAGTCAGAATGGAGATGGGCAGTCCTTTTAGGTGAAAGTTCACTGGGAGTTCAAAGTCACCAGCCCAGTTACTAAGTAATCTGAGCAATTTTATGCCATTGACTTTGACTCTAGTAAAGTTAGAAAGATAGAGCTGACAAGAGTAAGTAGGAGAGAAGACCAGATTTTGTAAATATAATTTAGTAGGACTGTAGCAAGAAATCTTCCCATCTTGTTAATACGTATACATACGTAGCACTTGGTGAGGGTTGCCAGATTCAGTATATAAAAATACAGGGTATCCAGTTAAAATTGAATTTCAGTAAAACAGCCAATAATTTTTTTGTATGTCCCATGCAATATTTGGAACATACTTACACTGAACAATTTTTTCACTGTTATCTGAAATTCAAATTTAATTTTAGCCATGATTTTTCCAGGGAGTAATGCTTTATAGAAAAAGTAAAAATAAATTCAAGTATTCATTACTTGACTACTCTCAATCATCATAGATGTGGCAAAAATACACATACATAATAGTAAGTAAATGGGACCAGGACTTGGAAGCCCTGTTTGTGTAGACTAGCTTACTTCTGGGCCCCCTTCCCTGTCAGTACACTGGGTGCAGTACTATCTGTTCTGCTTCCATTTTGCAGTTTTTGTGAAGATCAGATGGGGCTGATGACCAAGGGCATACTGGTAAACATCTAACAATGGGGCCACAGGGGCGCCTGGGCGGCGGGGCCACTAGGCACTGACTCTTGACTACAGCGCAGGTCATGATCTCAGGTCATGATCTCAGGGGGCAGGTCAGGACCAAGCCCCGTGGGGAGCTCCCCACTCCGTGTGGAGTCTGCTTGAGATTCTCTCCCTCTCCCTCAGCTCCTGCCCCCATATGTGCTCTCTCCCTCTCTCTCTCTCTTGAATAAATAAATAAACTTACAGAAAGCCCATGGAGTCTTGAAAGGAAGAAAGAAAGAAACCAACAAAGACCTCCTTGATCTAGAGCACTGGTCAGTCCCTGCACGGTAAGGGCAGAGACCACGACCGATTGTTGCCACCGATGCAAAATCAAGAGGGGTGCTCAGTAACAGAGCAACATAGTATCTCCGGGTACAGTAAACTGTGTTATGAAATGGACATTAGTGGAAGGAAAACCTCCAAGAGCACAGGTAATAAAATGTAGTAAAATAATCCGACTGTGTAGGGTACTGATGATTTATCACCTTTACATTTTACCTTTATTACCTTTATTTTTTAAAGTAATTCATTTAACCCTAAGTTTATGTAATGTGATACTTAATAGTGGCTGCATTTAAGGACCAGCTTGCACATTCCCGGAAATTTAGCCATCTGGCCTTACGAGCTCCGCAGGCCGGCTGCTGCGATACGGAAAAGGCCGCCGAAGGTGCGTCATTCACAGTGGCCACGTGCGAGGCACGAGGCCACACTCCTTAGGAGACCAACCAACCAGGCGGCCGGTGTGTGGGGATGGGGCGCGCTCTCGGGGAGCTGCCCGAAGGGTGCGGAGGGCAGTCCTGCCATCCCCACGCCGGGGCCGGGGCCGGGGCCGGGGCCGCCGCGGCAATGGGACAGATGCCCTGCCCTTGAAGGGGAAATGGACCTGAGGGTGACGGCTGGGAGCCCTTGGGGTGCGGACAGAGCGGTCGGCAGCGGGGTGGGCTCCGTGGAGGGCAGCGGAAGGGAACCGCTTCAAGCAGCAGCGTGGAAGAGAACCCGGAAGAGACTCCGCTTGGAGGGATCGGCAAAGGGGAGGGCAGACCGTGCCCCAGCACCCCTCCCTGCCCAGCCCCCCACCCAGGCCAGCAGCAGGTGGAACAAGGCCAGGTCCCGTGCCTGGGCCCACCCATTCTGCAGGGCTTCTAAGCCTCGGATTCTGGAACAGTCCAGGGAAAAGATAGCAGCCATGAAAATGACATACCACATTACTTATTTGAGAAAAAGAAAGAAAAAGAGCACCATTCACACCCTTGAGTGTGTTGTGGCAGGTGTTTGTGTTACCAGCAATGATGCTACACAGTTACTTCTGGCTGCTTCAGGGAAATAAATTACTTTGCTGTATTTATTTCCTATGGCTGCTATCACAAACTATTACACATTTAATGGTTTAAAACAAAAGATATTTATTGGTTCTGGAGGTCAGAAGTCCAAGATGGGTGGGCAGAGTTGTGTTCCTGTGGCCGGGGTGGTGGGGGTGAGGGTGGAGCTTACAGGAGAATCCATTTCCTTGCTCTTTCCAACAACTACAAGCCACCTGTATTCTTTGGCATCATTTTTCCCCCAAAGATTCTATTTGTTTATTCATGAGAGATACAGAGAGAGAGGCAGAAACATAGGTAAAGGGAGAAGCAGACTCTATGTGGGGAGCCAGAACTCAATCCAGGACCCCAGGATCACGTCCTGAGCTGAAGGCAGACACTCAACCACTGAGCCACTCAGGTGCCCTGGCACCATTTTTAAAGCCCACAGAATGGCATCTTCAATCAAATCTTTTCTCTCTCTCTCTCTCATTCTCTCTCTGTCTCTCTCTCTCTCTCCCACCTCCTTCTTTTCCCTTACAAGCACCCTTCCAATGACATTGATAATCTCCCCAGCTCTAGCTCCTTAATTTATATCAGCAAAGTCCATTTCGCCATGTAAGGCAACATTCACCCATTCTGAGACTAGCATGCGGACATCTCCACGGGGGGGCGGGAAGGGGCCTTTGTTCAGTCCATCACATTGAGCTTTTGCTCTAATATCATCACAGACTTGATGTAAAAAACAGTCTTAAAATACCTTCTTGTTGTATTGATATTAGATTTCTAGAATAGGACCCTAAAATAATCTAGTTTATATTAAACTTGTGGAGAGGGGTATAAAATTTATTTCCTATGGCAGTGTACTTTGAGAATCTGTGAACAGGTGCCAATTCTCGTATGTATTTCTGGTTAAAAAAAGGAAAGATTTTTTGCTAAATTTATTTACATTAATTAATTTTTTTGCATCTTGAAGTGGGGGTGCAGGATAGATTAAAGGCAAATGTCGGGATCCCTGGGTGGCGCAGCGGTTTAGCGCCTGCCTTTGGCCCAGGGCGTGATCCTGGAGACCCGGGATCGAATCCCACGTCGGGCTCCCGGTGCATGGAGCCTGCTTCTCCCTCTGCCTGTGTCTCTGCCTTTCTCTCTCTCTCTGTGTGACTGTAATAAATAAATTAAAAAAATTTAAAAAAAAAAAAAAAAAGGCAAATGTAACACAAGGAACAGGAGGTAGAAAGAAAGGAAAGCCCTTGCGTGAGTATAGCAAAAGGTCCAACATTTGAACCTTCCCTGTGTTATTGAGGTATAATTGACAAAATTGTAAGATATTCAAAGTGCACAATATCAAGATGTGATATATGTGTCTCTTATGAAAGGATCCTCCCATAGACTTGATTAACATGGATTGTATGAAATTCTTCTCAGAACTGTAACTGTAACTATAACGAGTCTCACATTTTTAAGTATCTTATGAAATCAGCTTATTTGTAATCTGGTCTACTGACTCCAGAGGCATGGGCAGAAGCCGAGGCATAAATGTCCTAAGGGGATCCTTAAAGCCTGGTTGGTTCTCTAAGTGAAGATGGCAAGAAGCGGCTGTCACAGAACCCTGAAGTGACCCCCCACTCCTCCCCACTCCTGCAGGCCTGTGCTTTCTGGCCTGAGTGATGGTTCTGAGACCTCACTCTGGCTTTGCCTTATCACCCTACCATCTCAGGTCTGAGTGCTTCTTTGAAAGACAGTGGCTTTCAGAAAGACAGATGTGTCAACAAAGAAGGGGATGGGATGCACTTGGTTCACCAGCACAATGTGAAAGACGTTGTTTTACCCTGAAATCTGCCCCCATTCATATACTGAAGCCATATACCCCAGTATCTCAGAATATATCCTTATCTGGAGATCAGATTATTAGAAATGTAAGTAAAATGAAGTCATTGAGATGGACCCCAATTCACCTTGTTTCTTAAGACTGGTGTCCTTAAAATGAGAAGAAACGTGGCGGATAATGTGAGGACCCAGGGAGAAGATGGTCATCTGCAAGCCAAGGAGAGAAGTCACAGAAGAAACCCACTCTGCCGACACCTCCAAATCTGAGCCTTCAGAACTCGAGAAAATAAATTTCTGCTATTTAAGCCTCCAGTCTATGCTAATTTGCTCTGGCAGCCTGAGCTACCTACTATAGGAATCAAAGCGTCACACCAATGAAGCCAATGAGCCTATGAAAAAGTCTAAAACTGAACATGCCCTCAAGCAACAGATCTTAATCTTGATGGGGTACTGGCTGTGAGAACGGTCTTTGAAAGCAGTGCTGACAACTCATCCTGAGGCCACTCAGCAGGCAACAGAGGAACATCCCAGCTTCCCAGACTGGGCTTCACAATGTTTCCCCAAACGTTACAGCATCTCCTGAATCAGCCCGTGTTCCTGCTGAGAGCACAAGCCAGAAAGGTCACCCAGACCTGGGTGAGAACTGAGCAACTGGTATCCCCATCTCTCCCTTTCTCCTTCTGCTCCTTGCTGTGCAAACCCTCCCATTAGCCCCCAGCCCTTTGCAAGGAGCATGCCTCTCCTGGGGACCCCGGGAGCCTGGCAAGATTCTCTCCAGTCCCAATTGGGGTGCAGAAACTCAACAAATACAGATAAATGTGATGAAGAATGTGATTATGTCAATTTGGGGCCAAAGAGCTTTAATTTTTTGTACTGAGTTGAATCCCCAAAGTCACGTTTCCCTGAAAGTTCAGAATGTGACCTTATTTGAAAATAAGGTCTTTGAAGATCTAATCAAAGTCAGGATAATGATGAGGTCATACAGAATTAGGGTGGGCCCCCAAACCCAAAGAGAATCCCTTTAAAAGACAAGCCCAGAGATGAACACCATGTGGAGACAACCGCAGAGATGGGAGGGACATAAGCCAAGCCATGGAGCATCAAGGGTCGCCAGCAGCCCCCGGAAGCTAAGAAGAGACATGAAATAAAGAAAAAAATGGAACCAACCTTGCCCTCACAATGATTTCTGACTCTAGCCCCCAGAACTGTGAGAGGACACATGTCTATTGTTTGAAGGCACTCAGTTTGTGGTCATTTCTAACAGCAGTCCCGGGAAGCTGACATACTTTGTTTGGGAAAGATCACATCAAATTGGAATGGAGAGCCTGACCTCACTCTTGACCCTTCACTGCGGACTCTCTCTTCAGGCTTAGCCTCCTGTCCTCTTGGGTGTTACGCCTGGACTGATCCATAAGAAGACCTGGGGCTCACATACTCCTTTGGAACAGCGGGAAATTTCAATCTCATGCACTGGGGAGATTTTCTGCAGTCCCACCCCTTAGCCACTTATTATAAAGGCTCGAACCCACTCCCTCTACTCTGCCTGAGTCAACCTGCACCTCTGAGGACTGAGGACGCCAGCCCTTCTTGGAAGTCCTCTGAGTGAGGAATAAGACTCTCAATTTCCTTGGTGCCATCAACCCCAATATCCAAGCCAAATTTGGGGTGGGGGTCCTTGGTGCCTTTGCAGGGGACTATACAACACTAAGTGAGGGGCGAGGCTCTTCTGGAAAAGACATGATCACTAGGACCGACACGTGCTGAAACCAGTAGGATCCTAAAGCTCTTTCTCCAGCACCTGTGCCATCAGCCTTCGAGGGCAAGTCAGCCAGCAGACCTACCTGCCTCCTCAGAGTTCATGAGAATTCCAGGCGTCATTAAGTCAAGCTGACACCAGAAAGAGCTGAAAGAGGGACTCTGACAACCTTGCCCGATGACGGCACCATAGATCTGGCATTATATCAGTTTTGACAAGGTTAACTCAATTAGCAAGCAAATGATGGCAGCAATGTGACATTTAAAAAAAAAAAAAGAAAAGAAAAATGTAGGGTGAATCTACATTGTGACTGAGCAAATCTCAGCATTTCTTGTTCCAACTTGGGCTTGCCATGAGACCCAGACTTGGCATTCTCCTCTTCGGGCCAGATGCTAGGTTAAGTTTGAAGATATTTCAGGTGTTCAGTATTGATTGGGCTTTGGCACCTGGAGGAGGAACTAAAGAAGCAGCATCTGTGGTTTCAAAGGTACCATCGCTAAGCTAAGAGTCACCAAAAATAACTAGTAAACTTTTCAGATCTATGCATCCTCAGTCCTTGACATATCAAAGTCGGCTGCCCTGGGCTCTGAGCAGAGATGATTACGGTGGCTCCATAGCTCCCTTGCATGGAAGAAAGGAGTGGCTGCCAGGTTGAGTCTTTACATTAAGCAATAATAATAAATCTATAAAGATGTTTCTCTCAAGGACTGCATCTGTCACAGGTGTCTTGTTACACACAACAGAAAACCTGACCCAGGCTTCAGAAAACAACATGGAATTAATTTACTTACGTAAATGAAAGGTCCAGAAGTGAGCCAACTCCAGGCATGGTTGGATTCAGGGACCAGATACAGTCATCATGAGCCTGTTTTTCTGGATCTCTCAGCTGTCACCCCCCTGTCCTGGCTGTCATATCAGGCTCAGATGGAATAAAATAAGGAAGTTTGTCTTCATCCACATGCAGAAGAATGAAACTAGACCACTCTCTTGCACCATACACAAAGATAAACTCAAAATGGATGAAAGATCTAAATGTGAGACAAGATTCCATCAAAATCCTAGAGGAGAACACAGGCAACACCCTTTATGAACTCGGCCACAGTAAATTCTTGCAAGATACATCCACGAAGGCAAAAGAAACAAAAGCAAAAATGAACTATTGGGACTTCATCAAGGTAAGAAGCTTTTGCACAGCAAAGGATACAGTCAACAAAACTAAAAGACAACCTACAGAATGGGAGAAGATATTTGCAAATGACCTATCAGATAAAGGGCTAGTTTCCAAGATCTATAAAGAACTTATTAAACTCAACAGCAAAGAAACAAACAATCCAATCATGAAATGGGCAAAAGACATGAAGAGAAATCTCACAGACGAAGACATAGACATGGCCAACATGCACATGAGAAAATGCTCTGCATCACTTGCCATCAGGGAAATACAAATCAAAACCACAATGAGATCCCACCTCACACCAGTGAGAATGGGGAAAATTAACAAGGCAGGAAACCACAAATGTTGGAGAGGATGTGGAGAAAAGGGAACCCTCTTACACTGTTGGTGGGAATGTGAACTGGTGCAGCCACTCTGGAAAACTGTGTGGAGGTTCCTCAAACAGTTAAAAATAGACCTGCCCTACGACCCAGCAATTACACTGTTGGGGATTTACCCCAAAGATACAGATGCAATGAAATGCCGGGACACCTGCACCCCGATGTTTATAGCAGCAATGTCCACAGTAGCCAAACTGTGGAAGGAGCCTCGGTGTCCATCGAAAGATGAATGGATAAAGAAGATGTGGTTTATGTATACAATGGAATATTCCTCAGCCATTAGAAATAACAAATACCCACCATTTGCTTCAATGTGGATGGAACTGGAGGATATTATGCTGAGCGAAGTAAGTCAATCGGAGAAGGACAAACATTATATGGTCTCATTCATTTGGGGAATATAAATAATAGTGAAAGCGAATATAAGGGAAGGGAGAAGAAATGTGTGGGAAATATCAGAAAGGGAGACAGAACATAAAGACTCCTAACTCTGGGAAACGAACTAGGGGTAGTGGAAAGGGAGGTGGGCGGGGGGTGGGGGTGAATGGGTGATGGGCACTGAGGGGGGCACTTGAAGGGATGAGCACTGGGTGTTATTCTGTATGTTGGCAAATTGAACACCAGTAAAAAATAAATTCATTAAAAAAATAAATAAAACCCAATTTAAATGAAAGGCTGAAAAAAAAAAAGGAAGTTTGTCTTCTCAGCTTTAAATCCATTATGCAAGAATAACTCTGAGAAGCCACAGAAAAAAGTCTTCGGGCATTTATCTCATTAGTCATTATGGGGTCACATGCTCATTCCTGAATGAGTTTATTGTAGATGGAAGAATGGAAAGATCTGGAGACACAAACTGTTTAAAAGTGATCATGAACCAAGCACCACACTAAAGGCTTTGTTGTTTGTGCAGTTCTGTTACCACAGGGAAGAGCAGGTGCCAAGAGGCAGCCCTGACCAGCACTGTTCACTGGGCAAGTTCTTAAACACCATGTCAGTTTATACCTTAAGCCCAGAAAAATACCACGCACATTGCCCTGGAGCACAGATGCTGAAAGCTGGTAATGGATTTATACTGGTTTATACAAGCAGTTCATTTATAGATAAAATGTCTTTATACACACAAAAGTAATTTGGTTTTTATTAATAGTAATATAATGCTATAATACATTATATAACAATATATTAATTTTAACCACCTATTAACTTGGCTTTTTATAAAATTTTGATATTAAAAATAGGTTAACATATATAAAAATATTTGATCATACAGCCAAGGAAAGAGCATCTAAGAGAGCTTAAATAACTCCTTTAAGTTCACACAGTTACTTGTGAGGTTTGCCAAGTTATGCCAGCCTTTGGACTCTCATTCGTGAGTTGTAGTGGGGCTTGGGAGCCATCTAGCCCAAAGCAGAATCAAATTTACAGTGTCCCTGACAAATGTTCACCTAGATGTTCCCACCCTTAGAGGGAAGCACACCAAATCATGTCAGTCCAAACTAACACAAAAAGGTACCAGAAAGTTCCCTCTCGTGTTACCTTGCATCTACTCCACCTACAAATTCTTTTCTCTAGGTCTCTAGGACACTGAGCCCAATAAATTCAGCCCAAGTTTTCTTTCAGCTTTGTCAAGAGTCACAGCATGCCCTTGGTGATCCTGAGTTTGAATCAACTAAAATTCCAGGTTGTTTTTTATTTTGGGGGATTTGGGTGGTTTTATTTTTGCATATATGTGTTGCTATTCTCAGGCCCCTCTCTCCTCACATTGGATCTATGCATTTGATCTTTCCACTTGCACTTGGATTTCATCTTATTTGTTTCAAGCCTACCTCTGTATCTTTATATCTTTATTCAGCATTCAAGCACCTGTCACTGACCTTGCATGGCTTCATTCAGGACCTGTATTCAGTGAGAGAGAGCCAGTTTGGAGATATGGAAGTCTAAGCAACTTTTTAGAACCAAACAATTTTATCAGCAGGAAATATTGCTCAACTTGCTGTTTACAGCATGAAGGAGCCATGCTCCCCAGCTTGTAATTGTCTCCCAGATTTTTATTCACCACAATGGATACACTATAGAGGTATCAGCATCTCAATCTCAATGCTGTCACAATGCTCTGTCCTTTACGAGATAGCCTTCTAAACTTGGCATTGTCTCACTAATAAGTGAACCTGGGAAGGCCACTTTCTTGTCAGGACCTTGGTACCCCCTATGGGCAAAATAAAAGTACTGTACAGACATCTAAGGTCCCTACCCATGATTTTATTCTGATACCTACAGTTTTGCTTATCTCACAACCAAAGCCTCAACAGTGTTCGCTTCTTGCTATAATGCCTTGGTTCTGTATTTAGACACGATTTGGAAGACACCATCAATTTCCTGAAAGCATAGACAACGCTAGTTCAGTGTCTCACCTGTCATGTTCACAGCCCGTCCATTTATTTGCTTATTGATTTTTTTCATTCTCTCTCGCCTCCATTCAAAGCTTTGCATAACAAACGTAGCTTCTGGCCTGTCCATAAAAATCTCACCGAGTAATTCCTGGGGATGAGTGAAGTGTACCATTTAGACATTTGAATAGATACCTCTACTCTAAGCAGTTCACACCAGAAACTCCAAGTGCTATGCTTTCGATTGCAGGCCAGAAATAGGTTATTTTCTGCTTAAAAGAGAAAAAATCAATGGTACTTTATTAAAATAGCATTTCCTATCTTCCATGACCACATCTTGTCTAGTTGACTGCTGGGAGCTGCTTTCCCCACTCTCATCCTGGCTCAGTTCACACACTTGCGCGTCTGTCAGGATTTCCATGATAAGCCACCACTACCCACACTGCCTTAAAAGGATGAGCATTTATCCATAAAAATGGCCCTCATCTCTGCACCATGCCAAGTGTGCTCATCTTTCAAAAGAATGAATTACAAGTGTAGAGGGCACATGTTCTGAATGTAAAGGAATGAGAAGTTATAAAATTAATGAAACCAGATGCTGTTTCAAATCTCCTATTAGAGAAAGCCATTTGTCAACTGAATCAGTCCTATACCTTGATTATAAATGTCCATCTAAGGAAGTGTTGATGAAGCCTGGAAACTTGTTCAGAAAATATATGATTTGTATAGTGCTGACACAGTCATTAAAATATCCAATAACAATCACTGACTAACAAGAGGTTTTATTTCAAACAGAAAAATTAATACAGTTGACAAGAGCTTGAGATAAGACCTGGAATAAGTAATGCCTTCTCTTTTTTCTGGTCTTCGGCATTAGTCCATGAAACACAGGGAATTTCAGTAAGGGCTCTGATCTACTTGTCAGAGGCTATTTAAACTTAGCCTTCCTTTGTTTGATAAAGCAATACCCAATTTTTCGTGTACATCTTTGGTGATAATCCACTGCTGGATCAAATAATAATACAATCAAGACCATGAGTTTTGCAAATAAGCATAGCTGACCCTGGCTGTTGCAGGAGAAATAGGAGATGTTTGCAGGACTGTTGGGAGGGCTCGTGAAATAGAATTGTGGGTAAGATTTGGGATGCGATGCCTAAAACCCAGCCACTGAGCTTCCTGGCAAGGAACCCGTGCCTCTGCTGCTGACTCTGGGCACAGAGGACATGGCCCTGATGGCGCAGTCCACCCACACATCTTCTGCACCAACGAGGGGCCTTGCCAACCAGATGTGCAACCCCCTGCTCGGGGAGGATGGAATCTGCCCAAAGCCTCCCTCCTTAGGTCACACACTTCCCAACTGAAACATCCCATGGCAGAGGCTGTTGGACTGAATTCAGGTCACATCTCCACTACACTGCTGCCTCAAAGATCACTCAGGGTTCTAGTGTTTGGGTCTCTGCCTTAAGAAGGCTTGGACTTAGATTAAGTCCAAGGAAGGCTGTCTTAATAATGCTACCCTCCAGAAAACATAACAAATGCCCACGTACCCATGAGCATTTATCAGTGAACCTGGAGAAGCTCTGAGAAAGATATCCAGTGATTAGATCTCTATAGCCAACCAGATCCTCCTGCTGCTTGCATCTCTTCCATGTGTCTCCCAAGGCCTCCCAGCCAGATGCAGTGGGTCCACTGCAAATACCCAGAGCCAAGAAGGAGTAACAGGGGCTGGATTTACCACCCCCCTCCTAACCTTAAAATCCTAGAAGACTGGACTGCACAGGATAATGGTCCCCAAGAAGGAGGCAAAGGGAGCCCAGCGATCACATCAGCACACTGCCAGTGGGCAGAGAGAAAAACAAGGCCTGGCTAAGTCAAGGAGAGCTCAAAGTCTAGGCCTGAATTCATAGGACAGATACAGGAGAGAATACAGTTGCATGGAGTTAGATGGATAGTGTCCTCCCCCACTGATCCTGGAAAGTCCTAGCCCTGTCCACCCTTCCTAGACTCCTCTTAGACCAATCCCCTTATTTTCAGTCTTCAGACATGTTAGGGAACAGCTATTAGGCTAAAGACATACTTTAAGAAAAAGATCATCCCTCAAGTTATTTCTTCAAATGTACTTATGAATTCAGGGTAAAATGGTCTTCTCATCAGCCCTTCTGCACTAAGCATTATGCTGAGTGGGGAGACTGAAATAACATCCTTCACCCTTAAGGAAACTAGCCTAGTAAGGAGTATAGCTCTGACTCACAGTCTACAAGGCAAGTGTTGGGTGGTCATATTTTCAGAAGATAATCTTCACTCCATAACCTAGGAACATATTCTTTCTCTAGCATTTTCTGATAACTGCAGGCATCTTAACTACCAGCAGCACCAACCTGCTAATCCACTCTGGGAATTTTCAGTAACCACTCTGTACTCATCTGTACAATTTAATTGCTTTATATACATATGAACATTGATACATGCCACCAAATATGTTCCTTTCTGGTGCAGTAGATATTTGTTGGGTTCTGGTCACCAGCAAACACCCACTTCACTCTGCTTCTGGTAATAATAACACAATTTTCCTGTGAGGCACCACTTCCTCCCCTACCCTCTGACGGTGTGCACTGGGTACAGTTGGCCCAGGTCCTGGTCCTAGAATTCAGATTTGACCTACCAGAGTATCATATTTCCCTGGTCATTGTGATTGGCTCAGAAATGATTACATCATTCAGTCAGAACCAATGAAAATGTAAGAAGACTTTCCTTGAGTGCTCTTTAGCAGTAAAGAAGGTAAGAGTCAGTTGGAAGCAAGAATCACCACACAGAGTCCTGAGGATGAAGCCAAAGTGGTAGAAGTCAGAGCCAGGCATGAAGAGCAACCTCACTCTTCAGGCCATGTTAGAATGCCTTGGCCAAGACTCATCTTGAGTTGTTTTTGTTTTTGTTTTTAATTTTTTTAAGACTTTTTATTTATTCATTCATGAGAGACACAGAGAGGGAGAGAGAGGCAGAGACACAGGCAGAGGGAAAAGCAGGCTCCATGCAGGGAGCCCGATGTGGGACTCAATCCCAGGACTCCAGGATCATGCCCTGGGCCAAAGGCAGGCGCTAAATCGCTGAGTCACCCAGGGATCCCCTTATCTTGAGTTTTTTAATAAATGCCCCAATAAAACCCCTTTTCTGGCTTAACTTTGAGTTGACTTTTTTTTTTTTTATCATTTTTTATTGAGAGCCCAGCCCCACCTGAAATAGGTCTGCTTTTCAGGTTTTCAATACATGAATGTATAATTGCCCTTTTTCTGCCAAAGTTTCTGCCAAAGTGTTTTCCAAAACTTGCTATTAAAATCCTCCTGACACACCAGATGAGTAACTTCTCTGCTTCATTTTGTGCTGATTCTCCCCAAAATGCTTTATCACCTGCTCATCACTGAGGAAGACAGCTCATTTTTAAAGATCTTTTCTTTTAAATGTGGTCTCAGATTGTCCCTGGTTCTTTAAACAATATGATGAGAGGTACTGAATAATGTTAGACAAGTTATTTGGGGTACTTTGTTTTCACATATGCCAATGAACATCATGAATTTCAAAAGTTCATTTGGTAACTAGACATATCCTTCACATGACTATTACATGCTAGGAAACTTGTGTTCTAAAGAATCCTAGTTGGAGGCACCTGAGTGGCTCAGGCAGTTAAGAATCTGACTCTTGATTTTGGCTCAGGTCAAGATCTCACCATCTTGAAATTGAGCCCCAAGTCAGGCTCCATGCTCAACATGGGGTCTGCTTGGGATTCCCACATTCCCTCTCCCTCTGTCCCTCCCCTTGCTCATCTTCATCTCTCTCTCTCTCTCTCTCTCTCTCTCTCTCAAAATAAATATATAAAATCTTTTTAAAAGAATCCTAGTTAAGGTATTATATTTCCAGCCATTCCAGAAAGAATAGCGGAATAAGGTACATCAACTAGAACTGGGTTACAAAATGTGTGGTAACTGGAAGGAACTTGACAACATTGCTCTCGAAGAAATATCTTCAAAGCTTCATGGAAGATGCTGGAGGAGAGTTGAGGGAAAGAGAAAGCCCAGATGAGGCTCTGCATCAGGTGGCTTTGGAGAGCCTGGGAGCTGCATAATAACATAGCACACCTGATGAAGTGGGAACTAAGGTAAATAAAGAGTCAGAAAGAACAGGAAAGGGAAGGTGGGAAGACACTTCACATTATGCTTAGAAAAATCTTGAGAATAACAGATGAAAGAAGATTTCCTTGTTCTATAAATATTTATTGGTAATAGGACCAGCATCTTTCTTTTTGGACTTAAATGACTTTTAAAAAAAACATTTGTTAACAAAGGTCCTTCTCATCCCACTGGAAACTCTGATAAATGAATTGGCACACTCAAATAATTGGTGTGGAAAGAAATTTATCCAGCAACAAGTTTTTGTACAATTTTAAGAGCTTGCCCTTAAATTGAACCAAAGCAGTTATACTGTTTACTAAGAAATGGGAGAAATGGAATGGATAACTGAGAAGTCAACTTACAGATAGTGATACAACTTGCTACTTCTTTTTCAAGATATTGTAGGACTTATTTTGTCTGTTGGAATTCTAACTTATTTCAGTTGTGCTTATAACATTAAATATGCTTCTTGAACAGATGAGATTCTTAAAGATAAAAATCAATAAATGCGTTTTCTCTGGGACTGCAATGGAGATGTGGTTTGTGCTACTTGTCATGCCTGCTGCCGAGCTCACAATGGGGCATTCATCAGGCTGCCATGATCCCTGTATCCTCTCCTATCTTGTCTCATTACTCATCCAGATTTGAGAGTTCATGCTATCATGTACAGGCTGTATATTCCCTTGAAATATTGAAGGTATATAATCATTACTCAGGCTTAGGTTCTCTTAAAATTATTAAGAACAGAAGACACATACAGAAGTGGAAGGCAGAAGGGGAGAGTGATGGAAAATATAATTGGCCTCTACAAGCTAAAAAAAAAAGAAGGAAATGGATTCTTGACAAAAGCCTCCAGGAAGAATGCAAACCTACTGATGCATTTTGTCCCTGTAAGGCTCACTACCATGCTTCTGACCTCCAGATCTGTAAGATCAGGAATTTGTGGTGTTTTCAGCCACTGGGTTTGTAGTGAGCTGTTACAGCAACAAATAGGAAACTAATACAGACTTCATCCCACCTGGGCCCACTAGACCTCCTCTTGTGCATGCCTAACTTACATAGTTATTTATTTATTTATTTATTTATTTTAGAGAGAGAGAAAGAAAGAGAATGCAAGGTAAGGAGGGGAAGAGGGAGAGGAGAGGTAGAGATTCTACAAGCAGACTCCCCAGCTGAGTGCAGAGCCTGAGGCAGGGCCTCAGATCTCAGGACCCTGAGATCATGACCTGAGCTGAAATCAAGAGTTGGCCGCTTAACCTACTGTGCCACACAGGTGCCCCTTGTGCATGTCTATTTTGAATAATAATTTACCTAGGGGACATTAAAGCATACTGAGTAAAAAATAAATAAAAAAATTTAAAAAATAAAGCATACTGAGTAACAGTGGGAAATAGTTTTCTACCTTATTTTGAATTTCACTTAACTCACTCTGTTCAGGTCAAATACGTTGGATTGGGTAAGTTTTCTCAAAGTGACAGAACTATCTTTAAAATAAGACAGACTCTCAATTCAGTTAGTCCTCTATGTATGCAAAAATAGTGAATTATAAAGATGAAGGTCAACATTTACAGTTCTTTAAAAATATCCAATGAGAGCAAAGACCTTATAACAATTAGTGACATTTGTATAAGGCTCCTTTCTTACTGGAAAGGTATCTTCTCGAAGTGTTTGTATAAACCAGTATGTCTAGCATATAATTTTGTTATTCTCATCTTGCCAGGGCTAAAAATGAGCTAACTAGCAGAAAAAGAGAATCTTGGGAGGGGGCCAATCATTCCTTTCCCTGATAAATTGTCAATCATCTTATTGATCAATGTATCCATATAGATTCATTGACAATTTCCAGTAGAGGCTGAAGAAGTAGAATGAAGTAAAATGCCTGTTCCCTCAAACTCTCAAGGCGTTTGCATATAATGTACTCAGATTTCCCTTGACACAGTAAAAATGGGGGTGAAAGAAAGGCTCCAGGGCATTAACACCTGGAAAAAACTGGTTTAGGGTCTTTCAATAAAAGACAAGTGCTAAGGAATAGAATCATATCAGAGTGAATTGATTCTTCATAAAGTTGTGTGAAAAAAAAGTACCATACTGAGCACTGATTGACAATAGTTCTATGATAAGATGAAATGTATTAAGATATGTTAAGGTAAACTATACTGGAGTGCTTTTATTTGTTTAAATTTTCCCTACACTGTGCACCATTCTTTAAAAATATGTATTGATGGGGCACCTGGGTGGCTCAGTCAGTTAAGCATCTGCCTTTGGCTTGGGTCATGATCCTGGGATCCTGCAATCGAGTCCTGAGTCAGGCTCCCTGCTCAGCAGGGAGTCGGCTTCTCCATCTCCCTCTGCCCAACTCCCTACCCCTCCCATTCATGCTCTCTTGCTCTCTCTTTCTTTCTGTCAAATAAATAAAATCTTTAAAAATTAATTAATTAATTAATTAATTAAAAAATGTTTATTGGTGATCAGAAATCAAAACGGCTGCCTGCCCAATTTGTTCTTGTAGAAGGTAATTTTAATTATATCCCAAGTCTAAGAAGGTGGCCTTTCTTCAGGCATAGAACTAAAGACCTACTGATGTGTGGCACACTACATCTTGATACAGTGGCCCTACATGATAGGCAGACAGGGCCTATAATGATAGAGAATGTTTTTTTTTTTTTTTTCTTTTCTTTTTTTTTTTTTTTTTTTTTTTTTTTATTGGTGTTCAATTTACTAACATACAGAATAACACCCAGTGCCCGTCACCCATTCACTCCCACCCCCCGCCCTCCTCCCCTTCTACCACCCCTAGTTCGTTTCCCAGAGTTAGCAGTCTTTATGTTCTGTCTCCCTTTCTGATATTTCCCACGCATTTCTTCTCCCTTCCCTTATTTTCCCTTTCACTATTATTTATATTCCCCAAATGAATGAGAACATATAATGTTTGTCCTTCTCTGACTGACTTACTTCACTCAGCATAATACCCTCCAGTTCCATCCACGTTGAAGCAAATGGTGGGTATTTGTCATTTCTAATAGCTGAGTAATATTCCATTGTATACATAAACCACATCTTCTTTATCCACTCATCTTTCGTTGGACACCGAGGCTCCTTCCACAGTTTGGCTATCGTGGCCATTGCTGCTAGAAACATCGGGGTGCAGGTGTCCCGGCGTTTCATTGCATTTGTATCTTTGGGGTAAATCCCCAACAGTGCAATTGCTGGGTCGTAGGGCAGGTATATTTTTAACTGTTTGAGGAACCTCCACACAGTTTTCCAGAGTGGCTGCACCAGTTCACATTCCCACCAACAGTGTAAGAGGGTTCCCTTTTCTCCGCATCCTCTCCAACATTTGTTGTTTCCTGCCTTGTTAATTTTCCCCATTCTCACTGGTGTGAGGTGGTATCTCATTGTAGTTTTCATTTGTATTTCCCTGATGGCAAGTGATGCAGAGCATTTTCTCATATGCATGTTGGCCATGTCTATGTCTTCCTCTGTGAGATTTCTGTTCATGTCTTTTGCCCATTTCATGATTGGATTGTTTGTTTCTTTGGTGTTGAGTTTAATAAGTTCTTTATAGATCTTGGAAACTAGCCCTTTATCTGATATGTCATTTGCAAATATCTTCTCCCATTCTGTAGGTTGTCTTTGAGTTTTGTTGACTGTATCCTTTGCTGTGCAAAAGCTTCTTATCTTGATGAAGTCCCAATAGTTCATTTTTGCTTTTGTTTCTTTTGCCTTCGTGGATGTATCTTGCAAGAAGTTACTATGGCCGAGTTCAAAAAGGGTGTTGCCTGTGTTCTTCTCTAGGATTTTGATGGAATCTTGTCTCACATTTAGATCTTTCATCCATTTTGAGTTTATCTTTGTGTATGGTGAAAGAGAGTGGTCTAGTTTCATTCTTCTGCATGTGGATGTCCAATTTTCCCAGCACCATTTATTGAAGAGACTGTCTTTCTTCCAATGGATAGTCTTTCCTCCTTTATCAAATATTAGTTGCCCATAAAGTTCAGGGTCCACTTCTGGATTCTCTATTCTGTTCCACTGATCTATGTGTCTGTTTTTGTGCCAGTACCACACTGTCTTGATGACCACAGCTTTGTAGTACAACCTGAAATCTGGCATTGTGATGCCCCCAGATATGGTTTTCTTTTTTAAAATTCTCCTGGCTATTCGGGGTCTTTTCTGATTCCACACAAATCTTAAAATAATTTGTTCTAACTCTCTGAAGAAAGTCCATGGTATTTTGATAGGGATTGCATTAAACGTGTATATTGCCCTGGGTAACATTGACATTTTCACAATATTAATTCTGCCAATCCATGAGCATGGAATATTTTTCCATCTCTTTGTGTCTTCCTCAATTTCTTTCAGAAGTGTTCTATAGTTTTGAGGGTATAGATCCTTTACATCTTTGGTGAGGTTTATTCCTAGGTATCTTATGCTTTTGGGTGCAATTGTAAATGGGATTGACTCCTTAATTTCTCTTTCTTCAGTCTCATTGTTAGTGTATAGAAATGCCACTGACTTCTGGGCATTGATTTTGTATCCTGCCACGCTACCGAATTGCTGTATGAGTTCTAGCAATCTTGGGGTGGAGACTTTTGGGTTTTCTATGTAGAGTATCATGTCATCGGCGAAGAGGGAGAGTTTGACTTCTTCTTTGCCAATTTGAATGCCTTTAATGTCTTTTTGTTGTCTGATTGCTGAGGCTAGGACTTCCAGTACTATGTTGAATAGCAGTGGTGAGAGTGGACATCCCTGTCTTGTTCCTGATCTTAGGGGAAAGGCTCCCAGTGCTTCCCCATTGAGAATGATATTTGCTGTGGGCTTTTCATAGATGGCTTTTAAGATGTCGAGGAATGTTCCCTCTATCTCTACACTCTGAAGAGTTTTGATCAGGAATGGATGCTGTATTTTGTCAAATGCTTTCTCTGCATCTAATGAGAGGATCATATGGTTCTTGGTTTTTCTCTTGCTGATATGATCAATCACATTGATTGTTTTACGGGTGTTGAACCAGCCTTGTGTCCCAGGGATAAATCCTACTTGGTCATGGTGAATAATTTTCTTAATGTACTGTTGGATCCTATTGGCCAGTATCTTGTTGAGAATTTTTGCATCCATGTTCATCAGGGATATTGGTCTGTAATTCTCCTTTTTGGCGGGGTCTTTGTCTGGCTTTGGAATTAAGGTGATGCTGGCCTCATAGAACGAATTTGGAAGTACTCCATCTCTTTCTATCTTTCCAAACAGCTTTAGGAGAATAGGTATGATTTCTTCTTTAAACGTTTGATAAAATTCTCCTGGGAAGCCATCTGGCCCTGGACTCTTGTGTCTTGGGAGGTTTTTGATGACTGCTTCAATTTCCTCCCTGGTTATTGGCCTGTTCAGGTTTTCTATTTCTTCCTGTTCCAGTTTTGGTAGTTTGTGGCTTTCCAGGAATGCGTCCATTTCTTCTAGATTGCTTAATTTATTGGCGTATAGCTGTTCATAATATGTTTTTAAAATCGTTTGTATTTCCTTGGTGTTGGTAGTGATCTCTCCTTTCTCATTCATGATTTTATTAATTTGAGTCTTCTCTCTCTTCTTTTTAATAAGGCTGGCTAATGGTTTGTCTATCTTATTAATTCTTTCAAAGAACCAACTCCTGGTTCTGTTGATCTGTTCCACAGTTCTTCTGGTCTCGATTTCGTTGAGTTCTGCTCGAATCTTTATTAACTCCCTTCTTCTCTTGGGTGTAGGATCTATTTGCTGTTTTTTCTCTAGCTCCTTTATGTGTAAGGTTAGCTTTTGTATTTGAGTTCTTTCCAGTTTTTGAATGGATGCTTGTATTGCGATGTATTTCCCCCTTAGGACTGCTTTTGCTGCATCCCAAAGATTTTGAACGGTTGTATCTTCATTCTCATTAGTTTCCATGAATCTTTTTAATTCTTCCTTAATTTCCTGGTTGACCCTTTTATCTTTTAGCAGGATGGTCCTTAACCTCCATGTGTTTGAGGTCCTTCCAAACTTCTTGTTGTGATTTAGTTCTAATTTCAAGGCATTATGGTCCGAGAATATGCAGGGGACAATCCCAATCTTTTGGTATCGGTTCAGACCCGATTTGTGACCCAATATGTGGTCTATTCTGGAGAAAGTTCCATGTGCGCTTGAGAAGAATGTGTATTCGGTTGAGTTTGGATGTAAAGTTCTGTAGATATCTGTGAAATCCATCTGGTCCAGTGTATCATTTAAAGCTCTCGTTTCTTTGGAGATGTTTTGCTTAGAAGACCTATCGAGTATAGAAAGAGCTAGATTGAAGTCACCAAGTATAAGTGTATTATTATCTAAGTATTTCTTCACTTTGGTTAATAATTGATTTATATATTTGGCAGCTCCCACATTCGGAGCATATATATTGAGGATTGTTAAGTCCTCTTGTTGAATAGATCCTTTAAGTATGATATAGTGTCCCTCTTCATCTCTCACTACAGTCTTTGGGGTAAATTTTAGTTTATCTGATATAAGGATGGCTACCCCTGCTTTCTTTTGAGGACCATTCGAATGGTACATGGTTCTCCAACCTTTTATTTTCAGGCTGTAGGTGTCCTTCTGTCTAAAATGAGTCTCTTGTAGACAGCAAATAGATGGGTCCTGCTTTTTTATCCAGTCTGAAACCCTGCGCCTTTTGATGGGGTCATTAAGCCCGTTCACATTCAGAGTTACTATTGAGAGATATGAGTTTAGTGTCATCATGATATCTATTCAGTCTTTGTTTTTGTGGACTGTTCCACTGAACTTCTTCTTAAAGGGGAATTTTAAGAGTCCCCCTTAAAATTTCTTGCAGAGCTGGTTTGGAGGTCACATATTCTTTTAGTTGCTGCCTGTCTTGGAAGCTCTTTATCTCTCCTTCCATTTTGAATGAGAGCCTTGCTGGATAAAGTATTCTTGGTTGCATGTTCTTCTCATTTAGGACCCTGAATATATCCTGCCAGCCCTTTCTGGCCTGCCAGGTCTCTGTGGAGAGGTCTGCTGTTACCCTAATACTCCTCCCCATAAAAGTCAGGGATTTCTTGTCTCTTGCTGCTTTAAGGATCTTCTCCTTATCTTTGGAATTTGCAAGCTTCACAATTAAATGTCGAGGTGTTGAACGGTTTTTATTGATTTTAGGGGGGGATCTCTCTATTTCCTGGATCTGAATGCCTGTTTCCCTTCCCAGATTAGGAAAGTTTTCAGCTAGAATTTGTTCAAATACATATTCTGGCCCTCTGTCCCTTTCGGCGCCCTCGGGAACCCCAATTAAACGTAGGTTTTTCTTCCTCAGGCTGTCGTTTATTTCCCTTAATCTATCTTCATGGTCTTTTAATTGTTTGTCTCTTTTTTCCTCAGTTTCCCTCTTTGCTATCATCTTGTCTTCTATGTCACTCACTCGTTCTTCCACCTCGTTAACCCTCGTCGTTAGGACTTCTAGTTTGGATTGCATCTCATTCAATTGATTTTTAATTTCTGCCTGATTAGCTCTAAATTCTGCAGTCATGAAGTCTCTTGAGTCCTTTATACTTTTTTCTAGAGCCACCAGTAGCTGTATAATAGTGCTTCTGAATTGGCTTTCTGACATTGAATTGTAATCCAGATTTTGTAACTCTGTGGGAGAGAGGACTGTTTCTGATTCTTTCTTTTGAGGTGAGGTTTTCCTTCTAGTCATTTTGCTCAGTGCAGAGTGGCCAAAAGCAAATTGTATTGGGAAAAAGAGAAAAAGAGAGGAGAGAAAGAAGGAAAGAAAAGAGAAAGAGAAAAAAAAAAAAAAAGGGAAGAAAAGAAAAAAAACGAGAAAGAAAAAAAAAAGAAGAAAAAGAGAAAGAAAAAGAAAGGAGAAAAAAAGGGGGTGGGGGAAGGAAACAAATCAAAAAGCAAAACAAAACAAAAAAAAAAAAAAAAAAAAAAAAGAACCACAGGGGAGTATCTTCTGATTCTGTGTTCTTTAAGTCCCTTGGCTTCTCCTGGAAGTTGTCCGTCTAGCTGATCTTCTGGGGGAGGGGCCTGTTGTGCTGATTTTCAGGTGTTAGCAGTTGGGGGAGCTGCTGTGCCCCTGCCTGGTGCAGGGCTCAGTGGGGGTTGTTTACCCCCTGAGGCCGCAGGAGGAACAGCCCCAGTGGCGGGGCAGCTCTGGAAACCTGGATTCAGCTCCGGAGCTCTCCGTCTGCAGGGCCTGGAGGCTCCGGGGCGGGGCCGCTGATCTGCTCAGCTCGGGGCAGGAGCGTCCTTGCTGTCCTGGGCCCTCCCGGCCTCTGCCTGTCCCGGGGGAGGCGGGATCCTGGGCTGTGTCCCGGCGACCTGTGCTCCGGAGCTTGCGCTGGTGGATTCGCGCTCCCGGGCCGCGCAGCCCCCTCCGCGGAGCCGCTGCCCGAGCCCCTTCAGCTGCTCCGGTCCCGCCGGGTCCCGCCGTGCGCGCTGCAGCCCTTAGGGAGCTCGGCGCACTCTCCTGGGCGCGCAGTTGCTGTTACTGTCCCGGGGAGCCCGAGGGCATCCCAGCCCTCCTGGGTCCTGCTCCACCTCCCTGGAGCCCCTTTCCCCCGGGAAGGTCGGTGCAGCTCCTGCTCCTCCGGGACGGGGCTCTCCTGTCCTGGGGACACTCGCCCCGGCCTCAGCCCGGCTCCTCGCGGGGCCCCTCCCCCTTGGAGGCCTTTGTTTCTTTATTTCTTTTCCCCGTCTTCCTACCTTGATAGATGCGCGAACTCTTCTCACTGTTGCATTCCAGCTGGTCTCTCTTTAAATCTCAGGCCGAATTCATAGATTTTCAGGATAATTTGAAGGTTTTCTAGGTAGTTTGGTGGAGACAGGTGATTTGGGGACCCTACTCTTCCGCCATCTTGCTCCTCCCTCCTGATAGAGAATGTTAACCAAATCTGAGGACTAGTACAATGAAAGGAAATATTTCCACTGTTCTTGAGGAACTCACAAGAGGAAAAGAAACAGAGCTGTTGGCAGTGTAGAGAAGCATGTCAGCTCCACAGGGTTTCATCTAGGATATGAAGTGAAAGTTCTGGAACAATCCTGCTCCTCCCTCTAGCTCCCTGACAACTCCTTTCCTGGTGTTGCTGTGGATTCTTCTTCCTCCACTCACTTCCTAAATGTTGCTCGTCCTCAAACTTCTCCTCTTCTTTTCTGTGCCCTCCCTTCATATAAATCAATAATCCCAACCACCAGCTGTTTGTTGAGTACCCATATCTCCACATGTCCAATCAAGACCCTGAGGTCTTGGCTCAAATGTAGGACTGTCTTCATAACTTCTTCCCTGAATTTCTTGCACATACATGTTGGTTTGTGTCCCTCCAACCCTGTGTAAAACTCCCCTTCACTACATCCCCCAGCTCAGAGAATGGCCCTACCACCAAGGCAGCACTGCAAGTCATTCTAAACCCTTTCTCTTCGCTCCTGCCCACATCAGTTACTTATTAATTGTCTTGATATTTCTCAGTCCTACACTTTCTTGTTCTTCCACTGTCTCTGCTTTAATCAAGTCCTTATTCTCACTTGGATTACTGAAACAACATCTTCCTTGGCTTCCTTTTCTCTAGAATGATTCCTTTTCACAACCTATATCCTATAATTTGGCCAGATCTATCCCTCTATAACATAAATCCACTCATATTGCTCCCCTGCTTCAATTCCTTTCTGAGAATGTTCAGCATAAATTTTTAATTTCAAGCAGGGATTGCCTCTTAGTAGCTCCTGCAACATCCTACCATACCTGTCATCCCACCCATCCCAGTCAATGGCCATTACACAAAGTCTCCATGACCTGCTGTCCTTTGCATCTGGAATGCACATCACCATTCAACTCCCACATGTCCCTCAAGGTTCAGACTAATTACCATCACCTTTAGGAATAATTTTCTGATGCTATGATCTGATTTAGACCCCTCTCCTCATCTATTACACATACTGTGTGCCTCTATTATGTCCTCTTCCCTCCTCACTCTATATGGTAATCGTTGGTTTGCTTTACTGTTCCCAAAAGAGAAGTCAATTTGAGGTCCAACCTGGGCACGTTAATGCCGTGAGCTCCTGGCACAATGCCTGGTGCATAATGGGTGCTCTATTAACGTGGTGATACAAAAAGGTGCTGTGTGGGATCCCTGGGTGGCGCAGCAGTTTGGCGCCTGCCTTTGGCCCAGGGCGCGATCCTGGAGACCCGGGATCGAATCCCACATGGGGCTTCCGGTGCATGGAGCCTGCTTCTCCCTCTGCCTATGTCTCTGCCTCTCTCTCTTTCTCTCTCTGTGACTATCATAAATAAATAAAAATTAAAAAAAAAAGGTGCTGTGTAATTCTCAGGCAAGGAAGTTACTGAGATAACAGACTGGTTATGCAAAAACAATGAAGTGAGTCTCAGCTCAGAAATTCTCACACTTGGAAAAGACTTGGACCTATCAAAGGAAACAACCAGCGAAGAATTTTAGTCTTATTGAATTGGAACTGAAGTGTTTAAGATTCAAGTAACAGGTGCATCATCTGACAGAGAAATTGGCCAGGTCTGTGCTTCTCTAAAATAGGAAAGATTTTAAGAAAGGTAACAGTCTGAAGAAAAATGATGATTTAATACTTTGGTTAATTTCTTTTTGCTTATTCTCCATTTTACTTATACCATCGATCAGAAATCACATGTGGAGGTGATACCAATAAAAATGACTTACATTCTATGAACCGGGGTTTTATAAGAGTCTATAAAGTGATAAATCAATTTTATATGAAGTCTTCTCAAAGAAGCCCCAAATACTGCTGTCTCTTTTTGAAGGCTGCAAACCTCTCCTTTGAAGACACAGCACATCTCCTATTAAAAACCACTGAAAAGTTCCATTTTTACATTGTTTCTTGATTTACAAGGTCTTGTCATTAGTAAGATCTTTATTTCTTCTGCCATAAGCAGTTACCCCAGAATATCTCAATGTACCCAAGTAAGAAGAGACCCAAAAAACCCTAACACACTCTGGATACTAATACAGGTCCTGTTTCTCAATTAGTAAAGAAAGAGTCACAAATCTTCCACCCTTTGGAGGCATCTTCCAAACTCCCATAACCACTGGGATGTCAAAGCCATTTCTTTTATGCAGTTGGTAACTTCACACATCAGAAAAGAAGAGTTCAGACATTAAAACAACATTAAGATCACTTTGGTTGTAAGATTCCCACAGGCTCAGCAAATCTGGGCCTAATTACTGCCACCTTAAATGTGAAAGGAGGATATTCTGAAGTTGCTTACAGGAAGGTCTTGTACAATTAAAAAAATGAAAATCAACAGTGAGAGACAGTGGACAAACTTAATTAAAAAATAGCTCCTGGTGAGATAAGCAACATGTCCTCAGAATTGCTGACACAAAAACACTGAACTACCTGAAGTGGCTTGGTAATTAGGCTGAATCAAGACTCTTTAGCAATCTCTTCTTCCTCTATCATTGCAGAAGAGTTATATACTTCTCTTAACAAATAAAAAGAGGAACAAAAGAAAGAATGTGAGCCAATGAAAATGAGTTTGTGATAGGAGTGGTGGCCAGGAAAAGGATCTATGAGGAAAATGTGTGACCTCTTTTTTCTTTTCCTTTTTTTAAAAAATATTTTATTTATTTTTTCATGAGAGATACACAGAGAGTGGCAGAGAAACAAGCAGAGGGAGAAGCAGACTCCTTGCAGGGAGCCTGAAGGAGGACCCGATCCCAGGACCCCAGGATCACGACCTGAGCCAAAGGCAGACACTCAACCACTGAGCCACCCAGGTGCCCCTGTGTGACCCCTTTCAAGGCAGACAGGAAGAGACCACAACTGAGTTCTTCCTAAACCCACAGGCTTCTTCAGTCTCCCTCAATCCCACAGAGACCTGGCTTCTTTCTTTCCTTCCTGTTTCTGACCTTTGCTTTTGTACCCACCAACACCTTCATTCCTTCTTCACTCCCTTCCTTCTTCCATCACTGTTGGTGCTACAAGGTTGGGAGCTGGAGTGCAGAGGTAAGTAAGGTGGATCTCCCCATGTGAATGTTGCCTTGAGAGGAATAGCAAAGATTGAGTCAACAGTGTCACACAAGCCATTCTTAGTACATTTCAAGCACATTGCGCTTTGAGTTGGAATTAAGTTAGAAGTAGAAAAACAGTTCAAAGAATGTTTGATTACTGTGTGAAATCCTCTTGGGTCTCCATTTTCAGATACCTCTGTGTGTCTCTCATTTAATCAGGTTTAGGGTGCACTTACAGGATTGGTTGAACACACAATTCCTGTGCAGCCTGGGCTAAAGAAGTTGTGGGCCTCTCTCTTTAGCCCCTGGGCCTCCTTGAGACCTCCCCCGTCTCCTGTATGTGGGGCTCAGAGCTACTGCAAATAATCATGCAAGAGTCCACGTTGTGACTCGCCCAAAGGAGCCAACACTTCCTATCTCTTTTTCCCTTCTAGAACCTAGAAGGTCGGTGACTGTAAAAGGCCCATCCCTTCATGTCCTACCCACACCAGACCACTAAGTAGATAGAGATGGATGACCTAGTCCATAATCCCAATGTTCAAGAACCGTTATAGTTTTTCTGCATCCAACCTGATTTCAATTCAAAGTGCCCCTCAATCCCTCATAGATGGCGGTGGCAGGGGCCTCAGTCTCCAGGCCGTAAAGCATGGCTGCTCTCTGGTGCATCCTAGGGACAGTGGAATCGGAGGCAGGAGTTGGGGTGGAGGAGGAGAAGAGTGCTCCAGATCTAGTCCCACCTCCCTGGGGTGACAACTGCATGCAGGCTCATGCTTACAGGGTGATCATCAATGTAAGCAGAGCCTACAAACATAGACTGCAGCCCCTATAAACACAGCAGTCTGGTGTCCCAGACTTGAGGTATGGTCCAGGGCAGCTTTCACCCCAGTTGAAGAAGGATGCCACTAAGGGGAAGGTGGCATCTCAGGTGGAGAAGAAATCTGAGCCTCTAGGCCCGAGAGGTCTTGCAGGTGCCGTGCACTGCAGCTCCTCTGGCTGGCGTGGGCAGGGTCAGGACTAACTCACCAAGTGCTGCGTGTCTACTGAGTCCAGCTGGCCAACTCCAGCATCCTGCTCTAAAGGAAGGGGTCCCAGCCATCGGGACATCGGGCTATGGATGGGCTGCTGCCCCCTGGCATTCTGAGTAAGGGTTTGGCGCTCCAGCCAGCACCCCAGAGCACAGAAGCTAGAGAGGGGAGTTATTTTTTATTTCACTGAGGAAGCAATGTTACAACCTTTGTGACAAAAAAGGTTGCTTCAGAGAGGGGTTAAGAACAAAGACTTTGGAAGCAGAAAGACTGTGCTTATCTCCTGTCTTCCACCCACATTACAATGACATCGAATTGTTTCCTGCATTACTTTAGATCTTGAAGCCTCAGTCTCTCCATCTACAAAATGGGAATAAGAGTATTTACCTCTTAGATGCAGTATGGAATAGTTAATGAAAAAGCCCTAGCATCTAACTGGTAGTACACACATGATACATAAATTACAATTATTCTCTTGTTTTTAAGGGTTTTTTTATTTATTTGAGAGAGAGAGAGCATGCACACATATGGGGGAAGGGGCAGAGGGAGAGGGAGAAGCAGACTCCCCCTGAGCAGAGCTCGACTCAGGGCTCAATCCCAGGACCTCAGGATCATGACCTAAGCTGAAGGCAGATGCTTAACCCACTGAACCACCCAGGCACCCCTACAATTATTCTTAATAATTAAAAATATTTAAGGTTCCAAAAAGATGGATACTACAACTTTTATATTCTTTTTAAATTAACTTTGAGGTGTAACTTATATACAGTAAAGTTGTACTCATCTAACAGGACAGTTGAGTACTTTCAACAAATATATTCACTCATGTAATCACTACTCCAAATCGAAATATAAAATATCACACCCCTAAGAACCCATCCTGCTCTTCTGCAGTCCAGCCATCGGTCATCAACCCTTAACCCCAGGCAACCACCCCTCTGCTTTCTGGGATGGTGGATTAGTCGGCCTATTCTAGAATTTCAAGAAATGACATTGTACAGTGTGTACTTTGTGTCTTCTGCTCAGCCTATTATCTCTGACACATATTGTCGCCTGTGTCAGAAGAAGCTTTATTTGGTAGGAATATTTTGTTGTGTGAGAAACAAGGATGGGCGAGTAGGGAGACATCAAAACAGAGGGCAGTAAAGCGCTCTTCCCGGTTAGAGCTCAGTGTATGGAGCCTGAGTGAGGGAAGGGAGTAGCTCTTGGCTGTGACTGGAAACTAGAAAGTGGTATTCCCCGGGGTCACTAGCACTGCGTAAGCTTACCAGCTTGTGGCCAGTTGGCTAGGAAGCTGCAAGGTCATGCTGACATGAAGAAAGTTTAAGTTCTGTTGAAGGGCAGAGTCAGCATTTTGGGGAAATCAGTTTAAGTTTTGTCGATGTGGGTACAAGTGGTTGGCTTAGGGGTACCCTAGAACCATGGCCTCCGCTTTGATTTTTCTTTAACACACACCTGAGGACGTCACTCATGTTCTCTCTGGGTGGTATTTCATCCGCGGGATACCCCACAATTTCTTACCCATCTACCTGTTGATGGACATTTGGCATGATTCCCCTTTGGGGCCATTATGAATTAAACATTTATGAGCATTGTGTACTAGAGGGTTTGGGGAGGGGGTGGAGGAAGGTGAGCATATTTTCTCTTCTTTGGGGTAAACACTTAGGAATGGAATTTCAGGGTTCTATCGTAAGTACGTGTGTAACTTTATAAGAAACTGCCAAATTATTTTCTAAAGAGGTCACTAGTGCATCCACCCACCAGGCATATCTGAGAGCTCCAACTGTCCCATATCCTCACCAACACTTGATATTGTCCGCTTTCAAATATCAGGCTTTTTAGGGAGTGACTAGTCCTATCTCACTGTGATTTTAATTTGCTTTTCACTGAAGAATAATGATATTGAGCAGCTTTACACATATTTACAATATCTTTTTTTTCTCTTAAGAGATAAATGGAATATTTGACCATAATTTTATTGGGTTGTTTATCTTTTTGTTAGTGAGTTATAAGAGTGCTTTACAAATTCTGGATACAAATCCTTTGCTATGTATATACAAACAAATACGTTCACCAACTTTGTAGTTTGTCTTTTCATTTTTTAATAGTGTCTCTTGAAGAGCATTTTTTTTTTTACTTTGATGAAATTTAACAGTATTTTAATTTTGTGAGTAGTGTTTTTTGTGTCCTAAGAAACCTTTGTCTACCAAGAGGCTATGCAGATTTTCTCCTAGGCTGCTTCTCAGGGCTTTATAGTTTTAGATATTTTATTTAGGGTTTTGATTCATTTGAAGTAGTTGTTTTTGTTTTTGTTTTTTGTTTGTTTTAGAGGGGTTTTTTCCTTGTTTGTTCATTTGTTTTATGATGGAACTTAAATATTAAAGCTCAGCTTTTCAGTTGTTCCAGTATCTTTTGTTAAAAAGACTGTGCTTCTTCACTGAATGCTGACATTAAAGATTTTCCACTTCTAACCATGATGGAGTAATAGGGAATGAAGTTACTCTTAAATAATTGAAAAACTGGACAACATAAATGAAACAACAGACAATAGACAGTTCAGGATAAGGACTATAAGAGAAGAACCCTACAAGCTTACTGCTTAGAAAGCTTCCAGTCTGCAGTAAGGGGGAAACCAAAAAAATCCAGCAGTCGCCCTGAGTTGACAAGGCCAGGGGTCCAGACTGGGAAGTCAATGCAGCTAGAATTTACACAGCAAAATACCTAAGTCACAAAGTAGAGGTATTTATCCTCAACTCCCAATCATTATCAGCTGAGAGCTGCTGCCACAGCACCTGTTACCAGAATTTCGGACCTGAGCAGGGAAGCCAAGAAGAAGCCACAGGCAGAAACACACGTGCTCCCGTGAAACACACGGGCATCTCTGGCATGTTTTGGAATGGTAAGGATAGAGGCCCTATGGGCAGGAAGCTAGCAGTTTCTGTGTCAGGGGCTCTTGGGCCACCTCTGCAGGGAAATCAGCCCAACTAGCATGCCCTGATGAATGAAAACCTCAGGAAAGATCAAAGCCCTGCCCCCTCCGCTTGGCAAGGGCTGAATGGTGGAACCCAAGTACAATTTTCTCTAGGAACTTGGTAGGTCAAGGCACAGGCAGTGGGAGCCTGATCCATAACAAAAAAAAGGCAGAACTGGCTGTTGAAAACCTGTGCAGGGATCCCTGGGTGGCGCAGCGGTTTGGCGCCTGCCTTTGGCCCGGGGCGTGATCCTGGAGACCCGGGATCGAATCCCACGTCGGGCTCCCGGTGCATGGAGCCTGCTTCTCCCTCTGCCTATGTGTCTGCCTCTCTCTCTCTCTCTGTGTGACTATCATGAAAAAAAAAAAAAAAAAAAACCTGTGCAGACCCATAAGAGGCATCTTAATGGACTTGCTCCCAGAAATAAGTGGGAGTTTTGGAGAGAGCAACTGAGGTTCTTCTACTACCTAAGCCAGGGTAGGGGAGCCATTTAGTAGGGGAGCTCTCTGAGTGGATCCCGAGGTCCTTGGCCCAGCACGTAGTGGCGCATCACCATTGGGGCCCTGATACCTCTCATTTGTCTGGTACCAGATGCTTCATACTGATTAACATCCTTGGAGCGCTGTCACTTGAAAAGGACCTCCAGGAAGGTAGGCTTTCCCACCTTCTAATTAGTTAATAATTACCACGGCCTTCAAGTTACAACAAGGAACAACTGTCACAAGGTGGCGCCTCCACCTGGAAGTAATGTCTTGGTGAGGGTTTCACTCCTGGCTCCTGAAAGGAAGCATTTCATTACTCAAAGAGTTTCTAGTCATAACCCAGCAGATTAATTCCAAAAGCTTATTCTCAAAAACCTTACTCTGTTGGATCCTGTGTTAGGCTGAAAAGGGCTCATTAAAAATGGAAATTCTGGCTGAAATTCAGTGAAGGCTGAACAATGGTAAAAGTCAAGAGGCCTACCCCTTTTCCTCAGGTAAGACCTGTTTTAGTCTCTCTGCACACAGGAATTGGCTCTGCATGGTTCTTAAGGAACCTTCAAGCAGAACATGCCAGTAGTGCTCTAAGTGATAGTTCAATGAGAACCCTGCTTCTCATATGAAAGCAAACCCCATCCACATATTCTTCTGCCATCCTCTTTGGTTTGGGCACTATAGTTGGCCACAGAACCTCCAGATGCTACCAAACTAGGTGACTTTACACTCATGAACTTGAGATAGTCAACAAGACTCTGTAAAATCCCATGACAGCATGGTTCAGAATCATGTATACTGTTATCCAAGCCTTAGGTTGGCCTAAAAGTTCCAGAATGGTCCTAATGTAACACTATTACACACATCCACATGCCAGTGATGTCCAGAGTCTAGGGAGGATGCAGAACATGCAGTTGGCCACGTCCTGGTGCTGGGTTACCAGAGAGTAAGGGAAAGGAGTAAGGTGGCTGATGCAAGTCCCCAAGGTCACCTCCTCCTTTTTCCTTCCAGTTTGACTGTCCTAACCACCTCTGATGTATCTCCATCAGACATTTCTGTGCAGCCCTAGGGAAACATTCTCCTGTTCTGAGCCAAATTCATGGTTTAAAAAAAAAAAGATTTCTTTAAATTTAGCCTGAAGTCTAACTTCATGTCATGATTTCTTTGTGGCCTGAAATTAAAGAATCAATATGTTCAATACACGTTCAATTGCCCTAATTGGTAGATACAGATCTTATCTTCAATTCATACAGCGCGATCTCCTCTGGCAGAGCTCAACGTCAGCTTTTATGGTTCACTGTGCAATTTGCAGAAGATTGCATTAGCTAACGATTGCTTTGCCTTGGCTGAGGCCTTTATCATGTCTGTCCTGGATCCTTTCAAACCCTCCAGGATGCTCACTCAGCACACATGCTGGCCTGTTCCTAACTGCCCTCTCCTCCCTGAAACAGACGAGTCCGAGTGGCCACCCTGGTTATGATCCTTCAGTGACTCCACTCAAACTTTGGGAGAAAGTCAAAGTGCCTTATAAGGGTCCTCCTCCCCTTGTCGACACCTCTCCCACCCTCCTGTCCTACCTGTGCCCCTCCTTGCCATCTGGAACAAAGACTAACTGCTGCCTCGACATTGCATACCACTGGGCTCTGATCTCCCTGTGCTCTAGCCTCTGCCTAGATTTTCTTGAATTTGGAGTCTCGGATTTGCCATCATCTCCTGGGATTGATTGGTCCTCCACACGGTACCTGCCAACATTCACGCAGTGACACCCGGATAATACTTGACTGGCATCACATAATGAATGGGTTGACGTGAAAGGAAGGGTCGGTGGGACCAGGCCCTGCCCTGGTCCCTCCTTGCCCCACCCAGCCCCTGCAAAGGGGAGGACGTCAGTGTCTTGATGCCCCTGCAAGCCGGTGTTGGCACACTCACTGGGAAGCCCCCACTCCACTAGGTGCTCCTTGTGTTCTCGTTGCTCCTCCCCACCATTAAATGGAGCACACAAAATAGAACTGTCTAATGATCCATTACAGGCAAGCCAAGAGGATCCCTCTGTGCACGCCATGGAGGCAGGGACTGTGGCCTTTGTGGGTAGCACAGCGACCCTAGCATGGTGTCTAGTGCATCATTGACTCTCAGTAAGTGCGTGTGGGCCACTTTGCTGGCATAAACAAATGCTAATGAGGAGCCTCCTACCATCCCCTTGCACTCACGCAACTGCATGTGTATGTGACAGGAGGGACAATTTAGCAAAGCAAACCTTGAGGCCATTGCTTTTCTTGTTGGCTACAAACTGATTATTTCCCTTGCTGGTGTACTGGAGCACGAGGAAGTCAAACGGTCGACCCAGAAGGCACACATGGCATCCCTTTACATTGTAAATAAGAGTTATCCCCTCCACAAAAGAGTTGATTTTGTTCCTCCTTTTTTATATATTTTTTTTAATTTATTTTTTATTGGTGTTCAATTTACTAACATACAGAATAACACCCAGTGCCCGTCACCCATTCACTCCCACCCCCCGCCCTCCTCCCCTTCTACCACCCCTAGTTCGTTTCCCAGAGTTAGCAGTCTTTACGTTCTGTCTCCCTTTCTGATATTTCCTACACATTTCTTCTCCCTTCCCTTATATTCCCTTTCACTATTATTTATATTCCCCAAATGAATGAGAACATATAATGTTTGTCCTTCTCCGACTGACTTACTTCACTCAGCATAATACCCTCCTTTTTTATATTAAACAGACTCAATTTCTCCGAATTTGAAGAGCCTTCTACAAATTGCCAGAGCTGGTTGAGATTATTTCCTGGACTACTGGGCACCTAAGCAATTCCAAACCCTCCCTGGAACATCTACTTCCATTGGGCTGTTTCTGGAAACCTGCCACCAACGTTTCATGCGAATGTCAAAATCTAAATACAGCATCCTCATAATTACACAGAAATAGCATCGCGATATATTGTCATGGCATGTTCTGTCTCATTTGTACTGCCAAAAATATTTTTTGAATCCTAGGTACCACTGAATAGACATCTTACTACATGGCCCTCGTTTTACCATGAAGTGATATTCCCTGAGAGCTTTAATTTAAGAGTTAATATCAAGTACATTTATGTAGCTCCATGGGGCCTAAGAACATATGAACAACAAAACCGAGAAAAAGAGTTTGTCAAAAACAGAATGTTTTCAGAAGAGACATATGCTTCTTTTTCTTTTCTTTTTTTTTTTTAAACTTACCTTGAACTGAATGCTATTTCAAGAGCTAAAATTACAGACTTGCTTTGCTGCAGGCCACGGCAGCAAATCCAAACAAAAGCTTTCCTGGCAGCCCCAAAGCAAACCCCTGACCCCAAGTGCCCATCACTTCTGTGGGTTGTCATTATCACTCTTTTCTTCATAAAGAAGTAAATTTAGAAAAGGACAAAAACATTCAAGTGAAGCTGTCAGTCTTTTTAATTCTTTATTTTTCTGAATAGAATATTTTTCTTGGTCTATTAAAAAATACATGGCCACTCATTCGGAATCCCTTCGTTAATATAAAGCATTAAGTCTAATCCATTTTGCCTTTTTGAAGAACTGTCTCCTGTTCATTTAAAAGCCTGCTTTCATGATAAGGTTAACACCTACACCTCTCAGTTCTATTTCATTTTGCGCAAACTCCTGACTTCAGTTACACAAGGCATTTTTATTATGTCACCACAATTTATTTTTGAGCAGAGCTCATACCATAACCAAGAGATTAATACATGTGACAGCACTTGAAGCTCTAAAGAAGGATACAGGGACGCCTGGATGGCTCAGTGTTTGAGCATCGGCCTTTGGCTCAGGGCGTGATTCCAGGATCCTGGGATTGAGTCCCACATCGGCGTCCCCACAGGGATCCTGCTTCTCTCTCTGCCTGTGTCTCTGCCTCTCTCTGTGTCTCTCATGAATAAATAAATAAATAAATAAATAAAATCTTTAAAAAAATAAATAAAATAAATAAAGGATACAAGCACTAGCTCCCTTTATCATCCCTTTAGCACTTAATGCATAATAAGAACTCAATAAAACATCAGCAGCATGAACTTAAATGTGGACAAATAGGAAAGAAAAAAAGGAAACTATTCCATGAGGATTATGGTAAATCCAAAATACAGAACCTCCCATGGTGCCAGCATTGCTGACCCTAAGGGTTGGTTGTGGGCTGAAGTGGGCTTCTGACACTGACATGTGTGGCCACAGAACCAGATATGACTGTTATCCCACTCAGAGTCACCTGACCACAAGCAGTATTCAGTGCTCACAGTCCTCAAAAATAAAATTAACCACACAAGACGTTAGTGAACAATGAGATTTTACTGAAGATTCCCCAGAGAGTCTGAGGGTATCAATCACATCGCACACTGCCAGGAGTGCTGTCTCTGGCTCCCCACTCCAGTGGCTCCTGCTGGCGTCCTGAAGCAACACTGTCCTTGAAGAGGTCAAAGGCAGTCACACTTGAGATGCTTATCAAACAAGTGTCTTCCAAAATGGGGTCTGAGAAAAAAAGGAAAAAGGTATGGTAAGAAAACAAGAACAGAAAGGACAAATTCTATCACAGAGCTATGGCACAGAAGACAGAACAACATGGTAAACCTTGCCAACGTGATAGCAATGTAAATGGGCACATTACTCAGCCATTAGAACCGACAAATACCCACCATTTGCTTCGACGTGGATGGAAATGGAGGGTATTATGCTGAGTGAAATAAGTCAATCGGAGAAGGACAAACATTATATAGTCTCATTCATTTGGGGAATATAAAAAATAGTGAAAGGGAATAAAGGGGAAAGGAGAAAAAATGAGTGGGAAATATCAGAAAGGGAGACAGAACATGAGAGACTCCTAACTCTGGGAAACAAACAAGGGGTGGTGGAAAGGGAGGTGGGCGGGGGGTGGGGGTGACTGGGTGACGGGCACTGACAGGGGCACTTGACGGGATGAGCACTGGGTGATATGCTATATGTTGGCAAATTGAACTCCAATTAAATAAATAAATAAATAAATAGGCACAGAATGTAGCAAAGGGATGCAGGCAGCACATGAAAGAGACCCAGAAATACCCATGCCCCTAGCATCATTCCAGAGAGGACAATCCAAGAACGTATTTCAGCAGGAGAACATGATGTGCCCAGGAAGCATTATCAACACTGAGAAGGGAGCTTGGGCGGAATGAAAATTACAAAGACATGTTCCTTCTGTTAAGTGATGGTGCATCTGCACAATGCAATATTCTTCTTTTTTTAATTTATCTTTTTTTTATTTATTAAGTTTTTAATTTTAATTCCAGTACAGCGCACATGCAGTTTTATATTAGTTTCAGGCATATAATATAGTGAGTCAGCAATTCTATATATCATCAGTTAAAAATAAAACTACCCTATAATCCAGTTATTGTACTACTGGATATTTACCCAAAAAATACAAAACACTAATTCAAAGGGATGCCAGCAACCCTATGTTTATTGCAGCATTATTTACAATAGCTAAATTATGGAAGCAGCTCAAGTGTCCATCAACAGATGAATAAAGAAGATGTATACACACAATATACAATGGAATATATATACACAATCTATATACAAATATGCAATATATATATATATATACAATGGAATATATAGATATACAATGGAATATTATTTAGCTGTAAAGAGATAGTCTTCTTTGATTTAAAAATGTAATTAAGATGGCCACTTCAAAATACAGAAGATGTTTATAAAAATATTAAGTGAAAAAAGAAATAAGTGGCCATGAGGACAGTTCCATTAAATATATGTGCTTGGACAAAGGTTTAGAAGTGATTTTGGAATTTTTTTAAAGTGAGAGCAGAGAGGAGAGTCAGAGGGAGAGGGAAAGAGAGTCTCAAGCAAGTTCCACACCCAGCATAGAGCCCAACATGGGTCTCAATCTCACAATCCTGAGATCATGACCTGAGCCAAAATTGAGAGTCAGATGCTTAGCTGACTGAGCCACCAGGCTACCCTGCACCAGGGTTTTGAACACATGCCCTAAGCTGTTTCCCCTGGAGAGCATAAAGTCATTGCAAAGATGTAAATCAAGGTTATTGGGTTTTTCATTTTGAGTTTTTTGAGCAGCTCTTTGAAATTTGAAGCTTCTGATTCCATCAACATGGAAATACATTATTTCATGCGTTGGGTAAAATGTTTGTTCAAGTCCAAACAACAACTAACCATCTGCTTATTTGTATATTTTTTCTTCCTGGGGTAATCTATCAAGATTTGTTTGAATCAGTAAAAACAGTTCTATTTGGCATTCAGAGGACACCATACAATGCCAGTTTCTCCCAATCTTGGTTAAAATTTGTTTCCTTAAGACCACTAGGAAAGCTCTGGGGTTAGTGTGTTGGACTGTGCTTATGAGAGCTCCAGAGGTCCCACTTTTAAAAGCCTTGAGCAGTCACCCAAAAAAGCATGTTGAAACTACTGATGCCTTACATATTTGATGAGAAGCATGTGTATTTATAAGAGCTAAGGGGGGCTGGCTGTGTTCATACAGAGATCAGAATTGGAGAGCTCCCTACACTGCTTCTCCCAAGAGCCTTTAGTGAAGGACTTGCACCTCTCTTTGGGGTGAGTGTCTCTAAGGATATACCCAGGAACAATAGACACCTGTCCTTCTGTGTTCCTTCTCCATTCCATTTTTATCTATATAATGATTCATTGTTAGCATTTCAGTATAATTTCAGTCATTACATGTTCTCAGGTGTTTTGTCTGATTACAATGGGCCAATACTAACAGTTCTTAATTAGTCCTCACCTCTTTTAGCCAAGAATAGGCTTGACTCTCATCTTGCTTCATCTTATTTCTACCATGCCTGCCATTCATTCAGAAAATCATAACTTGTAATAAACCCTTTGTCTCTCAGAGAAATTTAAAAATAGTTGAGATCTCACTTTTATTGGTTCACATTGGATACTTCTTTAAGACCACTTTTACAATGCCAGGTACATATCCTGACACAGCAGTATCATTCTAGAATAATTTTTTTTGAGAGGCAAAATGGAATCTGAGTCTGAAACTGTCTTCACTGTTATTTTGCCTTAGATTGGTGAGTTCATTGATCTTCAGGGAAGTTCAAATAGAGGATTTGTGCTTAGAACTTCAAAGACGCCAATGTGAAAGCATGTCATTAGAACATATGTGAACATCTTGTGCCTATGTTATTTCTTGTGCCTGTTTGTTGAATATCACCATGTTAAGTTTGAGATAACTCTTACATGTGAAAAATGTTTTCCTTTGTTTTTAAAAAAGATTTTATTTATTTATTCATGAGAGACACACAGAAAGAGGCAGAGACATAGGCAGCGGAGAAGCAGGCTCCTTGCAGGGAGCCTGATGTGGGACTTGATCCCCAGACCTGGTATCACATCCTGAGCCAAAGTCAGATGCTCAACCGCTGAGCCACTCAGGTGTCCCTGTTTTCCTTTAAGTATCAAATTAAACCTTTATGTCAAAACTTGTTTGAGATCCATAACTAAATAGAAAAAATCCTTTTTCAGTATGGTCAAATATTTTTGTTCGTTTTTAGCTCCAAAAATTGATTAAATAAGTCTTCTAAACAAAAGCAAAATAAAACTTAACCTGACAGTCTTTTCATTGTCACCATTCAAAAATTCTAAAAGCAAAACAGGCAGTGCATGTACTTTGCCTTTTTTTTTTTCTGAAAGCAACTATAAATCACTGCAAGCCTTGCCTAAATCCAATTTTCAATAAATAACATAGCAAGGTTTGGATTGTTTTAATTACTCGCCTCTCTACTGGCAAACCTATCATTGGCAGTAAGAGATACCCATGCTGTGTTTTTGGAAATTCAATCTATGGTATGAACTGTGCAAAATTCCTCATTTCAAAACTGGTGTAATTGTTAACCTCCAGAATTACAAATTATCATGAGCCTGGGTAGACAATCTCACACTTCTTCCATTGCTGGGGGAGATGGGAAAACCATGCGCTCAGGTGACCACTGATAGGATAGCACCTGGCAAATCCCTGGCATCATGTCAGCAATAATAACTTGTTATATCAGAAAAAATAAACCCAAGTGGCTAAAAAAATGTACAGAGTGGAAAATATGTCTTTGTCTATATATTTCTGAACATTAATTATTTTCCCATATAATTCTAATGAGAAAAAAATTTTTACTCTTAGAATATAGATAATGAGAAATGTACATGTGATTACTTTCCTAAGGTTGCTGTAAGAAAATATTACAAACTGAGTAGTTTAAACAACATAAATTTATGTCCAGAGTCCTGGAGACCTGAAGTCCAAGATCAAAATGTCATCAGGGTTGGTATCTTATAAGGGCTCTAAAGAAGAATCTATTCCATTCCTTGCCCAGAGCTTCCGGTGGTTTTCTAATAAGCTTTTATGGTCTTTGACATATAGAAGCATCACCCTGATCTCTGCCCTCATTTTCACGGAGCATTTGTTCTCCCTATATACATGTTTACCTCCATATTTCTTCTCTTTATTAAGGATGCCACATATTGGACTAGGCCCCATCATAATGATTCATTTTAACTTGATTGCCTCTGTAAAGACCCTGTCTCCAAATAAAGATACATGCTGAAGAGCTGGAGGTTAAGTCCTCAACATATGAATTTTGGAGGGACACAATTCAACCCATAACATTAGGTGTTTACAAGAGATAAAGCTGGAGGTTGGGTTTTGCCATTCAGCCAGGACTGGGACTTGCCAGTACATTTACTTCTTAGATGAAATTACTGCGTTATGAAGAAAAGGTGGTAGAAGCACATTCAGCCCTGTGAAAAGTCACCATATTTTGCATTAGTGGGGGTAAAGAACTTCCTCCAGCTGATGTGAGATCAGCCTCTTAGTTAAGCTAAACTTGGTAAGAAATTAAATATTGTCCAGCACATTTCCTATCAGAAACTCTCAAGTTGCTATAGATAGTCTAGGGAGGATGTGATTATTAGGCACATACCATGTCCTTCCAGTGTAGCATGGGATGGCACATTTGTTGGCATAGATGTTCTATAATTTGTTACACTTTTGTGTGAGTGCAATGGATTGAAGAGTATCCACAAAGTGACATGTTCAAATCCTAACCCCAGGTACCTGTGATGTGACCGTATTCAGAAATAGAGTCTTTGCTGATGTAATTAAGAGTCTCAGGATGAGATCATCCTGAATTTATGGTGCACCATAAATTCAATGACTGGCATCTTGTATGATGAAGGAGATTTGACACACAGGCCTACCAAAGAAACCAGTATTTGAGAGACCAAAATCCTGGAATGAAGGAAAGTAGAGACAACTAAGCACAATCGTCTGAGCCACTTTCCCCTCAAAATACTCTCTGAGTGTAAAATGTGCAGGCCAAACAATCTGAGGAAACCAGGATGACAAAAAAAAAAAAAAAAAAAAAAAAAAAAGCTTGCAAAAGGATAAGAAGTTAAGTAGGGCTATTGGATGGTAATCAGGGAAGTTAATATCAGACATGAATCCCTGCCCAAGTAGAAGGGTCCTGGGAAATATCGCAGAGTTTCAGTTGGGACCCCTGAAAGACTATACCCTAGAAGTAAGGGCAAAATAGAAATAGACTAGATCTTATGAAAGCTGAACATTACACTGTAATCAATTCAGCACCCAATCGGATGGAAGTGATATGCTCTTACCCTCCTTGTATATCAAAAACCTTTCTCCACTATAAGGTAACATCATTCAGAGTCTCTAACGGTTTCTCACAATGTGTATGAATGTATGTGAATTTCCAGCATTCAATAAAAAATTAGAAGGTATACCAAGAGATAGGGTATGTCAAGAGGCAGGACAAAGGGTCTTTCCCCCCGCCCAAAAAAAAATGCCCACAGGTGATCCAAGTTAAGGGTAGTTAAGAGACCTGAATTTTAACTGTTAGGATTCAAGAAGACAGATGGCCATATGGAGAATTTCACCAGAGGACTGAAATCTATTCAAATAATCAGATAGACATTCTAGAAACAAAAACTGAAATTAACAATAACAGGCGTGTTTCAACAACAGACACAGCTAGAAAGAGTATTCATGATTTGAAGACATGCCGTTTAAAATGTCCATCCTGGGATCCCTGGGTGGCGCAGCGGTTTGGCGCCTGCCTTTGGCCCAGGGCGCGATCCTGGAGACCCGGGATCGAATCCCACATTGGGCTCCCGGTGCATGGAGTCTGCTTCTCCCTCTGCCTGTGTCTCTGCCTCTCTCTCTCTCTGTAACTATCATAAATAAATAAAAATTTAAAAAAAATTTAAAAAATAAAATGTCCATCCTGAAGCCCAGAGGGAGAAAAAACAGGAAACATAAAAAAGAATAGTGAGAGTTGTGGGATATGGTGAGAAGTCCTGTCATGTGTTTATCTGGAATCTCAGAAATGAAGGAGAGAAAGAATGGGACAGAAGTAACATCTGACAGAGTAAAAGCTGAAAAAAAATTATCTTCCAAAAAGGAAGAAGATGGACAAGAGGTAAAGAGAAACATTTTATAAGGAAAAACAGATCAATCCATGAGGAGGAGAAAGCAAATAATATGTACCTGAAAACAAAGGCATATAAACCATATAAAGCAAAAATTGACAGAACTGAAAGGAAAAATAGACATATGTACAATCACAGGGAGAGATTTTAACAACTTCAGGGTGGGGGGGAAAGATATGAAGATAGAAGCATGATTAACAAATATGAAATAATTGTCATAAAACCACACTACTAATGTACTTTTTGGTAAATGCATGAGAAATATTTACCAAAAATGTTCATATGCTGTGCTATAAAGAACATCTCAACAAAATTTAAACCATCAAAATTATATAATATATAGTCTCTGAACTCAGCAAAATTTAACTAAAATTTACTAAAAAAAATAACTAGAAAGTCCCAAAGTTTAAAAAATAAAGCAATATATGTAAATAATCCATGGCCATCACTTTGTATTGTTTCTGCTTTCTATTGTGTATTCCTAAGCTATGGAGCTACAGGCAAACTCTAAGCTAAGAAAAAACATTAAGTCATTTATTCACATCTTGCCAATTACAAATATTCAAAAATCCTGTGAAAGCACAAATAACATTTACTAAGCCATAGTTTGGGAATCTCTCTTTTCCTTTAGCAAAGTTAAAAAATAAAAGTGATAGTACAACCTTTGCAGGATCACAGTAGAAGTCTTCTGGAAATAGATCTTTAATTTCTTCAACAACAACAAAAATTCTACATTTTCAAGGACACCCTGAAAGGAATACTAATAAACTGGCAGCTAGAATAGATGATCTCACCTCTAAGATTCTGGTTATTCCTAAATCCTAATTTGGCCTATTTCATATTTTTTCTGGTAATGATCAAGTATAAAATAGCCCTAAGCCCCATGCTAAAACTAGGTGACAACATGAGGTTAAATTTCTCTTTTTTTAAAGTTTTTATTTAAATTCCAATTAGTCAACATACAATGTAATATTAGTTTCAGGTGTACAGTATAGTGATTCCACACTTCCATACATCACTCTATGCTCATCACAAGTGCACTCCTTCATCCCTATCGAGGTTAAATTTCTTCAAGAGCAGAATTGGAGTGAGTTTATTCTTCACATCTGAATATAGGAAAGGGATTAGACTTGTTCTAATTTTAATTTCATAGGGCAAAACTAAGCAAAAGTGGCAAAAATGGGAAGATTTCAAGTCAAAATTAGTTTCCCTTAATTTTAATGTAATATTAAATATAATTACATTAATTTAATGCAAAAATATAGTAACAAGATACATTAATATAATTATATCATAATAATATTGTGAATGATTAATATTAACATATTATATCAGTATTATTGGCATAATATTAAAGCACACAGAGATTGCAATCGGTAAGCCTTCTGACTGGACTCCAAGGTTTCTGAACAGTGGACAACCTGAACTGGGAACAAATTGGTATCTGGTTAAAATGCCAGCAATGTCTTTCCTATGCTTCTAAAAGTAAAGATAGAATTTATCCATAGGAAGAGCTCCCAGTGTGATTTCTATAAGTAATTTTAAGGCAAGTACTTATTTGTCATCCTTGTGCTAGCCTTCAAATTTGGGATGTATTCCAAATGCAATGCTTCAAACAGAGATGTTAACTTTTCTGCTTATTAATGTGAAAAGCTACTTTCATTGTAGACATCTTTATGAGATTCTTATAATGGAAATGAGAGGAAAGATAGGGAGTGGTTACTGTGGCCTCTGACACTCAGGGAGAACAAGAGATGATGAAGTGAACTTTAAGCAGGAGAGCTGGGCCCAGCAAAAAGGCAGCACATGGGGATCAATGAAGGGCACAGCTGGTAAGGGCCTGAGGAACTGTAGGAGAAGTGAGCCATGGCATCCAATTTTAAATTGTCTTTCCAGTATTCTAATTCCCTTATGTCATTCTCAAATCTTCAGTAAATTTTTTTAAACATAACTGTCTGGGTAGTACCAAGTCTTGGGGATTAAGGAAAGGTCAGTGTCCAAATGTGAGATGGAGTGAATCCAAGAGAGCTGCAGGCTGGGACAGGAGCACCAAGACGGTACATGGAAAATGGTGGAAGAGGTCAGAAGGAGACATGTGGAGTAGGAAGTGAGATGGAAAGAATGTGCATACTCTCAGGGCTTCTCAGAAGTATTTGACGAAGGGACAAGACTCTTGCAGTCAGCCAGAATGAAGTCCTAGATTCTGGATATTTGATGAGTACAGAAGGGAGGCTCCCTGAGAGGCTAAAGACCTTGGGAACACTGGGTTCCTCTTTTTTTTCTTTTTTTTTTTTTTTTTTTTTTTAGATATATTTACTTATTTGAAAGAGAGAGAGAGAGAGAGAGAGAGAGAGAGAGAGAGAGAAACAAAGAAAGGGAGAGAAAAATCACTGAGCGCAGAGCCTGACACAGGGCTTGATTTCAGGACTACGAGATCATGACCTAAATTGAAACCAAGTGTCGGACACTCAACGACTGAGCCACCGAGGCACCTCTAGGGCCTCTCTTATGCTAAATAACATTTCCATGTGTTGGGGGAAAAACCTTCTAACTATATAATAATGGACAGACTGCTTCAGCAATAGAAAGGTTCCTGTCACGGCGACCAAGCAGAGGCTGATGGCTACAGGGCGAGGTTTCCCACATAAGCTGTTAGATCCTAAATGCTCAACATGAATCGAACTCTAAGCTTTTAAACCTCAGCATAGAAAAGCATTTCTGATATATGAAAAGGTGGTCAACTGTGTGCACTGAGAATTTCTATGAGAGTTATCTAGCTCTCATGACTTGGAGCAATCAGTCCAAGACTACTCCACTTGGTATGAAGACCAACTAATGGGAGGTGTATCAAGACAAAGGCCAAGACCGCAGAGCAGCTGGTATTCTCTGAGGAAGTCCAGCACTTTTGTGTCCGAGGAATGCTACCTCCAGAGATGAGTTAATTAGAAGGATATGTCACAGCTTTTGGAAACAGGGGGTCTTGAACATGGAGGGAAGAGAAGATTCATAAGGTCTGGGAGAACAATCCTACTTTTCCTAATATAGAGCCCTACTTATTTAAGGACACACTCAATTTCAGAGACCTTAATTTAAAAAATAAATAAATACATGAGCCAGGCATCCTTAAATTACAACTTTCAATGACCTAGCCTATATTTTGGAGAAAATAAACAGGTAAAATTAAAAACTAATTGAGTTGATATTAATGGAATAAAAACTAGCCCTGATTTTCTAAAATTTCTCATCAGGAGAGCAGGACTCTTTAGATTTTAGGTTTTTGCTTGGTACTGCTTTTGATTGCTCTTCAAGATTTTCCAGCTAGGATCCACAGAGCCCCTGATTTCAACCTAGTGTTACAGTGGAGGATTGTTATTTTTTGTGAAATAAATTGCCAATCTGCCTTGAATTACTCCGAGAATGGTTGATTTAGCTACTCAGAACTTGTAAAATTGAGGACCATACCCCAAAAGAGAATTTTATCAGGCCTATATTTTAGGTAAAAAAGAAATTTCTTTTTTGCTACTGGCCAGTAGTACACTAATGATGACTGTTCATTCCCTTGAAAATAAAAAAGATCCTCGGCGATTTTCCCTGGGTGGTATGCCCACAGCCAAACAAATTTTGAGGATAACTATTTGCCCATGTCTTTTTCAGCCTCTACAATGAATTACATCATCTGACCTCCAAACCAGGAAGTCCTAAATTAATTTCTCTCTCCACATCCTCCACCTCCTATTCCAGTAATTAGGTTCCATGGCAAAATTGTGAAATAAATGAATTTTGTTTCCACGGGCCTTTTCTCCCTCTGTTTTCAAATCTTCCTTCTTGTCAGCCTTGACTTTCACCTTCATTTTCTAGGATTCCAGATGTCCCAGAGTCATGTGCATTTTCCCTGCTCACTTTCCTATTCAATTCTCTTCAACCTCAACAACCTGTCTTAAGGAGCCCTAGGCTCATCTCCTGCCAGATGCTTCCAGCAAAGGTATCAATGATTCTGATGACTTACAGTGACATCATGTGCTTCCTCTGCCAGGAAATGTTTTCGTTTAACAGAAGAAACTAATGGAGTTCTCAGCCCTGCATATTAGAATCACTGAAAGCACTTCAAGAATTATCAAATGCCTACACCCATCCACAGAAATTCTGACTTAATAGTTCCAGGGTGGGACCCAGATACCAGTATTTTAAAAATCCTCTCCACACGACTCAAATGTCAAGCTGGAGGTTGGAAATCACTGCCTATCCCAAGATGGGCAGAACTGGAATATTGCAGGGCCTGTGGTACATAGACAAGAGGAAGCTTCCAGCTTACATGTTGACACGTGGCTACTGCAGCCAAAATATTGTTTATTGATAGAAGTAATTACCTAAATGTCTCATCTAATGTGGGAAAATCAAACAGTGGTGCAGAAATTCTCTTTTTCTTACCAACTGCCCAACCAAGATCTTTGAGTTGGCAAAGTATGATCAGTCCAAGTTCATGCAACCTCTTAAGATTTCTGTCACCTCTGAGACTCTGGCCATTCCTTCTCTCATCCTCAGAGAAGCACAGAACTTCCTATCTTCTGAGGTCCAAAAGAAGCAAATTACAAATGTTTTTGTTTATCTCTCTCTTTCCAGAAGTAGGTATAAACCTGTTCAGAGAAAGAGAAACCAGTAGGTCTCAACTGGTATCCCTAAAAAGTGGTGTATTAATAACAGGACATGAAATGTGGTAGAGAAACAGAAATTTAATTTTCTGGGCATCTCCGATTCCAGTAGGCATCTACAAACACATGTAAGTAAACTCTAGACTACCTACTTTCAGGGACCTGTCATCTTTACTAATAATTTAGATTATTTCTTGTATAGGAGATACCCATAAATTTTTCTTTTCATGTGTCTATGTCAGCCCTACTATCACAATATGTAAATGTAAAATATGCTAAAGCTGAATTCTTTTACATATGATCTGAAGAAATTTTATGCTCTGGATTTTCCTCCTAATAATATTATTTCAGTCCCATACTAATGTCCTTTTATTTTTTTTTAAGATTTCTATTTATTTATTCATGAGAAACAGAGAGAGAGAGAGGCAGAGACACAGGCAGAGGGAGAAGCAAGCTCCATGCGGGGAGCCCGATGTGGGACAAGATCCCAGGACTCTGGGATCACTCCCTGAGCCGAAGGCAGACGCTCAACCACTGAGCCACTCAGGCGTCCCTTGATGCCCTTTTAAATAGAAATTATACACCATCCTGGATCAGCATGAGGAGGCAGTTAGTGACATGACACACTACTGTCCTGAAAAGTTTTATGGCAAGTGAACTTGCTCAATGGCCGCAACTGGGAAAACATGATGTGTGTTAAGTGATCATGTATTAAGTCCATTTATCCAAGAACCTTCATCAGTAAATATTAAGAACAGAAATAGCTCCACAAAAAAAAAAAAAAAAACCCACAAAGGAGATTTTAAAGGGGAAAAAAAAGCCATGGGATTTCAAAAACTGAACAAACAAAAGCCAGTTAATGACTGATTACTGTCCCTAGCATTCTCCTCAACCAAGAAGGCAGCCAAGTACCAAAATGGAACTAAAATTCTGAAGCTATCAATTCCTTCAGCCAAATCAGATGGGTGAGACATTTTGGCAGAGATATTTCAAACATCTTACTAATTAATGTCTTCCCAGACCTAGCCATGTTCTTTGATGCCTACTCAGGATGTATATTTTTGGAATCCCAAGCAGCTTCCTGAAAGACCTAGTATCTCCTTGGCCAAGAAGAGCCCCTTCAAACATGTCCACAAATTCTTTAGGGCTCCTACTGGAGAGGCAGTTCCAACCTCTAAGGACTTAAGAGTTCTGGGGAAAAGGAGAGAGGGTGAAAACTAGGGTAACTCATTCCCACATTTGATCACTGCACCCTATGTACATGGGTTTTTCCTTTAAAAATATGATCTTTAACATGTAGATTGGAGAGGAAATCAGAAATCCAAATAAATGCTGAGAACATTCATTAAAGTAGCTAGCAGACAAATAAGACAGATGATCAGGAATTTCTGGTTCTCTCATTTAAATCTACCAATTTGTGCTGAAATGCATCCTTTTGAGCAATCTTCCACTCTTTCCACAGTCTGAAACCTTTTGGCTCATTTTCAAATGTTTTATGAATTTCTGAAAGAGCCATTTTCTAAAGAACCTTTTATATGTTATTGCTCTACTATATCTTATTATGACCACACTGTTGTACTAGAAACTGTCACAAAAATATATGTTTGTATCTTCTCTTAAAATTTGTGAAGTTGAGCTGAGTGAATTTGGGGAAACTTAACTGTTAAGAATATTGGCTTTAAAAAATAATATCGATAATAGCAATAAATTGTCTATCTTGTGAGCCTAATTAAAGTAAACAGAATGAAAAACAAGACCCTTACAACATCTCATAGCTTAAGGCCTGCAAAACTTGTCAAAATATGATATGTGTTGTGATGCAGGCATTGGCTTTGTGAGTATATTTATTGTTCAATCTGTCCCACTTTTCTTCCATCCTCCCTGAAGTTAAGGAAAGGGGAGAAACACACTTAAATTACAGCTTTCACAGTTTGCATTGGATATATGCTTTTCTTGTGCTGTCCTTGTGGACTCTCAGGGTCTCCCTAGTTGAAAAGAATAAGGCATTGGGACAGATACTCAATCACTTCATGCCACGTGGACAAACACAGACACTGAACAGAAAAATAGGTGCCAAAGGCCTATGGACAAACTACTTACATCGCTCTGGTCATTTTTACATGTTGGCTTTAGTTCTTTGTTTACTTGACCCTATGCCTTATCTCCTTTCATCCAGGTCCTTCTCCTCACAAAGCACTTAAGTTGTTAAAGGTTTGTAGAGGTGTTTCAGCATGGAGTAGTGAGGGAGCAAGCTAAATTAATGAACTTTGAGGAGGATAAAGCAACCAAGTTCAAAAGGAAGGGAAAACAGTGGAGTCTATTTGAACACCAAGAAGAGAAACACCAAGCTTGGCCATTATTCTACCAATCCTCTTCCTCTTTGTTTCAATGAAATATCGTCAAAGAGACTTACGAACTTTCAGATTCCTGACATAAACTGATTAATCCAAGAGCTTCTGATTGCTCATTCTTATAATGTTTCCGTTCTAATTACCAATCTCTTCTTTGTCTTCAACTTGAATTTTCTTCTTTTCTATCACCTGAACTGAATATGTCATTCATTAAAATGCTTTTGTAAGCTTGAGAGTCAATCACGTGTGAAGGTGTGGGGGCTCTGAATAAAGTAGGTATTCCTAGAGTTTCTAAATAATAAGCCTTGACACTGGAGTTTGGAAAGTACTTTTACACCCAGTAAAACCCTATGAAATAGACAAGGGAACCACTGGAGAAACTGAGTCCCAGGGAGGTTTGTGGCTGCCTGTTATTTATTACCTGTTCCTTCTGCCCTTTCTGTTGTGCCAGTCTCCCAACATAATACATGGAATTGTCTGAATATTTGTCACCTGCTGTTTATTAATATCCTGCTGAAGGCCCAAGATCAGAGACAAAGTAGACCTATATATTACTACATCAGATATCTTTATTTTGCTTTCTCTGAACCTAAGAGATCTTTTCATTCCTTGGTAATGGATAAGAATTTTTAATTAAGATAAAAAATTAATTTAAACTTGTATCAAATTCAAGAAACAGAAACATGGCTAGAGTCAGTCATCTGTAAAATAATACATTTCATCAGTGTTTCATTTACAGCCTTTTAAAAGTCAATGTCCTCACAAAAATGCACAGTGAGCTCACTCCACATATTCTCCCAGCGAGACTTCTAACAATTCCCATTGTCATTGGTCAAAAGCACAGAGTCCACCTGTACTAGGTGTGCTCTACGTTCACCAAAAAACAAAGTTTCCTCTAGAACATTAAAGTTTAGGAGAAAGAAATAACTCTAGTGTGCTTCCACACAGGTCATCAGCTACCTTTCACTAGGCCTTCCCAGTGATGCAGAAGCACAAAGTCTGCTTATCAACCCATAGGTGTGGGCAAATAGATTCATGTCCAAGTCAGGACCCAAAGGGACCACATCAGGATAAGACCACAGACTGGGCCTAACAGGATGAGCTGTCATATAGCTAAATGTAAATTCCAACTCTGCAAAAGAGCAATTGCTCAAATACAGGACAAGAAGACATAAATTCACAGGAGTAAATGGAAAAAAAAATCCAGACTTTCAAGTCAACAGTGAAATAACAGTAAGAGGCAGCCTCTTGTGAGCCAACACAGCATTAGCCTGTCTAGACAGAAGTCATATGTCTTGAACATGGAAAGTGAGCATTCTTTCCCAATATGAATTGTCCAAACTATACTCGAGGACTGAGTTCACTTTTTGTTATACCTCTAACGGAAAGAACCAAGCTATTGAGGCCATTTGAACTGTGCCTGGCATGTTGGAGATGAAATAAATACTTGTCGAATGACTGATACATGAGGAGTAAACATGAGGAACTATAGAAGGAATTGGGCTTGCCCATTCTGCATATAGGACTTGGGGAAATTCATACAGGAATGGTGTTCTGGGTCTTCTGAGAAGCTGATGTCAACACAGATGTAACATACAAGGATCTTTTTTGACCCACTTCAATATGTGTTTTTTCCAGCACCACCAAGCAATTAACTCAATTCTGACATTATCCACCTAGCAATAACATCAGATCTCACAGGTTAAGGGTTCAGATCTACAAGACTGCCCCTCTCTACTACCTCAAACACCAATTACAACTCTGTCTACGGTTTGGATGTTTCTATGACCTGCCTTGGGTTCAAGTAATTTACTAGAATGGCTCACAGAACTCAGGAAACCAGTTAACTTACTAGAGTATTGGTTCATTATAAAAGAATATAACTCAAGAACAGCCAAGTAGAAAAGATCCATGCAAGGTATCGGAAAAGGCAAGGAAATCCCATGCCATCTCCAGGTACACCATTCTCCCTGAATATTCACATGTTTACAAACCCAGAAATGCTACCCTTTTTGGGTTTTTATGGAGGTTTGATTACATAGACATGACTAATTAAATCATTGGCCAATGGTGATTGAACTCAGTTTCTAGCCCCTCTTCCCTCTCAGGAGGTCCCAGGTGGTAGTGCAATTTCCAGCCCTCTAATCATGTCTCATCATCCATCCCCTATAGTTAGGTTACCTAGGAGCCTTCCAGAGTCACCTCGTAACATAACAAAACACACCTTTACTGCTGTTATCACTTTGGAAATTCTAAGGATTATAGGAGCTCTTGCCGGGAAGGGTACTTGATCAAATACACATTTCTCATAAATTACAATATCACACCCACCTTGGGGAAAAATCCTTCAGCTTTGCCTTCCTTGCCAATTTTCCCCTGTGTAGCAGACATCTCCACCAGGATGTCTCCAAGGTCAGAGCAGCACTTCTCAAATGCTGCTCTCATTAAATCCTTATAGCAGAAGCAGAGTGACTTTATAGCCCCAGGTAGTCTGAGTCCAGAACACAAAAAGTCCCAAGTCTAAAATAAAAATTTTTGTAGTCTAGTATTTTATGTTAACATCTCATGCTCCTAAGATATTTGTTACTCTAATAGAATAACAATGTATTTTTCCCAAACTTTGATCAAAATGAACTCCCCAGAAATGTGACAGATTTATCTGTAACTTCGTATGTCTCTGCACAGTGCTAAGGGTTAGGGGGCCTAGTTTGAAAAGCATGGAAATTGGGAAATGCATTTCTCTCTCTCCTTTTTACCCCATTCCAATTTCTCCATGACAGTTTCCCATCGCTGTCTCTTCCCTTTCCAGCTCACTTCTTTTTTTATATTATTAAGTAGGCTCCATGCTCAGTGTGGAGCCCAACACAGGGTTTGAACTTATAACCCTTAGATCAAGACTTAAGCCAAGATTAAGAGTTCAATGCTTAACCAACTGGACCACCCAGAGCCCCTCCAGTCCCAGCCCATTTCTGAGTCTCTGCCTCCTGCCTAGAGGATTGTCCCTCTGCCCAATCCTCCTCATAACTATCTCTGAACTGTATGTATTCTAAATACTTTCCAATACAACAATCTTCTCGAGTCCCATTACTCTGCTCCTAGGTAACAGAATTTTGTTTTTTGATTCACTTCACTATCCAAGTAATTAGGCTAAACACTTGTATTTATTAACTTGTTTAAAAATCACCAGAGACTCCCAGTAACTATTGCATAAGTCCAAAGATTTTTGGCCTGACCCCTTCATATCAGGTGCAAGATCTCCTTTCAAAATTTACTTTTCTTTACTCTGAAATATTCAGATTGGGCATCACTATGAACACACAGTGTGTGCTAGAGGCTATATGCTATGCATGAATCACAGAACAAAATGGAGCTTACAACAGAATAAGTGCCATGAAATATGCACACAGATCACTCTAATTTAATATGAAAATTATCAGTGCTTTAGGGGAAAGACAAACATCATACCAAAGGGGCTCCAAGAGGGAGGTCTTATTCCTGGCTGTGAGGACAATGGTGAACTCTGTGAGGGATATTGAATTTTTAAAAATATTTTATTTATTTATTCATCAGAGACACAGAGAGGGAGAGAGAGGCAGAGACACAGGCAGAGGGAGAAGCAGGCTCCATGCAGGGAGCCTGACATGGGACTCGATCCTGGGTCTCCAGGATAACACCCTGGGCCGAAGGCAGTGCCAAACTGCTGAGCCACCTGGGCTGCCCATGGATATCGAATTTTGAATATGCTTTGAAGGTGACTAAGATGCAGGCAGACAAAGATTTGGAAAGAGGACCAGTAACATTAAAATATAAAAGCATGCATGCAGAGTAGTGAATTCTACAGTTCTGCTGGGCTGAAATAGCACAAAGCATGGTGGTAAGGAACAAGTTCAGAGAAGCAGATTTGGGCCAAATCCTAAAGACCCCCACATTTGTTTTCTCATGGAAGGAGGCCATCCAGACAGCACTTTTTTCCTTGCCAGCACAGGGGCTTTGTCCAGACCATGCCTGGAATACCCTCTCACTCTCCCTGGCTTATTGTTAGAATCTAAACACTTTCCAAGTCACTTTGCTCTGCAGTCTTTGCTAGCTGCTCCAATGCATGCTCCACATTCAATGGCATGTGGTCAACCAGCCCGGCCTGCTGGAGCAAGTTGTTCAATCTCTGACCCTCAATTTCTCCATCTGCAAAATGTAACAATACCTCTCATCTAGGATGTGAGCTTTACATGAGATTCTTGTGCTCAATTAAAATAAATAAAAAGTATTCTTGTCAGAAGTGATATTAAAAATATTTGACAAGCAGATTAGCACAGGCACCAATCAATAAGAATAAACACCAGCCATAAACACCTGAACTGCCATAGCAGTGCATCCCAGATGAAGGCCAGCCCAAGCTGTTAATATTACCATCTTCACATCATTAGGAGTACATACCAATCCATCTCTTTTCTTCATTTCTGTAAGTTCCCATTAAGAGTCCCTGTAGCCTAGCAGTTAAATTACTATCATGTAAGGAAATTTTGAGGTGTATGAGAGGTCATTTCTTATACAGTTTTGTATTTTCTAAAATTTTACTTATGATGTTTGGAAATATTTAGCAATCAGCTTGAGCCGAGAGAGATTCTATTCCCACAAAGGCCCTCAATTTGTCTATATTTACCCACATCAAGTCCACGATATTTGCCAAAAAAAATTAAAAATGAACATAGAAGTGTTTTTTAAAACAAAAAACACACATCTCTTTGAGCTAGCTTTGCCACTCTGGACATTACCTGTTAGAAATGAAAGAGTCAATGATTAGGAATATAGGCAAAGAGATGATGTTACAGCCTTGTCCAAAATGGCAAATGACCAATATATCCTTCCAAACCTGGATGACTGAGTGCACTGTGGAGCCTCCACCCATGGGCTACTATGCAACTGCTATGAATGAGGTCAACAGCATCCATTATTTTCATGTCTTTGTCTGCTCAGGATGCTCTAACACCATACTGTAGACTGGGTGGCTTAAGGCAACAAACATTCATTTCTTACCATTCTGGAGGCTAGAGGTCTAAGGCCAGAGTGTCAGGTCTGAGATCAAAGTCAGGTTTTTAGTGAAGATACTCTTTCTAGTTCAAAGATGGTGGCCTTCTCACATGGTGGAAAGAGAAACCTATGATTCCTTCATTTCCTTATAAGGGCATTAATCCCATCATGGCAGCTCTACCTTCATGACTTCATCGAAACCTGATTATCTCCCAAAGGCGTCATCTCCAAATACCATCATATTTAGGCTTAGAGTTTCAAAATATGATTTTTAATAGACATATCATTCAGTCCATAGAAGATGCCTATGCTCTGGCCAAGTGAAAAGAGTGAATTAACGAATACCCTATTTAGTGTGATGCGGTAAACATAAAAAGAATATGCAAACATGTTTGTATGTGAGCAAAGAAAAGAATATGGGAAAAAATGCATCTAATAGTTAATTATCGATCAAGGGTAGAGCTAGAAGGAGGGTTGGGTCATTTTCAACTTGACTTTAGACTCTTTTGCAGTGTTTGAGTTTTCGCTAGGAATCTATATTACCTTAGAAGTTCCAATAACTAAGGAAAAAAAGAAACATAAAACTGTAATTCACAACTGTGCTGCTCATGCCTGACTAACATACAAGTCCAATATATATACCACACTGGAGAAGGGGTCTCTTAAGAATGTACTTCTTAAAGAGCAGTGGCTAAATAATATGTGTACTCCAAGTACCATGATGGGGGTTCAGGGAAGCCTGATCTTCCTGCCTTGACCAGAAGGCCCATCATGATTCCAGTCCTGAGGTGACACCCCCTCACCATGATGGACTTAGCAAGCAGACTGCAGAGCCTGGAGGTACGGCTGCACATCTCAAAGAGAAGTATCCTCTAAAAGTTGAAAGAGAGCCAGTGATGAGGACTGTCAAAGTAATTACAACCTTCCAATAAAAGGAACTTAGGTAATTGCAGTGGGTGAACCATTCTATTTAGATTCACAACTGACTCATGATTGGAAATGGTTGGCCACATAATTACAAAGTTTGGGTTCCTGAATGATTAATTAGATGCAGTGGCTTCATTTTATGTAAGTCCTACTTAAAGCCACATTGCCCAAAATAGAGCCCCTTTGAAATGAATCACACTGTACACTAGAGACTGGAAAAATAGATTACATTGAAAATGAATCCAAAAATCCATTTTTTTCCTTCTGACTGAACTTGCCAAACTGTTAAAACTTGTATCAATATAGGACTTTAGAAGTGCTATTAGTCTAAACTCAAAATAGATGTTACAAATCATGCTATAAAAAAATCCATTTAATTAATTGAATTAGTTTCAAGAGTGAGGAAAGAATTCTAACAGTTTATAGATCGACAAAACTTGAAAGGACTTTCAGAGGACATCTGTAGAATCCCCTTGTCCCAATGACAACTTGACCTTCCTGTTCTTCCCAGAGACACAGGTAGCTAACATTCTCCTTCTTTTGTCTTCTTTTTTAGATTTAAAGTTGTGATAGTATACACACAACACAAAATTTACCATCTTAACCATGTTTTTAAGATAAAGGGAGTGTGTGCAAGTGGGGGCGAGGGGAAGGGCAGAAGGAGAAAGAAAGAATCTTAAACAGGCTTCATACTCTGGGCAGAGCCCCACTCAGGGCTCAATCTCACCACCCTGAGATCATGACCTGAGCCAAAATCAAGAGGCCTTCATCTTAACCATGTTTAAGTGAACAATTTGGTAGCATTAATTATATTTACATTGTTATGCAATCAATCTCCAGAACTTTTTCATCCTGGTAAACTGAAAGTTCATACCAATGAAACAATAGTTCCACATTTATCCTGGCAACCATCATTTTACTTTGTCTCTAAGAATTTGACTGGTATAAGTACTTAATGAATAGAATTAGATAATATTTGTTCTTTTGTGACTAGGCAATTGCACTTAACATAATGTCTTCAGGCTCATCCATGTTGTACTTTTTAAAGCTGAAAAATATTCCATTGTAAGTATAGATCACATTTTATTTACCTGTTCACTTGGACAGATGGACACGTGGGTTCCTTCCACTCTTTGGCCATTGTGAATAAAAATGCTACTCTGAACATGGGTTTACAAATATGTCTTTGAGACGCTGCCTCCCAATCTTTTGGATATATGTCCAGAAGTGGAATGGCTAGATCATTCTATTTTTAATTTTTTGGGGGAACTGTCATACTGTTTTCCATACTTTCCTCTTTCTTTTTAATAAAAATAAATTTAGGGCAGCCCCGGTGGTGCAGCGGTTTGGCGCTGTCTGCAGCCCAGCGTGTGATCCTGGAGACCCGGGGTCGAGTCCCACATCAGGCTCCTTGCATGGAGCTTGCTTCCCCTCTGCCTGTGTCTCTGCCTCTCTCTGTGTGTGTCTCTCATGAATAAATAAATAAAAATCTTTAAATAAATAAATAAATAAATAAATAAATAAATAAATAAATAAAATTTGGGTTTTATTCTGGCAATGAAGGTTATACATGCTCATGGAAAAAGCTATCAAAAGTGGAAAGTGAGGGGAAAGGAGATAAAATAAGTGAAAATATCAGTGAGGATGACAGCACATGAGAGACTCCTAACTCTGAGAAATGAACAAGGGGTAGTTTGAAAGGGAGGGGGGTGGGGGGGTGGGATGACTGGGTCACTGAAGGGGCGATATGCTATATGTTGGCAAATTGAACTCCAATAAAAAAAAGTGGAACCTGAATATGACCAATAATACCACAACCCAGCAAAAACTAATGTTGATAATGTTGATGCACTAGCATTGCTTTCAAGGTCTTATAATTTTTCCTAGTTTATTACCTTATTCTTCATAGTCAAAATATTTTAAAAGCAAAATAAATACCATAACTAGCAATGACCAAATACCATAATGACCACTTATGAATGGGTACTCACTGAGCTTCCCTCCCTAATAGTACTGTGTGTCAATTGAGAATCTTTACTTGGCAGCCTCCACTGGTTTTGGGATATTCAAATAAAACACAAATTGATTCTAAAGTAGAACTAGAAATACGGAAAAAGGTGCCCACATCAATTTTTTTCCTTTTACTGGATCATTCCCATCAGCATGACTCAAACATGCTGCTATTTCTTCCTCCTCCCCTCAAACATCTTTTCCTTGTCTTATCAACTCTTATATCTCTAGATCCTGTCTTATGTCTCTGCTTCTTTTTGTAAGAAAACACATGAAAAGAATTCTCTACTCTTATCTCCACTTCCTCCCTCATTGCAATAAAGCTTTCTTCACCACCTCTCCAGAGAAGTTGGCCTCATCCAGTGAGTTCCAAGATGCCAATCCAATGGTCTTTCTCAGTCCTTAATTTACTTGATCTCTTGGCACTAAGTTCTCTCTCCCTCCTTCCTCAGACACTTCCTCCACTTGGAGGCAAGATGACCATTCTCTTTTGGTTGTCCTCTCTCACAGACCCTTTCTTCTCAGTTTATTATGTGTGTTCCTCCACCTGTCCCCAGCACTGGTCCAGCCATAAGGGTGCCATTTTGCTCCTCAGACATGTCATCATCAATGCTGGCTCCTGGTCTTTGCACCATCATTTTCCTCTGCCCCAAACCCCTTCCCCACAAGCACCCTCCCCACTTTCTGTAGGTCTTCCCTCAACTTTCCCTGATCAGAGAATCTTCCCTTTCCACTCTCCGAGGACTTTCTATAACCCTCACCTGGGTCTATTCTCCCTCTAGCACTTACCTACTTATTTGCTGATTTTCTCCTGTCATCCCTTCTAGAAAGTGAACTCTAGGTAAGCCTTTGCTTTGTTCACTGTTTGCTGTATCCCTTGTGTTTATAAAGTACCTGAACATAATATGCACCTAACAGTTGTTATCTATATACACTTTGTAGGGAAAGTTTTGCCAGTGCAGTACAGTATTCATTGTTTTAAAAATTACTTCTTAGTTACCCTTCTATTTTGAATTTTTTAAAGAGGAAAATATAAAATTTGTCAACAGTTTTGGTTCAATTGTTAGGATAAAGTCACAAAATACTTTTCTTTATTCTCATTTTTTACTCCAAGATTTTTTGCCCTTTTAAATAGATTTACATCAAATGACTACTCTCTAGTACTCCTTATTCTGATGTAGCAAGACTTTATATATTTCAGAAATATTCATATTACAAATGCTATTTATAAATTGCATTTTTACTTAATATTATATCGTAGTCATCTTCCTGAGTCAGTAGACACAATTTTGCAACATCATTTTAGTGCCTGAAAGGCTGCACAGTATGAATAGACCTTAATAGTGATGACAATGACAGTAGCAAAAATTTATAGAGCACTTATAATATGTCAAGTATTTTCTTAAGCATTCAACATGCATTGCTTCATTCAATCCTCCAACTGTAAGGTGTGATGAATCATATCTGTTGTATTTGTGAAGAGACCAAGATTTAGAAAGTCATGTCCTGGGATTCAAACCCAGGCCTATCCACTCCTGATGTCCACTCTCACATACCCCACTCTGCTGCCCACACATTTACTCCTGTCTTGGTTTCCCTGAAGAATTTCTAGAAACAGAATTTCTGCGTCCAAGGCTAAACACATTTGGACTTTTGAAACATATAAATTTTCCTCAAAAAGTGTGTTGTGAGTTTATATTGCTGGTTTTCCATAACGTAACCATCTTTGGTTACTTCATTATTGCTTTAATATGTATTAATTTTACTGAAATTGTTATAGTTCTTTTATAAATTGCTTGTTTGCAAACTTGGCCTGGTTTCTTGCGGGAGGGGGGGGGACTTGTTTTTCTATTGAGGTATATATTTTTCTTATATTCATAGAAACTCTTTATGTTTGAACTGTTAGGCCCTTATTAGTACTTTTCCTAGTTTGTTTTTCTTTTTATGCATAGGCTTTATCATTGAACTAAAGATTGTCATTTTGATATAGACAAATCTTCTCCTTGATGGTTTCTAGTTTTGAGCCCCTGAAGTTTTTTTTCCAATCATTTTAGTCTTATATTTTGCATTAAAATGTTCAATTCTTCTGAATTATGCATTTGCATGTATGTGTAAAAATTGTGAGGTAAGGATCCAAATTTGTTTATTTCTAAAGTGCTAGCCATCATTCTCAATTAAAATTTATACAGTGTATTTGAAATATTTGAAATGTCATTTTTCATGTATATTTGAGGTTTTTTTCCAGAGACACCACTTCACTGATCAATTTTTTTTTACATCAGCAATGTACTCTTAAATGTGTAATAAAATAATTTAAAATCTGGTAAGACTAGTTTTATCCCCTCTCACACTTCCTTCCTTTAAAAAATCATGACTATGTACTCATGTATATTCTTTTTTCAAACTTTATTCAATTTTTTATTTTAATTCCAGTTTAGTTAACATACAGTGTTATATTACTTTCAGGCATACAATATACATTACTCAGGCTCATCCTGATAAGTGTAGTCTTAATCCCCATCATTTATTTCATCCATCCCCACCCACCTCCCCTCTGGTAACCATCAATTAATTCTCTATAGTTAAGAATCTATTTCTTGATTTCTCTCTCTTTAATTTCTCCTCTGTTCATTCGTTTTGCTTCTTAAATTCTGCATAAGAGTGAAATAATATGGTCTTTGTCTTTCTCTGACTGATTTGTTTCACTTAACATTATAATCGCTAGTTCCATCCATATTATTGCAAGTAGCAAGACTTCATTATTTGTGGCTGAATAATATTCCATTGAGTATATATACCACTTCTTCTTTATCCATTCATCTATTGATAGACACTGGGCTGCTTCCCTAACTTAACTATTGTAGATAATGCTACTATAAATGCAAGGGTGCATACATCCCTTTAAACTGATGTTTTTGTATTTTGGGGGGAAATACCCAGTAGTGTGATTACTGGATTATAGGGTAGTTCTATTTTTAACTTTTTGAAGGACCTCCATAGTGTTTTTTCACAATATATATTCTTTTTAAAATATAGGCGAAAATGACTTTAAGATTGGAATTTATGGAATAATTTAGATAAAAATGTTATCTTTCCAATTTATGATCTTTGCAGCTAAGGAAAATATATCTATCATTATTTCCTCAAGTCCTTGTTTACAATCTTTTAAAAAGTGTTTTGGGGACACCTGCGTGGCGCAGTTGGTTAAACATCTGACTTTTGGTTTCAGCTCAAGTCATGATCTCAGTGTTGTGAGATCGAGCCCCGCATTGGGCTCCACACTGGATGTGGAGCCTGCTTGGAGTTCTCTCTCTCCCTCTCCCCCTCCTTCCCCTCTCTGTCTCTCTAAAAATAAATAAATAAATAAAAATAAAAAGTGTTTTAATTTTCTTCATGCAAATACTGTATGACTTGTTGATTTTATTCCTAAGAATTGTATCAGTGCTATTGTAAATGAGACCTTTTATTTCTATTACATTTTCTACATATTTATCGATAGAGCAAAAAAAAAAAAAACCCTCAATAAAACACGTGTTTGAGTGAGGATGTGAAACTATGAGAACTTGTATATACAGTGACTCAAACATGAATTTAGCACAATTGGCCTCTGAATAGAAAAAGTGAAGATGTGGAATTCTCTCCAATTCATGGTACATAGTCTAGAATCCTAGGGTCTATAGGAGCACTCACATATGTAAAAAGAGAACATATACATGAATGTTTATGACAGCAAATAATGGGGTATGTATAGCTGTATTCATGCACTGGAATAATACATAGCAATGAGAGGCGTGTGCTAGAAGTCCCTGAACACACTCAAGTGAACCCCACAAACATGATACTCACCCAAACAAGCAAGCCAAAAAGGAACCCTTTCAATAAGATGTGACCTTGAGAATGCATCAAATAAACAGTAATGGAATTTAGGAATACATACATAAATAACAAAACTGTCAAAAGCTACATAAAATGATACATATCAAATTCACAATGAGGATTACCTCTGAAGAAAGGATGTGACTGGTGGGGAATACATAAGCTTCAACTGCATCAGCACCCTTATATTTCTTAAGCCAGGTACAGAGGTGTTTATATGGTTTTCTTATACTGTTACGTGTGTCTGAGCTATGTTATACTAATTTACAAGTCAAGATGTTATTGCTTTTGTACCCTCATTTTGTAACCAGACAGCTTAATTGATTTTCCTCTTGTTTCTAAGAGCTTTTCACTGGATTTTGTTGGATTTTCCAGGTAGATAATATCATCTGATAATACAACTGCCATTGTCTTACCAGGGTATGAAACACTGATTTAAATCTGACGTATGATGCACACACACGTGATTGATGTATGTATATAATATGATATGCACACATGTGGGTGGTATGTTGTAGTATGACCTATCTGTGACTAATGTGTGTAATGTGATGTGCACATGCATTTGAATGACATTGTGGTATGATGTGTACATGTGATTACCATGTGTGTAATATGATTGTACATGCATGTCATTGGTGTGCATATGATGCGTGTTCACACCTGTAATCAGTTTGTTTGTAATATGATGTGCACATGCATGTGATTGATGTGTTTTTGTGGTGTATACTCATTTATGACATAAACATACATGTGTTTGGCACAGGTATTGTATATCTGCTCACATGAGTGTGATGTGGTATGTGCATGAGTGCAGTTGGTATGTTTGATATGTTATACACATGCATGTGATTGGTGTGTGTGTAACGTTGGTGTATTATTTATTGTTTCACATCTCATGTCTTACAATAAAGGCATCCTGTCAGCTATTTTTTTAATTTAATTTTTTATATTTTTTTCCTGTCAGCAATTTTAATGAGAATTTGGGACCTGGTATACATGTTAAATATTATCATTTTTTCACACATAATATAAATTAATCTATTAAAAGTGTATAGTATATTAATAGATCTTCTCATATTAACCATACTTATATTCCTGAATCCTGATCTCTGGGTATTCTTTCTCTAAATACACTGCTGTGTTTTATCTCCCCACATCATAGCAAATGTTGTTTGCTCCTACATTTCAGAGTAAATCCAGGGTACTCTCTGTTGGTGATAGGGATGAACTGATGGCCAGGAAAGAAGAGAGAAGCTTTGTTCTTTCTGCTCTAGGACAATTTATACAGCCTATGAGTTGTCAGTTCCTTAAAGACATGAAAGGACTCTCCATGGAAAGCATGTATTTTGAGGTGAATGTTGAGGGTGGTCCTTCTCCAACAGTTTCTTAATTTTCTCCTTTCTGTAATTGTCTTTTCATCCTTAGGAATGACATTTAAAGGTGACGTTGTCTTACAGTGTAACTGTAGTTACAACACCCCACAGTCATGCTGCAGATAAAACCATTCCTGTGTAAACTGAAGGCATATTCAACCTCCACCTTATGATGTATGTTTTAATTGTGGACACGGTTTTTTCCCCAACTTCCCTTTTGTAAAATAAAACACCTTCTTCAGTCTTACTGTTATGATTACCCAAAGATAGCAGAGTGGGGATGAATTGCCAGTCTTTTATCTGAGTTATGACAGCCTCAGTATGGTTAACAACATATTTTCAGCTGGTCACAGAACCTTAGGATGACCAGCTACTTTCTTTACTAAGAAAGGAAAACTAATGAAGAGGTTTCCGGGGAAATATGATAAGGTACAAATAGTCTTCTTGACAGTAGAATTCTAAGAGGGTGGTGGTAAGAAACCTCACAATTTTTAAAAATAAATTTCAGATGTACAGCTTTATAGTTCAACATCTGTGTGCACTACAAAGTGATCACCACCTCTAGTTACCATCCATCACCCCACCGTTGACTCCCTTCACCCACTTCCCAATGCTCTTCCCCTTTGGTAACCACTAATCTGTTCTCTGTATCTACTATTTTGTTTTTGTTTTATTTTTTCTTTGTTTTGTGGGGTTTTTTTAATATTTCGCATATAAGTGAAATCATTTCTGTTTATCTTTCTCCACCTGACTTCACTTAGCATAATACTCTCACTCTTTTTTATACCTGAATAGTATTCCATTATGTAAATATACCACATCTTCTTTGTCTATTCACAATCATATTTCTTTTTTATTGTTGACAAGTTCCTGCCATGAGGTAGACTGTAGAGTTGAAATGAGATCATTGGTTGGAAAAGTTTCAGGCAGAGGAATAGAGAAAATCCAATTATCTCAACCACTGTGACAGGGTCAAAGCTAACCTGTGGAAAATTCTTAACAACGAGTTTCTGTGCAATAGCAGAAAAACATTGATGTAAATAATTCTTAACTTTTTAAAGTGGCCTCATATTGTTTTACAACATAGCCTTTGTTAACAGTAATTATGATGGCTATTATTATTTTGTAAATTTCCCAGTTAATATTTACTAAAAATCTTTATCTTGTTGTTTTAGTAATTCCAAGAAATGATAATAAGACCCAAGCTTCATGTAATTGGAGGTTCATTATCACTTTTCAACATGTATTTCTAGAATACTGACTGTGAACCTCTTTAAGCCTGAATGAATATTGGATGTGCTCAGAATTACATTAAGATAATCAGCTTCTCCTTCTCCCTTTGTTTTAATTCAAATTTGGGAGTTCAACTTTCATGGGCCTGGTGCTGGGGGCAACACACTGACTTTCCTGCTAGTAAGCAAAGGCCAAGTATGGCAGAGGAACCAGGTTTGCTGTGGTCTTTAAAACAAATCATCTCTGTTCCCACTCTAAGGGAACTGTCCCATTGTACCTTCCAGGGGAGACACTGGAATGATGGGTGAGAGCAGTAGCTCTTCAGGCCACTACCCTAGAGATTCTTAGTTCTTCCACTTACTTCACTGATGCTTAGCAAATTAATCTTTAAACTTCAGTTTTCCCATCATAAAGATGTCCCCACCATGGAAAGGTTCTGAGGATTTAAAAAAAATATATGCCATTTCTAAAGGACTTAGCATGGTATTCGGTATTTTGAATGGTACTTAGGCAATATTTCGAAAGCCTTGACTAATGACTCCTAACAACATTTTCTGTTCTTTGCCTGAATTCCAGGAACAGTGTATTTCAAACAAGGTCCAAGGTCTACAAGAATTTTATGTTCTTAATATATTTACCATCTTTTAAAAAGTAATGTTATCATTATCTGGAGGAAGATGATGATGTAGGACTGGATGCTTTTATGCTGTGCATCTGTTCTTGTGTTGATATCTGTGCAAGGTGAAGACCAAATCTCTAAGCAGCAGACCACACAGATTCACAGTAGTTTGAAAAGAGAAACATGGGGAGTGAACAGGATCAGGTTCACCTTCTTGGGACAATTTACTGGCAATAAGCATAGTGATAAGAATGCAATGATGACTTTTTTCATTACATGGTATTTTTACTTTTCATCATCCTATTTGGGGCCACTTTTTTATTAATTGACTTACCAAGATAATGCATCATTGATATAAAATAAGATCATAATTTTAAAAAACATTTAAACAATCATTTTTGATACTAATACTGCATTTGCTTAATTCTTGGCACCAGATATTCTTACATGTGCTTTGAATAATAATTTATTTACATATATATTTCACATCCTTTAATTCGAACTAAAACCATAAGAGGTAAGCCTTACTATCTCATCCTCATTTTACAGATGATGAGGACAGCAAGGAACAGAGAAGTTTAGCAACTTGCCCAAGGCCTCATAAGTCCTGAATGGCAACCTCAAACTTTCACACCCATGATTTTAATCACCATGCAACCAAATTTCCACAATGATGTCACTCAAATGATGGTCCATCTTGGGGAAAGTCATCAGACAAGTTAATAAAAAGAACCATAAACCCATTCTTAAGTCCCTTTTAAGCAATTTATTATTTTATTTTATTTTATTTTATTTTATTTTATTTTATTTTATTTTATTTTATTTGAAAGAGAGAGAGCAGAGTAAGAGAGAAAGAGCAAGAGCAGGGGAGCGGGGTGAGGGACAGAGGGAAAGGAAAAAGCAGGCTCCCCGCTGAGAGGGAGCCAGACATTGGGCTCAATCTCACCACCCTGGGATCATGACCTGAGCCAAGTGCATGCAGATGCTTAACCAGCTAAGCCACCCAGGTGCCCCCTCCTTGTAAGCAATTTAGTTTCAGGAAAACATCTCCTATCAAAGAAAATTAAATTAAATATGAATGTTATTGGCTTCACAGTTTAGTTCATATATAATTCATAAATATGCTACTTTATAATCCTTAAAAATGATATTTGGTTTATGTGTATGTTTAAATAGCTTTATGATAAAAATAGTTTAAGCTAAACTTAGGGGGGCAAAATAGGTCCATCTACCCCAAATTTGAGAAAATGGTGTTATATTTCCCATCTAGCTCACTCACCTAAGCACTTACAATATTCCTTCTGCTCCAGGACCTAGTAAAATTCTATTTCTTCCCACAAATCTTGGCCCTAAAATAATGTGGAAGAACACGCGAGCCATGCTCCAGTGTGGAAGCCCAGAGCTTTGGACTCCAGGTGTCCCCCACTTCCTCAGTAGTTTTCTTTGCCTTTTGATTCACTCCCTTGCACGTGAAAGTATCTCTCTCCTCAACAAAGTGCTCATCACAGTGAGGACAAGAACAATGCTCTCCTCAGCGGGTCAGTCCCTCTGGGAAGACACACAGGGTTCAAGAAGTAGCAGGGCCCCAAGGAATGCCTGCTAGTTAAAAAGAACCCAAAGACCAAGACTACTCTGCATCATTCATTCATCTATTCGTGTTTTTCACAGCCTTCTGGGGGGTTAGGGCGAGTTCTGCAACCTCACTGCAGCATCTCCACCAAGACCCAGCCGCTCTGAGCTGAGGGCCTGCAGAGATGAGAGCTTGCTGCAGGGTGAAGCAGCACACTTCTAGCAGTCACCCTGGATGGTTGGGAAATCCCTCCTGAGGCTGTCCTGAAGAATCTGCCATTTTGCCCCATTCTATCCAATTCTGCTCTCTGGCACTGACTGCCTCAAATCTGCTCTGTCCAACAATTCAGGGAGGTATACATCACAGGTGGGTGTTTTTGTTCCAGTAATCTCTACCCCCAACGTGGGACTCAAACTTGAAAGCCCAAGATCAAATCACATGCTCTTTCAACTGAGCCAGCCAGGTGCCCCATCACAGGTGTTGTTAGTCTCCATTTCCCTGAGGAAACTGAGGCCCAGGCACTTTAGTGAGGATGGAAGCAAAAATGGTTTCACATACTTCAATGTGAACTGGTCCATCTGGATCAGAAGCTACTAGAAGACAGGAACAATGTCTCAAATCTGGTTGCACCCTCCTTACTACTTGGCTTAGTCCACAGTAGATTTATAGTAAACTTCAATGTATAATTCACTTCAGTGAGTGAATAATCACATAAATTAATTATTCTGGAATCATAAATATAAGTTAAATCTCAGATACTGTACCCTACAGTTATCTTAGAATGCAGCAATTAGTGTGCGCTGCTTCGTGGACCAAAGCCACAAGGTGATTCATGAAGCTCTTTGGAGATGATACAGGACTCTGGCAAGAATCTTGCCAAAAACGGAAGACTACAATATGCTTTGAAAGAGGCAGCAATTGATATGTTGGCTCATGAGGCATACGATATGGGAACAGCATGAACCACTGCTTTGCTTTGTGTTGGCAATTTTCCTAATTCTCTAAATAAATGCAGCAAGAGCTGTAAAAGACAAGGGTGAGATTTGTCCTACTCAGGCTCCATGCATGAACACCACCACTCCCCAGTGCCCCAGTTCCTGAGAAGTCAAGTCGGCAAATACTAAAATGGTAGAGAGGATGACTTTTGTAACCTATTCTGGTGGAGGAAAGGGAAAGCTTAGGAGAGTAAAAGCACATTGGACTGGGTGAGGGGCCGTCCTTTACAGTCCAGTACAGGTGGTGACAATGGCACAGTGCAATAGTCAAAGCAGTGCCAGCAGCAGCAAAGGCCAAGTGCCCAGGCAGGATCAGGACCTGGCCAAGGCTGATAGCAATAAGTAAAAAACCAAGACTTGGCCATGACCACAAAGGTTTGAAGGCTCCCCAAAGCAGAACAGAAAGGGCTTCAAGGAGAAGGACTTGGAAACCTTTGCTGGAAGGTTAGAGGCTAACGCTCCAGCTTGGGTGGACAGCATTCTGTGGACCACTCCCCTGGGGACCCCTATCACCTTGACCTATGACTTAGTCACCCAGATCAGGGTCCATACCAGATGCATGGGTAGGCAAAGTGGGCAGACTGGGTTCCATGGCTAGGCTGGCCATTTGCAACCACTGACAAGTCTTCATAGTTGGAACCCTTGAGACTAAAATGAGAAGACTGAGAGGATCCCAACTTCAATGTACTTTTGAAGGTAGGCAGCCCTTTGTTCCAAGGTATCCACCCTCACACATCTCTTGGCTAAGCACAGAGCTTATCCCCTTATCACTGTGAAGCCCTCGATGCCTTACAATAAGTCCAAGTGCTCTTTTTAGGTATGGACATATTTGTGAACTTAATGTCAGCAGGTGTTACTGCTTCTTCAGAAGAGTTCCTTTCTCTCTGTGGATTCAGACTTCTCCGAGATAACCATCACTGGTCCTGCAGGGCGATGTGTGCCAGTGTGTGCCAGGAGTCTCCCTGGGTGAGAGAGGACTACAGGCCAGAGATACTGGAATGGATGAACCAGCCAGAGCTTCACCTAAAGTCGAAGGAGAGTCTGTAGTAAGGAAAAACATGGACTTGGCTGAGAACAGTTCAGCCTGATGTTCTGTTTGTGGGGTCATTTTAGGTTAAATAATACACTTGGGGAAATGCTGATGATGGATAATATCATTTAATTGATATTTCTTTAGGGAAACAAGAGGTAAAAATGCTCTAAGAGCTTTTGGGGATTTGGCAACTCCTTTGAAGGGAGCAGAAGTTGTCACTATCACTGTGGTATGCGTGTGTGTGGTAGCCAGGCACCTGCAACTTCAGTAGAAACTGACTAAAGGTCACAATGGATGAGAACCTATGGAAATGAGTAAAGCAGCAGTAGCCAGAGCTACTCCGCTCCAAAGGAGGCAAACTGTAGTAGAGCCAGTGTAGACCACAGTTGGAGCAGATGGCACGATTCTCCTAAGCTGGTTGGCAGCTGACAACCACCAGACATGGGGAAACATCTAAGAAATTTCTAAGGCCTCTCAGATATTCTTGGAGAGAAGAATGGAATTTCCTGTAACTGAGCAGGATAGGGGTTCAAGTGATTCTAATTTGGAAAATTCATGTGGTCTGGTGAGACCCACGTGTGGAGGAAAACCTGAATCTGCAGCATCCAACAGACTGCTTGCCAGAGAGAAGAGACCCAGCAAGTGTTTGAACCACTGAATGGACCTCACTTCCTGGCTGGTGACCCCAGAACTAGCCATGACATAAGCCCTAGACCTTGAGGCTTCCTGAACCAGCTGTATGACTGAGCAGATTTTGTCACTCTGGCTCATGCAAGGTGGCACTAATTCAGGATCATCAAAAAGAGGGGATCAATGCTTTATTCATTAGGTTGCCTTTGCTCAATACAAGCTGCCCATCTCTTAGGAGTGCGGGCACAACCCGTAGCCCCCTCTGCATAATCATACAATAAAGAGCATTTAATTTCTTCCCTCTCCAGTTCTACATTCAACTTCTTCGATTCCTTAGCAGCTGACTTCATTTGAAATAGTTTCAGAAATGTCTAAAAGTCATTTTGAGTGCAATTATCTCTCTGTAAGATGAAGGAAAGGACATTTTCTTTGATTTATTTTTCTTCTCTCCTCCAGTTTTCCAGTGCACTATCACACAGACAGTGGAGATTTGCTAACTTATTAACGCACATCTGAAGTGTGACAAATCAAAGGCACAGGTGAACAAAAAGACCAGTTAACCAATTGCTTGGTTTCTCTTTTGCCTCATTTAATTCATCAATTGCTCCTCCCACTACTAACCCACCAGGCCAGTAGGTATGGCCTGTACAGCGAGATGGCATGGGACAAGTCGATGTCGCAAAGAGAAAAGATAGCTTTCATTGGAATTAATACCTTTTTCTTACCCTGAACTTCTTTTAAAGTGCCTTCTTCTGGTTTTCTTTGCTTAAGAATAAAACGTGCAATTGAACTGAAACAGAGCACCACTAACAATCACATCTGAGAATCCTGGACTCCTGTTGAATCCCAGCTGATGGCCGCCTACTGCTCTTACCTCTTTTATTCAATGGTAAACCCAACTCTCAAGTTTCTTTCTGCAAAAACTCCCTTTATCTTGCTTTTTAAAAGAGTCTCATTAGCACATTTTGTCTTTCTTTAAGAATGTTACTGAGTGTTAACCATAGCAAAAGGAACTCTGTAATCAGCCACAATCTTTGAATATTCTCCCTTAGTTTGTAGAAGGAATGAGATAATCAAAACAATACTTGATCCCCAAGAAGAAAACAACAACCAACCTGAGCAGAGTTGGAGAAATGAGTCTGGTGGAGAAGTTTCCCTGAATCATAAACAAATCAATGATCCTCCATTAAAGAAGAGAAGATCTGAATGTTCTCCAGTATCGTTAGGAAAGAAATCATTACATACACAGACATGGGCCCTCTTCTTGTTTTTTGATGAGCCACTTAAACGCACAGAAACAGCAGGGAAATGTTCTCTGTGAAAGCACCGTGGACGTGCAGCAGATCTCTCTGGGCCCAAGATAAGATGGAATCTTGGCAACAGCCACTCTTTGCAAGACTTCCTCCTCTGCCTCTACTTCCATGCAATCCATTGTCCCCTGAAGAATTTTACCACCTGTGGCCTCAGAGAAAACCCTCCACATGTCAGGAACACATTTCAGTGCATTTCTGGAATGAGGAGATGTCCCTAAGCAAGGCCTAGGCTGTGGGCAAGGAGTCTGGAACACCCCGGTCTTTTCCTCCCAGGGAAATCTGCTGCATGGCCACGGTCACCCCCAATTCATCAGAACTCATTTATGGCGGCTAATTCAGGAACCGGAAGCCTGATGCCATGGGAAAGTCATTTCTTTCCTTCTTTAAGAATTTATGTATGTGAAAGATGGACACGTTTCAGTTTTTACAGCAGGTATGTTTTATTTAACATGTGAGGAGAAGCCCGATCTATTATAACCTAGTATTTAAAAGCACTCTACTCTCTTGTTTATATAAGAAGTAAATTTGCTGCAAAACAAAATTTTAAAAAATTTCATAACATTAGAAGTAGAGATTTCCCCTCAACCATCTCCTCCTAATCTCAATCCCCAGAGAGAAGCATTGCTAAGTAGGTCATGGGCTTTCGATGAAAAGGTTGAAACTGCATTAAATTAAGGCTGTCCCCCATCTTTGGGTCACTTGGAAAGTAAAGAAAGATATCAATAGGCGATTATTAATTTGCCAGCATTCTTGTCTTGCTTTCACCTTCACATTCAATGAAAAGGTCGCACTTAGAACCATGGGATAGGTTCACATTCCAGGCACCTGGCTTGGTAGTGGTGTCGCCCAAATCTTAGGCACACTCTGGATGAACTCATTCACCCTCCGGCTTGGGTTTCTGTAGGCTACAGTTCGAGGCCAACTTTGCCTGCCTACCCGGTAGACAGACATACCTCTCTGGAGGAGCCACGGGCTGCTTAGACACCCCTTGGGACTGACATAATGCTTAGTCCCACTCTCGTTAATGGTTCACCGTGCCTCTGTCTGCCCACGTTACGGAGCCAGAACACGTAAAGCACCTGGGCTTTACCCTTCATGACCCACCTCTCAGCCCATTCATCATCAAGCCCTCTGCATTTTCCTCTCTAAGCCTCTTTCAAGTCCACGCTGCCTCCCACTGAATTGCTTCACAGCCTCGTCTCTTCTCACCCAGATCGCCAAGATTCTGCCAATTTTATCTGCAAAGCACAGCTCAAATCAGCTGTCTTCCCCACATTTCCAATGCCACCGCCTCTTCCTTGCCAGGACAACTGAGCCAGCTTCCCAGCAGATTTCCCTGCTTCCAGACATGCTTTTTAGCCAGGACGACTCCTGCTCATCCTTTGGTCCCCTTGTAAATGTCGCTGCCTAAGGAGGCCTTCCCTTGGCCATGCCTTGAGTGGAGCCCCTCTCCTCCACACGTGACTATGACGTCATGGAATTCCACCCAGAGCACTCAACGCAATTTGTAAATATACATTTATTTTGGTGTCTATTTGTTGAAACTGGACTCTCTTGTCATAAGCTATTTTGGTCACTACTATCCCCAGCACCTAGGCTGTCACCTGGCACACGGTAGGCATTCAAAAAGTATTTGTTGAATGAATGAATGACTAGTGTTCCCTGACTGGTCTCCCTCTCTCACCCTTCTGTTATTCTGATCTTAAGCTGGAGAGGTTTTTCCAGGTTGCAAATATCATCTCATCATCTAAGGCTTAAAATTTTAGCATGGGAATTACAAGAATCAGTTCAAACTCCTTTATGCTACCTGTCTTTCTCCCAGACACAGCTCATGCCACACCGGTACTCTCTGCACTGACCCACCCTATACCACTGCCATTTCCCAAATGGGCCACACCCCTGTGATTCTGTGTCTCCTTTTCCTTCCTTAATGGTCCCACTCACTGTGTCCTGGCCTAAAAAGCTTCCCTCGGTTCTTCAAACACTGACTTGGGGCTACTTCTACTAATATCAATTTTAGGCTTTTTAAAAAAAGTTAAGCAGCTACGTTTCCCCCACTGGCTTGTGTATTTCTTGAGGACAAGCACCAAACTATTCACTTTTATACTCCCAGTACTCTTCATTGTATTTTGAAAACAGTGGGCACTCATCAAAATTTTATTAACGGGGCAATAGTCACAATGACTAACATCTGGTAAAGCAAAGACAGCAACAGCCAGGACAGACCTATCAGATGGATACTAGCTACAAACATAGGTCATCCACTTGGGCATGTGCTGGCCCGGTGTTGGTGGGTCTGATGAGCCAGTGAAGGAATGAACGGTGAGTAAACCCTGAAGACCCTCTTTTCTGTGCCTATCCCTCCGCTTCCTCTGAGGACAAGAAGCAACAGAGTCCCAGTCTCTGTCCAGGCCCTCCACAGTAGCTGTTCTCGAATGCGCCCACCAGCCTGGCCATCAGCACCAGGCTCCAGACAGCCTTGTCTGCGTGTCTGTTTGAGTTGTAACCACAGCACTTGGCGCCATTTGTCTTGAGAGGGGTTCCCTTGAAACACATTCATGCCCCACGTTGAGTTAACACAGTTCAGCTCCAGAGTGACTTATTGTTCAGGGAGTAATTATCAGAACCTCTTGTCAACTCTGCTCCATTTCACGGAGGGGGAGAAAAGATGTATTTTGAACAAAATAAGCCCATGACACAGCACTTGTAGGAATTAGCTGATGAATGAGAGATAGAAGGCACAATGCTGGCCCTAGTGGGGATGTCATTCTCACCAGATGAACTCAAGCCAACCTGCTTCTAAATAAATAAGCATGTCGGGCTGCCTCCACGGTTCCCCACGCTCTGCTCCCCTGAGCAGGCATCCTGTCAGTGGAGGTCTGAGTAGTTTTTACCTTTCTCTTTTTCTTCATTTTGCTCATCTCAGCCAACAAGCCTGCCATAAATATGCTACTCTGTGCCCATCTCCAGGAAGGGGTGAGTTCTAATCCCTAGCCTAACTCTCTCTAGCCCTGGGAATCCCTGGAATACTTGAAGTTCCCATTCCAGAATGAGGAGTAGGTGTACATAGGCTGGCAAACAGCAGTCAGTAAGTATACATTGTGTCAGACGGTGACAAGTGATATATTTGGGTTTTGATACATGTCACATCAGAGACACCAACATAAATTTGAAGTAGGATTCTGTAATAAACCCATGAGATTGCTAATAACCCAGAGAACACGGGGTCCAGTGAGCTGCATTGTGGTGCAGTCCAGTGAGTTAACATCTCTGTGTCTGACCGTGTACAATCCAATTTGATGCCTGAATTGGATTTGATCCACTTTGCAGGAAGGACAGGAAAATAAATCAGAAATTGGGAGTAGAGAAATAATACTTTGTCAGATCTGCTTAGACGATGGGCATTTTGCATCTAATGTTATCTTCACAACAATCCAGAGAAATCCGCACAGAAGCCAGGCATCTGCACCCCCAGTTTACAGATGGACAACATGAGATCCGAGAGGTCAGGGAATACACACACACACAGAACATCCAGGCAGAGCAGACACTGGGCTGCAGATCCCCAGTGTGCTGCCCCAGTTCTTTCCACTGAATCATGTTGCTTCTTAGTAAAATAGGGTACAGGGTCTAAAAAGTGGTAAACAGAATAATAGCAAGTAACAGTCAGAACATCTCTGTGCTCGGCACTGTCTCAGGACTTTACATGCATCCACTCCCCTAAGCCTTGCAGCAAATTTTTACATTTATCCTCATTCTACAGATGAGCAAACTGAAGCACCAAAAGGTAATGCAACTAAGTGCTGGTAACAGGTACAGCTGGACTTTGGAACTAGGCAGGTTGCCTCCCCAGCCTGGGCTCTGCCTATCACATTATAGAAACTTCAACACAAATTGGTGCTACATATCCCGGCTAGAAGCTCAATCATCCTCCTTATTGCGGAACTCCCCAGCACCAGTTCCCAGGATGAACCCTGGGAACTGACCTCATCACTGACCTCCAACCCCAGGCTGTTGGAACTGCCTGCCTTGGCCTGCAAGAGAAGAACCGAGGGGGACCTGCACATCTTGATTCTGGATGAGCACGAGGCTGACCTTTTGTGAAGGACGCTGTAATCAGATGGAAGAAAAGAGGCCGTTCTTTGGAGAAAAGCCATTACCACTTACGAATAATATTTTCAATTTCTTTTGCTTCTGCCTAGCTGAGGAATCATAGGCTATCTATTCTAATTTTATTTTTAATGTTTGTGTGATGGGTTAACGGAGATATTCCTCCCCCGACCTCCCCAGTATGGCATTATTTCTTCAATCTCTTCTATTTCCCTGAGGGAGCCCTGGGTTGAGCTGTGTGCTTGTTATCCAGAATGTATTAATAGCCACCTCTGTCCGACAGCATGCTGTTGTTCCTCCAACGTGAATATGAGGAGAGCAGGGAACACAGTATTCTTTTGGGTTAAAAAAGTAAATAAAAAGACAGTGTGTGGGAAGTGTGGAGAATCGGTTAAGGAAGGGAGAGCGTAGTGCATGTTATATGGAACAAGAACATGCTGGTCTCCTTGCAAAGCAAATAAGGCTGCTGCAGAGCATGGACTCCCCCTCTGCCCATCAGAGGGACAAGTGCCTCAGAAACTTCTTTTCAAGCACTCATTTCAGGATAGGAGGCGAAGTCTAGAAATATGGATTCTCTTCTGTGTAATTTTGTGGTAATCATGGTTTCTAAAATAGAATCAGGACACAGGGCTGTGGGCAATTTCCAAGTACCAAGAGTAGTCTGAGAGACAGTGGGGATTCTCACAGGCTGGGCCCCCCAGGCATTTCTGTGGTTCATGGAGATGGCGAAGTGGGCTGCAGGGGCCAGTCCTGGAGGGTAGGTCCCAGCGTAGGGGTCTGCTGCCTGAATCAGATGCAGTGAGGTAATGAATGAGTGGACAGCAGCAGTGGCTGTACGGAGCACCTCATGACTGCGCCTCTGGCATGGTGTGAGCCTAGATGGAGAGCCTCTGGGGTGGCCGGGCTGCCAGGGTCAGAGGTCACACCTCACAGCCTGGCTGTTGTGCTGTGCTGCTCAGCGCAGAAAGGTAGAAAACACTGAGCTGCTTATAACTATTACTATTACTGTTAGTTATTGTTATTGTTATTATTCTTATGAATGAGAATTTCCAAGGTATTTTTAAAGATTCTCTCAACTCACATTTCTGTCTTTAATGAATAGACAGCTAAAATACCCCCAACCCTTCATCCGAACCCAAACCCCACAGATACCAACATTTCCTGAATTCCCGTTTCCTCCTGCCCTGGCCACTGGGAGAGGAGAGAGGGGAATTGATACAAACACACAGAGAACTGCCTCCAGAAGTGACCACAGATGTCCCCACGAAATCACCATCTATACCCCACGGATAACCCTTTTAACTGGAGTGACTTGAGAAAGAGCAAAGCTTTCCTGGGCTGTTGTATATCCATCATGCATGGCCCAGAACACAGCGAGTGAAATCTCCAACTTAGCTCATTCCTGAAAAGCCTCAGAGCTTTTAACTGGCACAAGATTTTGTTTTCTAAGAAGGTTGCCAATGAGTTCGCTAATGCATCCTTTGCAATTGGTGTACCTAATGAGAGCTCATTATCTCTCCAGGCTGCTGGTAGTGTGGTTTCCCAAACCAACTACAAACCGGAAGGACCATGATGCTGACTCAACTGTGGACTCCTGAGCCCCACCTCCTCGACCTGTGGAAGCAGGTCCTCTTGGAACGGGGCTCAACTATTGGCATTTTATGTGAGTTCTCCAGGTGATTCCTTGTATCATCGGATTGGGGACCATTGACAAGAGGGGGAATCTTATGCTAAGGGAGTAGGACATTCCCCAGGTAGGCTACATCAAAGAATGTGGCACCAGGACGAGTTGGTAGAAAGAGCCAATGGGGGTTCCAGTAAGTGACAGGACAATTATCGAAGAGGTCTGGGGGCACCAGAATAAGGAATAAAGTGGTTCAGAATCAGATGACACCTCCCCCATGATCCTGCCTCTGAGCAGTATGGCCACTACAGACAGCCTTGCCATGCTGGCCAATATGGACAGGAATCTTTTTCTCCCAGCAACCCTGTCCCTGCTGTAGGCCAAACCTAAAACAATGCTGATCCATAAGTAAGGCCTTCTGACTCTCCCTTCCTGGATCCTCCTCACAAGGGTCCTGTCCCAACCATCCTGCCTTCGTTTACTGGGCAGATAAAGTCAGAGCAGAACCCAACCCATCTTCAGTGACAAAATGTATAAGCACGAGCATTGCTTTAGTGCACAATTGTTTGAGAACCTTCCAATGGATCAACCTTTCTTCTCACTTTTAGTTGTACGAACAGCTGGGTATTTAGCCTTCAGTACACTGACAAGCCAAATTATCACAGGAGAAATAGCATTGACCACAGTGGCTCTGGCAAGACAAGCCCAGAGATGCCAGAAGCAGCTTCAGCCAAACTTACTTCTGCTTTTCAGGCTCCACGACAAAGCGCTCAGGGACAGCTCCCCAGGCCCAGGACTTTTCAGCCAGGACAGCTCCCATGCATTCCTGCATTCTGAAAAAACCCTCCATCTCCTGCTGTTTCAGGGCAATAGCAGTAGGCATTTGCCCCATGTCTCCCAGGAGCCAGGCTCTCTGCCCAACAGTTTATATATATTATTGTTCATCTTAATCACAACCCTGCAATATATGTATTATTTCCTAGCTCAGAAAAGTGGATTTCAGAGAAATCCAAAGTGCCTCATCCCAAATCACACAGCCAATAGTGGGCTTTTGGTGTTCCAATATTCCAAGAAGCCATGGTGTTTTAATAACTGGGATTTGAGTGCATTTGTTGTTATAAAAATCATTTTAATATTTTAAAAAATATGAACTCTGAATCACTTATGTTTTCTGCTCAAGATCAATAACTCAATTACTCAACAAAAAAATAAAATAAAATAAAATAAAACACCTATATCCAAACTGCAAGTCTAAGCAGCAGTCTGCCAAAGCAAGCCAGAGTAAACAACCATGCTGTGATATCACAAAGCTTCTCTTTCAAGAATGAATCATACTCTAGTTTTAACTTTTTCCAAACAAGTGGGATACAGAGATGATAGCATGAAAGTTGATAAGTTACCCTGCATTGGATTCATCATGTATATTAAATGAAAGCAAAGAGACAAAGACCAAAGAGCATGTTCTCTTAGAAATAACAGCAAAAGCATATAGAGCTCCTGTGTTAGTGAGCTTGGGCTCCCATGACAAAAAACCCCAGACAGTTGTTACAAAAACAGAAATTTAGAGGCATCTGGGTGGCTCAGTGGTTGAGCGTCTGCCTTGGGCTCATATCGTGATCCTGGGGTCCTGGGATCAAGTCCCACATTGGGTTCCCTGATGCAGGGAAGCAGGCTCTGCCTCTCTCTCTGTGTCTCTCATGAATAAATAATTAAAATCTTTTAAAAAAACAGAAATATATTTTTCACAGTTCTGAAGGCTGAAGCTCAAGCTCAGAGCATTGGCAGGTTTGGTTCTTGTGAGGCCTCTCTCTTTGGTGCACAGATGGACATCTTAGCACTATGTCCTCACATGGTCTTTTCTCTGTGCAAGCAACCCTGAGGCCTCTTTGTCTTCTTATAAGGCTGCCCATCCTATTGGATTAGAGCCTCATCCTATGTCCTTCATTATCTCTCGAAAAGCCCTCCATCACCTCCTGGAAAGCCCTATTCCAACTACAGTCATGCTGGGACTTTGGGCTTCAAAGTACAAATTTTGAGGGTGACAGGATTCAGTTCATAAGAGCACCTTATCAACTAGAGTCAGTTCCTGAAAAGAAAATGTTCCAACCAATCTCCGGTGGCACTTTTCTTATGTAACACAAAAACCCATCTCCCGGTGTCAAACCTTCTTCATTTTTGGGCACTTCACTCCAGATTCTGGGCATTTGTGTTTCCATTTTTATGCAGACCTGCTTGCAGGCCACTTTTCCTACTTAACATTATGTAATAAATGTTTTCCCACAAGTTAGTTGCTAACATTTTAATCTCAATGTTTTCATGTTTTGCACACAGTGTGGTGCATTAAGCATTAAATGCCCTCAGTGAGAAGACGACAATGCTACTCTGGAGGTGGGCCTGAGAAGGTCTGAGGGGAAAGGCAGTGGCTGGCAGCCCCTCCTCCCCAAGTCCAGCCTGGGGAACAAGATGGAGGGGAACTCGGGAGAGGCATGGGTTCTCCCAGCAAAAGATAGATTTCTTTATGAAGCAGTATTTCTCATCAGACACACTTGGATTTTGAACTTCTCATTAGTCACTTCCTAGCAAATGATCCTGATGAATAACCTCTGCTCTGAGTCCTGGATTCTCACTCTGTGACGGGAGAATGCCGACCTCAAAGGGGTCAGGATTAAAGGTCATAACATGTAAGGTGTCTAGCATTCTGTAGATGCTCCGGAGATCTTTGATGAATGGCTGAGGAGAAGGGGATCATTAGAATCCCCTCTTCAAACACACTGGACACATGGCCTTGGCATATGAGCTAGACCCAAATTCCAGTGTCTACCCTGTCCCCTACTTCCTGTGGGCTCAACCTGGCTCACCAGTTACCTGGTGAGAGACCTTAGGCAAATCTTCACCACTCTGCACCTCAGTTTGTGATAATAATACCTGATAATGGGGTTGTTGTGAAAATTAACATATGTATCTAAAGTGCTAGGACATGATACTTCTTTTTTTTATAAATTTATTTTTTATTGGTGTTCAATTTGCCAACATATAGAATAACACCCAGTGCTCATCCCATCAAGTGTGCCCACCTCAGTGCCCGTCACCCAGTCACCCCCACCCCCCGCCCACCTCCCCTTCCACCACCCCTAGTTCGTTTCCCAGAGTTAGGAATCTTTCATGTGCTGTCTCCCTTTCTGATATTTCCCACTTATTTTTTCTCCTTTCCCCTTTATTCCCTTTCACTATTTTTTACATTCCCCAAATGAATGAGACCATATAATGTTTAAGACATGATACTTCTTGATAATTGGAAGATAGTCAACGGTATTTCCTGTAGCATTTAATTTATCCAGACAGGATACTGGAAACCAGATCTCCGCTTTGTTCTGGTTGTGTGACACTGAGAAAGTTACTTAACATCCCTGAGCTTCAGTTTTCTCACAAATAAAGTGAAGTGATAATAATGATTATTATAGGATATATTATAGGATATATAATAATAATAATAATCTTATGTAATGGATGCTTTAAAAACTAAATAGAAATTCCAAAATCCTGATATAGTGCCTGGCACATAGAAAGTTTCTACAAATCACCATGAATGAAAGAGAAAAGAAAGAAGACTTGACAAGTCCCAATCCACTGTTAAACAGCATGGAAGCAACTCTGTAGACAAGTAAAGTGTTATTTTAGGAATCAACAATTCAAGGGTCCCTTCACCAAAACAGAGTGTTTGGGCTCTCTTTCCTAAGTGTTCATCGTTAGCTCTCTCGCAACATACTGTGGGCTCCCACATCTGACAATCTGAATCTTCAAGTCCTTTCCATTGTTCAAGATGGAAGTCCTCTCCTCACGAAAACAGACAAGGAAGAAGAGCAATTACCCTGGAAACCCTTCCATGTGGACAAGAGGAGCCAGCTCAGATATTAAAACCTCAGTTCCATTTTCACATCTCTGATTCCTCCAACACAAACTGGTGCCAGATTGATCTTCCTAAAGCCCAACCCCACACAAGGCACTCTCCAGCTTAAAAACATATGGTTTTCTCATTGTGGAGCAAATTATGTCAAGAAAAAAAATCTTCAAACTCAGTATTCAGAACCCTTCACTCCAGAACCTGGTCCCTATCCCTCTGGTCTTACCTCCCACCAATCTCCAAAGTTATCACCATGTGCTGAGACATCCCCATTGCTTACTGAGCCTGGATCACTTGAGTTCACACCTCTACATCTTTGATTACACTGTTTTCTTCACCTCATCCATCTCCTTCTATTAAAATTCTGTCCAGTCTTCAGGAGCTATCTACTCTTAGTAGACCTCGCTGACTCCTTCCTATCTCTTGTGCTTTCTCCTTTATTTTACTCCAATCACCTCTTAATTGTTCCTTTCATTTGATGCTTAACTATAAGAGTTGTTTTTCTGTCAATTCTTATCCCATGTGCATACCCCTATAGAATTATAACATCCTTTATACTTGCCAAGATCCAGAAGCCAGAACAAAGGATTTTTTAAGTGGTTTGGAATTTTTAAAATCCAGTTCAAATATTTATTCAGCAATCATTTTCTGCACATTTGCCAGATGGCAAGAACTATCTTTTTTTTTTTTTTTTTTTTTTTTACTACTCTTGACAAAATTTCAAGATGACATTAATAAGATCAATGTAGGGACTTGACTGAGGCCAAAGAAGCCAATTGCCCAAATGCAGGATGTAGGGAGCCTATAATTCTAACTAGGATCTAGTCCATTGGAGGAGCCCTAAGGGAGCAAGTAGAACATGTAGTCCATCTTGCTGCAGTGGCAAAACAGCTCATACTATCTGGGGCAATGCTCATGGAAATGGTCACCAGATCCAAAGACATGATCACAAAATGGCATCAGATCATTTGTGTGTGAGAGAGAATTTGTTCCCCAATAAATCTGAATCTATTTTTTTCTTACAAATATTAGGAATATTAATGTTGCTTAGATTTTTCTCTGGTAGAACTCATCCAGGAAATCTCAGAATTCTAAGAACTTTAGTGAAGATCTTCAGAAAAGTGAGAATTTGGCTGAGTTATTTTCTTTTAGCCTGGATATGAAAGCTGGACCCTTCTCAACAAAACCAGATCCACAAAATATGCCACGGATGAGTCACAAGCTCTACCCTGAAACTAATAATATATTATATATTAACTAACTTGAATTTAAAAAAAAAAAAACAGATCCACAGAACCCACAAACCAGAACAAACCACACTGTGAAGACTTCCTAAACTAGCTACAGAAAGGAGTACACTTGTATTAGAGCAGCAGTTTATGATGGGTAATAATAGGCCAAAATTACAACTAAATGTGAAAACATTTTATATTAGAAAAACTAAGAAAGCACTTTCCTTCATGAAAGATGGCCTCTCCTATAGCTTGGTAGTTACATCATCCAAGAGCAAAATGCATGTGAGGGGTGGGGGGTAAGCATGTATTTCTGTGGAAATTAAATATTTTTTAGAATTGTTTTTTAATCTATTGGTGTGTAAACTATTTCACTTTGCATATTTGCATTAACATTCCGATTAATTGACCCTTTGTTATTATGAAATGTCCCTCTTTAACTCTGGTAATACCTTTTGTCATGATGTCTTATTATCTGACATTAATATAGTTACCCCAGTGTTCTTATGCTGTTTATATGCTGCATCTTTTAATGTCCACTACTTCAATCTATCTATATCTTTACATTTAAAACATGTATTTCATGTTGGGGTGGAGTTTTGCTTTTTTCTCTCTCTTCCAATGTCTATCCCTCTTTTGTTTTAAATTTATTTATTTATTTTAGAAAGGGTCCATGATCCAGGAGAGGGGCAGAGAGAGAGGGAGAAACAGTAAGCAGACTACTGAGTATGGAGCCTGACATGGGGCTCAAGCCCAGGAGCCCAAGATCATAACCTGAGGTGGAATCAAGAATCAGACACTTAGCCAAATGAGCCACCCACATGTGCCTAATCTATCTCTCTTAATACTTAGTACATTTACATTTAGTGTACTCTTTGATATGTTGGGATTCAGGTCTACCATTTTACTATTTGCTTTGTGTTTTCCATCTGTTTTTGGTTTCTCTGTTATTTCCTTCTTATTTTTGTTAGGATTAATTGGATACTTATTAGAACTCTGTATTTTTATGATCGCAGATGACATCCCTGGTTACCTGCCACCCTCATTGTCTCTGGTTTCCTGATTCTTACAATTCTCTAGCCCTGGCCATAAAGTACATCAGATGCCCAGAATTTGGGAATTTACATTTTATATGACCTAGTAATCTAATTCATCTAATCTATTCCGCTTGTCAAATAGAAAAATATCCTAACGCCTGATAGGTTCCATGCAGATGCTACAACATAGGATGCTTTCATCTGGTCCCTCTCATTTAGCAAGTTTAAGGCATTAAAATTTCCTTCCAGGAGATTGCAGTTGTCCCCTACCTTTAATGATAACACCCTTTCTCATGGATTCAAGTTTGGTCACTAGCCAACCTTATTCCATCCTCTAGGCCTAGTAAAGTGATTGCTTTTTCCTACCTAGGGACATCTGGAAGAGGTGACCTTTCCTCTTTCTGACTCAGTATCAGTCATTTGGCTTCTGAGTCAGTTTTGTGTCTTTCTCTCTCATAGGAACCAGATGTCCACTTCAGCTTACCTGGAAGCCCTGGTTGGTGTGTCTGCCTTCTCTTCTGGTCTAAGTTTACTTAAAATGTCCCACAGAATCACATAGTTTCAAGTCATTGTCTTGGATCCTCCTCCTCTCCATCCCTTTTCCATTTAGTTCATTCTTTATCCTGTGACTTTCCTTCTTTGTTTTTTCCCTTGAATTTTTCACAACAAGTATACTTTAGTTCTCAAAACTGTGACTCTGGCATTACCTATTTCATTCCCACTAGGGACCCCTTTCAATTAGTCATAAAAAAGGTAAAATCAATGAGAAAATAAGGCCCTAATACAATCTTAAATGGGCTTCTTCTGTACTTCTCAGAGGGTGTCCTTCATTTTCTTTGCAGGCAGGTGAGTGTGTGTACATTTGTCTAAGCAGAAGGGTGATTCTTGACCAGGGGAATAAAAGTGACAAGGAGGGTACGGGAGCCACATGTGGGGTTCAGTCTCTCCCTGTGGTGGTGATGGCAAATTTATCGAGAAAGGTGAAATAGTTATCTCAATAGCACAGCTTACAGAGTCCAGGTTTTGCATGCAGCAAAATGTAAAGCCAACACAGCTGGCTGCAGGGCTAAGCTCCCTTAAAATGGACCTCTGTCTGTGCTCTTCATCTTGGATTCTCGGCCCCATCTACACTTTAACTAAAGTTAAAGTAACTAACCTAAGGAGCTTAAGAAAAAAATACCCACTGGCACATCCTCAACCCAATTAATTCAGGATCTTAAGGCTGGGCTCAGATGGTACATATTTTGTAAAGCTCTCCAGGTGATTTTAACATGCAGCCAGGGCTGGCAACCAGGAAAGTCACTAATCTGGGTTCTCAGCAGAGACTATAGCACTCCAGAGTCCATCTTCCTGATTTTCTTCCTACCATTTATCCCAACTCTCTTTGAGAACTTCCTTCCACTCAAGGAGCACAGGAATAGAATATCTACCGTTGTGGTTTTCAATGGGAACAATCTCCTCCCCGCCCCCAGGAGAAATTTGACAATGTCTGGAAGCATTTTGGATTGTCACCCCTGAGGATGCAGTGAGTAAAAACAGAGATGCTGCTAAACATCCTACAATGAACAGGACAACACCACACACACACAATGAAGAATTATCCAAGGCCAAATGTCAATAGTGCCCAGGTTGAGAAACCTTGGTCTACAGGGAAAGGACGATGGGCTTCAGTGGCATTAGGCCAGTAGCTTCTTACCCTGGACACAGTTAGGGAGCAGAGGGGATTCTGTACAACCTTGGACTCCAGTGCAATGCACCAGTTGCTTACTATAACACTGGACCTCATCTGCAAATCACATTCCAGGTTGGCTGGTTGATCTGCTCTTATCAAAATAAGCCAGATATGAGTAAGGTCTAAAAGCATGAAAAACAAATCCAAGAGAGACCAGGGATGATGAGAGAGAGAGAGAGAGAGAGAGAGAGAGTAAATGTCATTGGCAAAGTCCATAAACTCAGCAGGTACACTGTAGCTGTGCAAGACCATTGGCCCATGAAAAATTAATTCTAGTTTTCATTCAGTAGTAACTGGCATTAAAAAATAAAAAAGACAAGTAATTTTGAACAGCGCCATCCTAGCCAATGCCAACTAGTTGTCTATCTGGGGTAAGGCACTGCCAATCACTGAGTCTGTGAAGCAGAAAAACAGTAATTTCAGAGAGCTTGCAAACAGCAGCCTACTTTCAGTTCTTTTTTCCATTTAAAAGCATTTGAGAATCAGCTAGATGGAAAGCACTCCTCTGAAAATTTGAAGATAGAAGGTTTATTGGTTCTCCTCAGACCAAAAGAGGGAAAATAAGGTAGTGGCCACAAAGAAAATGAAGTGTGCGTTTCTCCCTCTTCACATGTAATGAAGGAAATAGTGAGAGAGTCAACCTCAGCTGAAGAGTAGGAATGAGCCGTACATCACTCCATTTGCAGGCTGTGAGTAATGGGTGCCAGAGTCAGAGAAGACTGATTCTTCAACAAATACAAATACCTGCCTTTTAGAGAAACATTGATATCTGTTCACTTAGGCCGAAGTTATTGCTGTGAAAACAGGGCCTTTAATTCATAATAACCACGAACATCCAGTTCCCACAGGGAGCTGGGAAATGGTGGGTGAAAGAAATTCTAGTTCTATTTTGAGGCCAGACCTTCCTGGTTTGACAAGTGTTAACAGGAGCTGGTGAATGTTTTATGAGGAGCATGGTCGTTAATGTGTCACCTCTTGAGATAGAGTGGAAGCCCCTTCCTATAAAGAAAATTTTAGAGCAGAGTCAAAAACTATGTCATGCTCTTTTTATCTCTGCGATGGAACACATCCAAAGAAGAACAATGCGTTAGAGGTGTCTAAACTTTGTGTTGTTTTTTCTCCTGTGTCAGACTGCTTGGTGTCACTTCCTAAAGTTTTTGTTTTTATTCCATCTTATCAGAGATCACTTTCTCTTGAGACTACAAGAAAGGGTAATTGAATATCAGCTTGGTGGTGAAATATATGTGAATCTCTACATTTATAACCATCCTGGAGCTAAAATCAGGGGATGTAACTGATCACTTCATTCTCTTGGTCCTGGGCTCCACTGCACCTATTATGAGTTTCCACTAGATCAGGAGAAGCAGGACCTAGAATTCCTGGATTCTTAATCTAAAATTCAGACTGAACATTTTCCTCTTGTTCTCCCTTGGCCAAGAGGGCAAGTAACCCGGGCTGGTACTGAGGGAGGGTTCCACCAATCCAACATAAAATTTAACATGAGATTAAGAGTTCTTGAGGTGTTTTCTGGAATAGGCTTTCTACTCAATGGCCTTAGAACAAATGAAATCAACCTTGTCCATATAAAGATCAAATCTGGGTTAGGCATAGATAACATTTTAAAGAAATTATTTCTTCCATGGATGGTTGGGAGGTGGATGAAGAGATGTATGGGTGAGTGGAAAAGAAGTAAATGGATGGGCCGGTGGATACATGAAGGAATGGGGACATCGCTAATTAGATAGATGATGATGGATAAAGACACAAAGATGAGACAATTATATGGTTACGTTGTTAAGGGAACATAGATAAGAGTTTAATTCTGTCTGGCAGAAGGCAACACAGATGCAGAAGACTTCAAGATAAAGCCCTTAAATGTTGTCAGGAGATCTCTTAGAAGCAAAAAAAGGTTTGAACCAATATGAGAAAAGACAGGATTTAAGCTGCAGTCAGAGTGATGAGTGGTCCAAGGTGGCACAGGGTAAGAGTAACAAGAAATGAGGTTTTGTACAGGAAGGGATGATTTGCCACCTACTTCCATCGCTGCTTGAATGAGTTCTGTGGGTTTTTATACCTCAGCACAACCATGCTGTCATTGTAATGCTATCCCATTAGCTTTGCATTTCCTTCTGTTGGGAAGAAAGCTTTTCCTGTATTATGTTCAAGTATTCGGGGGCCTGGGCCTGGGAAGTAACTGACAACAGACAGACTACCAGATAAACGTTGTGCATAAGGAACAGCCAGGGATAAGGGCTCTGTGAACAGCCAGGGGTAAGGGTTTATAGGTCCACTTAGTAGGGTGTAGGTGTGGCAAGGGCGCTGACTGCCTCAGTGGGAAAGTCCAAGAAGTTCTTCTGATCCTGGCCCTTTTACACAATGTTCTTGAAATCTTACAATGCTAAAGATCAGTTGCCTCCCCGACTATAGACTCCCTGGCAGGCAGGAGGAGGAGGTTTGGCAGCTGAATTCCCAAGAAGCTTTTATTTAGTCAGATAAGGGACATTCAGATAAGATTTCTTTCTGCATCTGCTATAACCCAGATGTTTCAGTTTAAAATAATCTTTATGCCTCTTCTCCCTTTATTTCTATATCTCCTCTCTGGCTCATTTACCATTTCAAAGTCATACTCAGGACCTTGGATTTTGTTCAATGATAAGGAGAGCTTCTGAAGGGTTTGGGGCAGGGTGACTTGTGGAGAGCTGGAACTGAACTTCCAAAAGCAAACCTCAGCCTCAAGAGCAGTGCAAGCAACAGCAAAACAGATGGCTCCGGAGAGTGAGACACCTATCCATGCCCATTGCTCAAGGGCCCGCAAGAGTGTGCAAGAGGAGGTTGGCCACCATTCTGGGGAGGCAGGGCAGGAACGTGGCCCACAGTGGACTCTCTTCTGCCACTTAGGGGCAGCACTGTGCCTAGCACAGGATTTGATGCCTGTAGACTTAGGTTCCTGTCCTGGCACCATCTTTCCCTGGTTGTGCAAGCTACTTATCTTCTTCAAGTCTTAGTTTTGCCATCAATTAAAGGGAATCATATTTATTTCATTAGATTACTGTAAAGATTAAAATGGGAAAAAATTACAAAGTACAGAGCAGAGTGCCTGTCACATGATGGATATCCAAGAGAGATACAGTTTAGGGTTTTTTTTAAGATTTTATTTATTTTTTTAAATTTATTTGAGAGAGAGCGCACGCACATGTGAGCAGGGGGAGGGGCAGAGGGAGAGAGAGAATCTCAAGCAGACTCCCTGCTGAGCCTCCAACATGACATGGGTCTCGATCTCACGACCCTTAGATCATAACCTGGGCCAAAATCAAGGGCTAACCTCTTCACCAACTGAAGTATCCCAAGAGAAACAATAGTTTTCATCAGCACAAGGCCACTACCTTCCTCACCATACCCCATTTGAGAAATGTCCTTCCTTCCTAACTCCATATTTTTTTATGTAGCTATGAACCAGATGGAAAACCCCTCCCTCTGTCTAGACCCTAGAATTGAAACTAAAGAGTGTGAGAACTAGAACCATCTGTGGCTCACAGCTTCCCACATACATTGACATGATTTCACCATTCCACACTCTCACTAGGACTTTATCAGGAAATTCTTGCCCAAAGACCAGTTTGTGTTACTTCCTTGTTTGTTTCAGGAACTTCCTGAAAATCCACGTGCCCAAACAATAGACTACACAGCCAGCCTTCATCAGGGTGGGAAGCCTTTTCTCAGAAAAACAGACCACTCGGGGGCACCCAGGTAGCTCAGTCGGTTAAGCATCTGACTTGAGTATGGATCTGGTCATGATCTTAGGGTCATGAGGTGGAGCCCCATGTCAAGCTCCACACCAAGCACAGTATCTCTGGAGATTCTCTCCCTCTCCCTCTGCTCTCTCCCCCCCACCCACTCATACTAGAGCTTTCTCTCTCTCTCCCTAAAAATAAAATCTTTAAAAGAAAAAAAGAAAAACAAATCACTCATCATGCTTATTGAACGTCCCTTACTCCCCTAACCTGGTTCAAAGCTCCTGCTACACTGTACCCACAGTGCCTGAACAATGATATCACTAATTTTGCCAATTAGCATCTCCCTTTCTGGCATTGAAAGACCTACCTTGAACTAACTAAAAATTTTACAAATGTCCTGCTCTTGGCCTCCACCCCTCTCAAAATATCTCTAGCCCTATTGATGCAAGGGCTGCAGTGACACACAGGGCTCTGACTCATCACCAGGCTGATGTGGTGCTGCTTTCATAGAATTGGCACCCTCCCACCATACAGAAATGGCTACTGAGAGCAACCTGGCTTCTCCACCCACCAAGGGAAGTTACTGAAGGACCCTGTACCATCTGACCTTTCCTTTTCAATGGGGATGGTTATGGGATGCCTCCCATGCTTGGTTTATAACCAAAGATCTTAAGTAACCATGTCTGTCTCAAAATCATCCCTAGCACATTTTGTTAGCACATCTGCACTATTTGGGGGATTTCGTATTGGGGACATGTAGCATCTGTTGCCTTGGCTGGGTGTTGGGCTTGGAGCCAGGACAAGGGGGAAGCCTCAGGCTTGGACCTGAGTGAAGAGCCAGGACATAGGTACCTCCCATTTTTCAGCTTTGGGGCAGGAAGTTTCCTCTGAGGGCCCACTTTTCCTGTTCACATATTCATACCACCTCTTGGTGAACCCACCCTGTGCAGTCCTCTTGGGTGACATACTCTATCTGGGCAGACGGGAAAGCCATACACAGCCTGGGACCCCCTACCCCTCTACTCAGAGAACACTGGGGAGAGTTTAAGTTCAGATCTTTGAGTCCTGAGGATTTTGTTATCAGAGTTGTGTTATGCCACATAACTTAACTCCATTTGTTTCTGTTTGCCACCTAAGAGAGATCCAGGAGAGAATGAGAGTCCTCTGGAATGTTCCTGTAGCAAACAGCAAACCTACCATCAGCAGATGGGTGACTGCAAATGATCCCAGGTGCTCCCCAAAACCAGACCACAGGGGTTTTATTTTACACCGTGCACTTGTTAGAAATCACCAAGTAAGAAGAGACTGAGGTGGCAATATTTATTTTCTCAATATTTCAACTCTCAGAAAAATGTTTTTAAAAAGGGAACCCCACTCTAGATAGATCACCCCTTCCATTCTGCCAGAAACCTCAGGGAAGTTAAGTGGAGAACAACAATCAAGACCCAGGGTTGAAAATCTAAACACGTCTGCCAGGAGCAAGTGACACAAATCCCCAACAACCGGAATGTCTTTCCATATTTGTCTCGCTTTACCTGCACTCACCAGCTTTCCCTGCCCACACAGTTAATCATGACATGACATTGAATGCACAACCCAGTGATCCTGTTTAACAGCTCCTGAAAGGACAGCCCAGCCTGTGGGCTGTGAGGTGCACAGATTTCTCTCTGCAGACCACATGGCTTTGAGCAGCTTAGAGATGGTGGTGTCTGCCCAGCCCTTGTGTGCTGACAGCTTCCCTGGTCACAGGCTTGCTCTCAGATGAAAGGAGAATGACAGCATTGCTCACATTTTCAGCTAAAACACTAAAAGGAGTTCTGACTCAGAACAGAGTCGCCCTTTCACCCTGATCATGCTCCACTCTGCCCCATGTGAGAGTTGATGTCTTTCTGACTCAAGCATTTGGAAATAGGAAACAAGGGTCTGGGGCAGTTCTCAGTAAGCTGACACCAACATTAGAAGCACAGGTTGGCCAGGCATCCAGCATGGGTGAGTGGGGATTCAGAATCCCCTGAAGATTGTGCTGCTCGGCATCCCCAGGCAGGTTGCGCCCAGTTGCCCTATACTATGCTGCTTCCGTGCCCACGCTCCCCTCCATCTAGGATGAAATATTTATTGAGCAATGCTTTGAGTACGAGAGGTGTTTTGACCTCCTGTTGAGCTGGGCTTCAAGCTTGAGAGACAAGACAAACATGTTTGAAATATTTAATAATGATACCAAAGGCCAAAGCAAGTGATTCTGAAATAATAGCAGCTGTAGAGTTCAGAGGAAAGAAAGATCAATAAGGGCCGACATGATTAGGAGAGGCTTTCTAGAAGGTATCGGAACTGGGAGATAAGCTTTGTAGAGACCCAGCGCAGCGGAGGTGTCTGGAATGACTCCTGAAAATGAGAGGGGGTTTTGAAGGTGGTTCAGAAGAACATTGATCAGGTTACCTGGAGGCAGGGGAGAATGTGTGGGGGCATAACAGCAAGAGGAATGCTGTGGAAACAGGCCAACAGCCACCACAAGAACCCCATTATTGAAACAGGCCCATGATTTCTCTCCAGCAGAACTTCTCACAAGGCATTCTACCCCAAAGCTATCACTGGCTTATTCCCTCCAAAGACCTGGAAAAACTATAGAGAATCATTTAGGGTGAATTTAAACACTCATCTTACTGAAGAGAACAAGTGAAAGTACTCAAAATACTCCCAAGGCATGTTCTGCCCAAAACAGAGTTATCTTAATAGTACAGATTTGCTCTAAGGTGCTCAACATGGAAGAAAGGTCGCAATTCTTTATTTTTCCTAAATCAAATTACATATGGTAAAACAGCATGGAGGGCACAGAATAGACCCACAGATGTGTGTTCACTTAATTTATGACAGAGGTGACACTACAGAGTCATGAGGAAAAGACAATCCTTTTCATAAATAGTGCTGGGTCAATTGAATAGTCATATTTTCAAAAAAGTGAATCTTACCCTCACATCATACACAAAATCAATTCCAGGTGGTTAAATGCAAGGATGATCACATAAGAGAATATCCACCTGAATTTGAAACTGGCAAAGATTTGATAAAATAACACAAGAGCACACAGACCGTCAAGGAAAAATTTGATAAACTGGAATAGTTTAAAACTAAGAACTTTTGTTCATGAAAAGTCACCATGAAGAGAGTGAATAGGAGCCCAAAGAGAGGGAGATAATTCTTTCATTGCATATATCTGATAAAGAAGTTGTTTCCAGAATATGTAAAGTACTCTTTCAAATAAATAAAAACAAGACAGGCAAACCAACAGAACAACAAGAAAAATATGTGAACAGGCAACTCATTCATTAAGAAGGTAACCAAATGTCCAATAAACATATGAAGAGTCACTCAAACTCATTAGTGATCAGGGAAATGCTCATTGAAAGTACAATGACATCCTTTTACACTCCTCCAGCATGGCTAATATGGAAAAGGTGCAATGCCATGAATTGGCAAGACCATGGAACAACTGGAATTCTCATGCAGTGCTGGTAGGTGAGTAAATTTATAAACTACCTAGGAAAACTATTTGACAGGATCTACCAGGGTTGACCATATACAAACCCCATGACCCACCAATTTCATTCCTAGTATTTACCCAAAAGAAGTGAAAATATGTTCATACAAAAATTTATACTCAAATGTTTATAGGAGCCTCATTCATAATAGCTAAAAACTAGAAATAATCAAATGTCTGTCAACAGGAGAAAAATGAGCAAATTGTACTATATTGATATAATGGAATGCTACTCGGCAATAAACAAACTACTGATATGCATAAGGAAAAAATACAGATATGATGATGTAGGTTACATTGTAATGGCAAAGAGAATCCTGAAAATAATCTAAATATGTATATTTTTAAAAAGGAATATTTAAACAAATTCTGGTACATCCATTCAAAGCAATACCACACAATCATTAAAAGAATGGCTATACAATTGGATGTGTTGATAAGGAAAGAGCACCAAAATGAAGTAACTGGAAAGTTCAAGTATAGAACAACATGTATAGCATTTTTCTTTGTTGTTAAAAATATGCGTTGTATATGTGGAAACTTTCCAGAAGAATACCCAAGAAATAGGTAACTATGGTTAGCTCTGGGGAAGGGTCTGGGGCTGGAGTAGGGTAACCAACTGGCCACTGAGGTCAACCTAGTCTAGAGTGAAAGGCTCACTCACTTCCCATTGCACACCTTTTGTACTGATTAGATTTTTAAGTAGGCTCCACACCCAGTGTGGAGCCCAATGCGGGGCTCTAACCACAACTCTGAGACCAAGACCTGATCCCAGAATTAAGAGTCAGATGCTCAACAGCTAGGCCATTCAGGAACCTCTGCTTGAATTTTTTTTTTAATCATGAGCACAATATTTTCTTAGTTTACAAGACTTGATTAAATGAAATGTGAAATGCTCCATAATTACTTTTTTAAAAAGGACACCGTGGTGACCCTGGTCAAGTTTAATAATTTGCATTACAAGATGGTGAATAATGGATCACAAAGATATTCAACTCCTAACTCCTCAATCTATAGATATTACCTTCTATGGAAAAGTGACTTTGCAGACGTGTTTAAGTTAAGGATCTGGAGATGAGGTTAGTACCCAGGTTTGCAGGATGGGTTCTAAATTTAACCTCATGTATCCCATGAGATTTCTCCCCAAGGAGAAGGCAGGCAATATAATGGCAGAGCATGGATGGAGTAAGGCCTTCAAATGGAGGAAGAGGCTGCAAGTAGATGGAAGAGAGGCGGCCACTAGAAGCAGGCAAAGAAATAGGTTCTCCCCTAGAGCCTCCGGGGGGAGTGTGTTCCTGCCAATCCTTTGATTGCAGCACACTGAAAGCACTGCAGACTTCTGACCTCTAAAAGTGTAAAAGGATAAATTTGTGTCATTTAAGCCACTCAGTTTATGGGAATTTGTCACAACATTCATAGGAAACTAATACATAAGATTTTACACCAGTCAGACTGACTAGTATCAAAATGACAAGAAAGAACAAGTGATGGTGAAGATGTGGAGAAAAGGTAAGTAACCCTTGTGCCCTGTGGGTGGGAATGCAAACTGATGTAGCCACTATGGAAAATAGTATGGAGGTTCCTCAAGGAATCCTACTGCTGAATACAATTTCTCTGTTCGGGAAACAATCCAACACAAGTTCATAAATCAATACACACTATGACTCAAGATCAAGCTTCGGCCAACGTCTTTAGATCATTAATAAATGTGGGTCTTAATGAGGCCATTTTTTAATATCAGCTAAAATCACCTCTGTGTTCAGGCTGAGATCTCCTTGGTTTATTACCTTTTTCACTCTGAGTTAATGAAAAATAAGTGGCAAAATTTTCAAATATGTGTGAATTAAGCAGTTGTACCTTCCCAAGATTACTCTTAATTTAATAGAATAAGTCAATTTGAGGAGTACTAAGAATTGCCTGGTTTGTGATTCCAGCCATCATTGGTCATTTCCCTTAATATACGGCCATCCAGAGGTGCAATACCTGCACATATATTTATTCAAACATCAGCTTAGCTGCAATGGGGCAGGGGGTAACGGGAGTACATATGTGCTCTAGGATTGCCCTCCCAATTTAGTTTGTAGACTCTCCCTTTCAAGTATCATGTTTAAACCTCTCTTTTTTAAAAGTTGAATCCAGGGCACCTGGGTGGCTCAGCAGTTGATCACCTGCCTTTGGCTCAGGTCGTGATTCTGGGGTCTTGGGATCAAGTCTCGTATCAGGCTCCTCGCAGGGAGCCTGCTTCTCCCTCTGCCTGTGTCTCTGCATCTCTCTGTGTCTCTCACAAATAAATAAATAAAATCTTAAAAAAAAAAAAAGTTGAATCTAGAAAAGGGAGAGGCTTAAAAATCCAGGCTTTCCAGTGGTGAATTCTGTTTTCTCAAGTGACTCATGCTTTAGACCTCCCTTTCCCTTTCCGCTCCACCACCCTCTCCCTCTCTCATAGGTATTTTCGAGTTTGAAAATTTACCCCTAAGGAATGATGACTTGTGAGTTTGCAGGGCATTCCCTTCTGGAAAGGCTCTGATTTTCATAAAAGCAAAGCAGGGAGGTCTATACCAAATGGGGTTAAAGAAGGAGATTTGCCAAGAAATTCACTCCAGCGATAATGCCCTTGTGGCATCCACCAGGAGGATCAGAACATGCGTGTGTCAACGGTGTTTGTGCAAGAGTTTTAATTTCAGCGCAGCTTCCGCACTTGGTACAAAGCTCCTTCTCCCCTATCCTTTCATCTTCCCGAGTCTTTATTGTTCTCGCCTGCAGCTCAAGACATCAAGACTCACGGTGAATCCCCGCACAGGGACACAAAACATAATCTGCATTTTCAGATGCCAATCTCTGACTGCAGACAGGGCAGTATAAGATATCACACACACACACACACACACACACACACACACACACACGAAACAAAACAACAACAGAACTTGTATTCTGACCTGCTGCCTATTTGCAACATGGAGGACTATTTTTAAAATAGTGCCCTGAACTAGAGGCTGGGAAGGAAGAGGAGGAGGAGGAGGAACTGGACTGAAAGAAAACTGTTTAGGAAGAAAGCCATTGTGGATGTTGACTCCTTTCTTGGGTACAATTCAAGTGACATTGCAAAGGGGGCTCTCATGTGGAGGGGTGAGGTCCCCGACACTCCAATCGTTGACCCCAGACACCCTTCCGCTACAGGCTGCCAGAGGAATCATCACCCACCCAGCCAGCTCTTCCCAGCCACCCCACCCTTCCCAGCCACCCACAGGCACATATGCTGATTTTTCCCTATCACAGACTCATAGAAGACATTTCAATGCCTCTTCAAGACTACATTTTTAAATTCCCATTTTCCCCCAAAGTTTTCCTTTTCCTTTGCCATTCCAGCCCAAACTTCTTTATTTACTCAAGTTCATCTAATGATGATGCCTATTATTTATTAGGCTTAGTACACGCTAGTTTCCAGGCTAAAACATCATCTCTTTCCTTTCCACTGAGGGAGGCATAATTATCTTCTCTTTGCATCTGAGAAAGTGAGATTCAGAGGCTTAAATTTACCCAAAGTCAGATTGTGAGTGAAGGGCCAGCTCTTGTTCTCTGCTGAAAATCTGAGCCTCTAACACTCTTGCCTCCCAACAGATCAGGAGTGGCACAGAGCAGCTTTTATGGAAGAGTTTATAGAGTTGTGGTTTCAACTGATTTTTCAAATTTTTACAACTTCACTTCTGAATTCACACTAAACTTCACACAAATTGTAAAGCTATATAGTCGAATCCAAGATAGGAGAAAGGGAGGAAGGGGGTAAGAAGGGGAGGAAGGACGGGAGGAAGAGAAGGAGGGAGCGAAGAGGGAGGGAGGTAAAAAAGAAAGAGGGAAGGAAAGAAGGAAGGGAAGTTTGAATAATTGTTATTTTACGCCCTAGGAAATTCTACCAAGGGCCTGAATTTCTACTCACCTTCCCCTATAAATGGATCACTAATTTGATGATAATTCCTCCAAATAAACAGGATAAAAGGAAAATCATCCTGTTGTAGGTTTTCCCTTTTTTGTTGTTGTTGTTTATTTGTTTGTTTGTTTGTTTGTTTGTTTTTAGGTTTTCCCATCTGTAAAGCAGAGGCTGTCAAATTGACACAGGATCTATTTTTTTATGATTGATTGAGCCTGGGGCAAAGGGACTACGGTGAAGGAGAACATTAAATCAAGCCAGTGGCCAGCCTCTGGCCACATTTGATAGCAGCCAGGATGTCACCTAAGTGGCCGAAGATTCCAGAATGAGTAGAGGAGAACTATCTGATTCTGGCCCCTGATCTCCACAGGCCAGAGCCAAAAAGATAAAATAACTACCTAACACGAAAAGTTCCTGATTTACTGCCTTTTTTTTTCATACTCACAGAATGAAAAAAAAAATGCCTAGGAGAAATTGCTTTTTATTGGCTTTAGGAAGTGGGTTTATAACATATAACTCTGCAATAGTAAGCAAAGTACTAAGATATGAGCCCCAGAAAAGCTCCAATGAGCCAAGTGAAAGCTATGAATCAAAGAGAGTCAAGGGGTGATTTGTCATGTGGATTTCGGCAATCTCCTTCTGTTTGCCCCAGCCCACTTCCCCCACTCACTCAAGCCACAGGGAATGTTATTCAGGGTGCTGAGAGGCAGGAGGAGGAGGAAGAGAAGCTGAGGAAGTTCTCAAGGCCTGTTTTGAAAGATAGTGATAAATTGAGAGCAGAATATAATTGCTAACATAGTAAAAACACTTTCTGGTTTACAAAATGGCTTCACATGAAGTATAAATTCATTTGATGTAGTATTTATGATTTCTGAAACATGAAGCTGCTGTAGCCCTCCCCAGAGCTCCTGTTATATATACCTTCGAAGGCAGGCTTCTCCCAGGACCCCCTGAGCCAAGGATTCAGGCGCAGGTGATCCACTGAGGTGTGCTGCCACAGAAACCCAGCCAACCAGGGAGGAGAAGCCAAGAAAAGATGCAATTGCAGCAAAAGCCCCCAATTCAGCCTGATTCCAAGGAGATCTTTGAACTGCACGTTATGCCTCAGGATTATCCCACCTTTCAGCAAAGCAGATTGGCTCTTATACTAGAGGCCGTCTTGGGGCATGGGGGCTAGGGTACAACTTAAACATCCAAGTATTTCCATCTTTGTTTATGGACAAGAGAGCTCGAGTGCCCAGAGGAAGGGGCAGAGGGTAATTGTCTGAAGGTAAATTACCTACTGAAGAACTCTTACCCATCCTTTAAAATCCTATTCAGGTGCTAGTGATACATTCTCTGATAACTGATAACCCAAATAGGGGACCTTTTCTTTTACACTCCTCCATTACCCGGCATATTGTTCTAGAGTAGCACTTGTCATTACAATTTAATGACTCTTTCCCCAAGAGCCAACAGAGATCCCTGTTAGTAAATTTGATCTCAGGGAGCAGATATTAATGCATCTCCCCAAGACCCTAATTATCCCCAGGGAGGCAATGGGGAAAAGCTAACCCACTAGCTGTGACTTACTAATGCAGTGCTAAATGACTCCAGCTATAGAAAGTTTGTTTGCCAAGCCATTCTTTGAAGATATAGAAGGGAACCATATGAACGAGGTTCTAAAAAACACACACACACACACACACAAAAACAAACTTGATAGTGAAAACATTCTTCAGACAATAAAACATTGTGTTTCAAGAATCTTATAGAGTTTCTCAAAAAACCTGAGATTTTTCTTATTTTCATAGGTAACTATGTAGTGATCACAACCATTATGGGGACACTCTAGGATTATTGGGGTTTTCCAAAGAACATAAAATGCCAGAGATTAAAGCAATGTCATGGTCAAGAAGATTCTCTCACTTTGACTCCACATTTAGGTATACATTCCACTAATGTTCAAAGTAGAAACACATTTAGCAAACAATTCAGGTCTTTGAAGAAATTCTCTTTTCACTTTCATCAGGCAAGCTCGTGGATAGGTTTTACAAGGCACATTAGAAAAAAAAAAAAGATCAATTCTACTGCTGAGAGAGAATCTGGGTCAATTTTATAGATTCACTCCCACATGAAATCCACATAAGTACAAAATTTGGGTGACATTGGTTAAAAGAAAAATCATACCAAGTATCAAAATATGTTAAATTGCTATATGTTTACAGTCCCATAAATGGCAAATATCTTAGGTCTTACCCAAATCAATTTCTAAGGAATCTAACAAATGTTTCCATGAGATTCTAGCAGTACTTTAAAAAATCTTACACAACAGTGTTCTTAGGAAAAGGGAGTGAAGACTGGCAGCCAAAATTTCCATTTTTGCTCATCAAGATTTCAATCAATTTTACTTGAACAAGCTGTTTCGTTCAATTCACACAGATTAACCTTAGACCAGTCACTGAAAACTTAGTGGTTCTGGGATACAGGTTTTAATTGTCTTCATAATATACTTGGAAGGTCGCTGGGGAAATTAAACGCAAAAGGTTTCCTGTACAATTCCAACAAAATAAGGAATCTGGGTAGCATGAACCTCAGGAATCTCAATCTCAAACTGACCTTCTTTGTATCTTCTCTTTCCTCTCTAGTTTTTTCCTTCTTCTTTTGCCAATATTACGTAGATGTTGGCTATATCCTTATCTCTCTCTAAGGCTCCAACATAAAAACAAAATTTCAGTTAAAATTCATACTTTTAATCCTCCTTCAATGCATAGCAAGGATGGGACTCGGGTACAAAATTTATAGGGGTACCAAAAAACTCAGTAATGAAAATAAATACGGTCTTTTTTTTTTTTCTAATTTTTTTAAGACCCTATCTATTTATTCATGAGAGACAGAGACAGAGAGATAGAGAGAGAGGCAGAGACACAAGCAGAGGGAGAAGCAGGCTCCATGCAGGGAGCCGGACGTGGGACTCGATCCAGGGTCTCCAGGATCACGCCCTGGGCTGAAGGCGGCGCTAAACCGCTGAGCCACCCGGGCTGTCCGATAAATACTGTCTTAATGCAATCTTTTTAAAAAAATAAAAAGAATATTTAAAAAGAATTCATAATGAATAAGGTATTAAAATTTTAACAACTCAGTCACATTAGTCCTCCCTAGCCCCACCATGATAGAGACTCTGTGGTGTTCATAAGTAGTTATTGCTGCTTCTGGAACATGGTGGGATCGTAGTCCCTGGCTCCTTTGTGGACATGGGTAGAGCCATGCTCTCTGATCAATAGGTTCTAAACAAAGTGATGATTGCCAGCTTTGGGCAGAAGCATGTGATTGCCAGTTCAAGAGTCTTCTGAGCGCTCTTTTCTGTCACTCAACAATTGGCAACTTTCCAGACCATAACACTGTACGGACCAGGTCCGTGAATGACTATGTTAAGCAAAGTGCCCCTACAAACTCCCAATAGACATAGCATGAGTGAGAAATAAATATGATCTCAAGATTTTGAAGAGTGTTTGTTATAGCAGCTAATTGAGCCTCTTTTAACTGATACAGACTAAAAACAAGGCTCTCACCATGAGAATCCTCAGTTTTTCAGGTGAGGAAAACAATGCTGTCCTTAAAATCGTCTTACAGCTAAAACTCCCTCTTGCCTTGAAAAATCAAACTGCTTCTTTTCTTCCTTCCAACTCTCCTATAGATTTTATTAGTAGAGCCAATTGCTTTATAGATGGACAGATAGAGATGTGAAAAACTGTTCCATCTCTTACAACCTCTGATTATAAAGTTGAATTGTCAGATGTGTAAAATAAGCTAGAAATACCCCTGCAAAGTAGTTATGGAATCAAATGAGATAATGCATGAACATCCCTGGAACACAGCAGATAATTAGTGCAGTTTAATCTAACTGTGCTCAAATCCTACCTGAGATGTTTGCTAAAATACAGACCTCCACATTGCCCCAGTTCACGAGACCTAGGACTCAGGAGTCTGCATCTTAGCCATGCCCCCTGGGTTTTGCGATGGACCTCACCTTGAACAGCCCTGGTATCTTCCTTTACCCCATGGTCACTACTACGAATGATCCTAAAAGGAGAATCACTATCAAATTAGTCTGTAACAATTTTAAAAAGTGGAGGAAAAAACAATGTGGCTTTGGAAGAAAAGACTTCTGCCAGACTTTATTTCTTACTAATTATAGTGTGTCTAAAGTAAAGGTAGATTAAAAATTCCTGAGATCAAGGACACCTGGGTGGCTCAGTTGGTTAAACATCTGAGTCTTGATCTCAGGATCATGAGTTCACGCCTCCACGTTGGGCTCCACACTGGGTGTGGAGCCTACTTAAATAAAAAATAATATAAAAAATGAAACTCCTGAGGTCAGCAAAGTGTGTGGTTTAATTGGGTAAAAATTCTCATTGTCGGTAAGAAACCCGTAAAATATGCCCACACAACTAAAAGGTTGGCACTGAACTCTTTCGAGCATCACACTGGTACAAAAGTACCACTTTTCCACATTCAGTCAAGGAGAATGAATATTCTGGTGAACCTGAGCCACAAAGGGGCATCCCAGGATCTACAGACTTTCCTTAGGAAGTATCACTCAAACCTTATTCTAACATGGGTATTCAAATTCCTGCCTTCATTCAAACAAAAACATCTTGAATATATAAAGAGTATAAGAACTGACATTTACATGAATTTGCCACAATAATCAGTACACAATGGGGCACAGGGCAGTACACCGGGAAGAGAGTGCTGGGGCAGGAGTCAGTTGGAGATCGGAAATGCGGAATGAGAGATGCCAACTTAAGTGACAGAGAAGTACTAGTGAAGAGCAAAAGAAAGCCTTATGTCAACAGGTTAGAGTCATCACATTCATTGGCCATTTTGGTCAAGATTAACTGCTGGAAGATTCTTTCCATGATCCCAGATGCCCTACCTATACTTTGCCTTATGATTGGTAACTTAGGAGTAAGAGCTCAGGGACAGCTAGGGGGTTTTCTCAGGTTTAAGCCTTAGAAGAACTACCTACTCAAAAGGAAGAAGAGGTACCAGGATCTGTGCGCACTACCCTGAAAGCCTAGTATGTGGGTGTCTTGTAATTATTCATGTAGGAAACCATGGTCATCCTCTCAATTCTCCTTCCTCTGAGCATCAACCTACCAGCCTACATACCCAATCATCTGTAGAGATCCCACAAGGAGTCCCCAAAGCAAAATAAGAAATAGGAAAAACCTTTCTTCTCAACCCTTGGAATGTAGATCATGCTGTTCAGCATTGCATATCCACCTGGGTGTTTGCTATAATATTGTTTGCTTACTATAAGAGCAACAGTGTATGACTGGAGACCTATTGAGACGCACAAAAATGAAAAGTTCCTCCCAGGAGGGTCTGTCGAGGAATTAAACTCATATTGTTTACATTGTAGTATGTGGAGACCAGCTTAGCATGCTAACGTGTGTTTTCTGTGCAGCTCAAGTGAGTCCAGGCACCTCTAGGGTTCAGAGGGGTCTATCAGGATCCCCAGGCATGAGAGATTGGAAAAAGAACTCAGGCTCATGGAAAAGAGGACCAGGGCACAAAAACTAGAATCACAGGTCAACAGGAAAAGTGTCTGTGATCTTGTGTGAAAATGGTTTCTGTAACTCCAAGCATCTCTTAACCGAGGTCCCTGTGGATTCACACCAGAGTCCTGGTTGGAGGACTGAAACAAAGGGCAGGTGAAATATTTTGTGAGCAATTTTGTCAAAATCTCCATACAATCAATGAGAGCATAAAGGGGTATCTCTTAAAGAATTCCACCAATGAAGGATGCTGCAAACAAGGAAAAGAGACAGATGGCCCACTCAAAGAAGATACTTTCTCTGTATTAAACAATAAGAGATTAATGTCTAGGATAAAGAAAGATCTTTAAATTAGGAAAAAAAGATCATAGGTGGTTTGCAAAAGGGGAGGCACTGATAACCACAAGCACATGGAGAGATGCTAAAAGCCACAAAGTGATGGTGGAAAACCATCATTAGAATGGAAAAAAAAAAAAAAAAGGAATGGAATGGAATGGAATGGAATGGAATGGAATGGAATGGAATGGAATGGAATGGAATGGAAGACCATCCTTGATGCTGGAGAGGATGTGGGGAGACAGGAACATTCATGTGTCACCACTGGGCGTGGGCAGCTCTTAGAAACTAGTAACGTGTAAGACTCTGTGCAAATCAGCCTTCAGGGGTCTGGGGCTCAGGATCCACTCCCAACTGTCCATCCAGAGAAATCATCACACAAGTCACAGGGGCCACATACAAGGAAGTCCATTGAGGTCATGTCTATGGCCACACAGAGAGGTAATCAAAGTGTTTCTCACTGGGGAAGTGGCTAACATATGGACAAGCTATGGAATATGTATACAGCAGAAAGAAGCATTCTTTTCTCTTTTTTTCCCCCATCTTCATCATATTTAATTCTCACAACACTCTTGTGAGGTAGGTATTATTGGCCCATCTTACAGATGAGGAAACTGAGGCTCACACACATCCAGAGGTATATAGTCAATAGGAAAGGTCTGCAATCCCAAGACCAGGGTCTCCCCTCACCAACCACCCCCCACCCAGGATAATCAGAATTCTTCTCCAGTGGCCAGAGGGCAGATCCCATGGGGACATGAACACACACACACACACACACACGCACACACGACAAGCACCCAGAAAAGCCACCGCTAAGTCAGCCTCTCCATGATGTCCCTGTAGCTCTGGTTCACGAGCATGTGGAGGGCACCGCTGAATGAACGGAGAGCACAGAGGCAGACCTTGGATAGACGGGCTCTACATGACGACAGAGGAAAGAGTGTGAGCTGGGACAGTGACACTCTCCGAGTCAGCTAACACACGCACACACACACAGCACTACACATTCTGTGTGGACACATCTTAATGTGGGTCCCTGCGTGCAGAGCCTGAGACAGATGCACGTGGTGCTCTGAAGGAGGCTCTTGGGAGAAGGGGGGTAGGAAGCAGGATCGAGTAGGGGAAGGAGCCGGAGGATCCTGGTGGGGGGATTCTAGGGCTCCAGGCACACCCTTAGGCAAGGGGCTGGCCTTTTGTACCCTTTTCCAGACAGTCTTTGGTGGGCCCCCACACCCCCGGGATGGGAACTCTCAGCCTGGAAGTTCCCCTCCTGAGAGCAGCTCTCACCACTCCGAGCCTGGGCAGCTGGAGCTGTCAGCCGCCAGCACTCAGCACGGGAAGGGGGCAGGCACCCCACCTGGGAAGGGGTCCAGGTGGGTGCCATTAGCATCCTGCAGATGCAAACACGAAGACATTAGAATAAGTACCTACAGTGGGCGGGGAAGGAGAGGGGGCTGGCAAAGAAAGCAGCCTTTCCAAGTGACAATGAGAGCCTGCCGGGAATGGGAATGTGATTAACTCAACCTCGGAACCGAAAGCCCCTCTTTGTGATGAGAGAAAAGGCACACGCAGGGCCGGCTGCCGCTCCACGCACGCCCTTAGAATCTGTTATAAAAGACCCCGGGAAGGATGGACACTCTGCCACCTGCTGGCAGGCAGACAATGCAGGCTGCGGAGAGGCGGTGGCTCCGGCGGCTTTGGCGGTGAACAAAGAATCAGAAGATTTCAAATCCCCTCTCTGTGAAGTAGAATATCTGCAGCCATGAAACAAATGATCAGAGAGGTGACTAGAACAACAGAAGCAGAGAAGATTCAAAACTTCCCTCTGTGTCATCGACAGGGAAAAGGCAGAGCAAGATGAAACCCTGGACTTTGCCGGGCAGGAGGGAGAGCAAGTGGGGAAGAGCAAACCCCAAATTGCCAGGCAGGGCCAGTGAAGATGTGAGAGCTCTCGTGCAAAAATAGATTGCTGTGCAGGAGGAAGAATTCGAACAGAAAGGACTGGGGTGTGGGGGCGGGGTGGAGGCAGTGTGGGTGTCTTGGTGGGGGCTGTGTCTGGCCCAGGTGTAACAGAGCACTCAACAAGCCTGGGAGCACGTGTGAGTGCACACACACCCATGCACACGCATGCACACACGGAATGCCCAGCTCCTCCTTTCCAACTTAAGCTAGTCTCTTCTGCCCAAGAGAACTATTCAGGGACCCCCCCGCCTTGTCCCACAGAGACCTTCAGCTTCTGCCCGCAGCTGTTCATTCCCCGGGGGCTTAGCCACAGACCAAGGGGCTGGGCCCAGGCCCTAATCTTCAAAAACACACCAGACAGGCTTCTGTGCCTCCTCCCAACCCTCAATCCATCATGAGGATTCTTCCCATCCTTTGCCCAATCTCACCCCCACCCCATGCAAATTAACCTCTGCAAACCTCTCCTGGTACCCTTGCTGGTACTCTCAGCTGGGGTCCTGCCCATCTACCCACACGGCTTGGGTCAGTGGGTCTCAGAGGGTCCCCTGGTCAGCAGCAGCCACAGCCACAGCAGCAGCACCTGGGAGCTTCTTCGAAGTGCTGATTCTCAGGCTGCACCCCGGGCTTAGGGAGTCAGAATCCTTAGGGTTCAACCCAAGAACCTAAGCAAGTCCCGGGGGCCCCCGATGCAGCCACAGCTCAGGAGTCGCTGCCCGGGGGGCCATGCCTTCCACAGGGCTGGAGGGAGCCCCGGGAAGACAGCCTGTGCCCCCGGGGAGTCACGATCCATGTCTGGGGTCTGGTCCCAGACCAGACACGCAGGGCCAAGGGCACAGCGCTGGGGCACTGTCCTCCCAAGAAGGGGGGCCGCGGGCCAGGACACGGGGTCTGCAGCAGCCAGGGGGCTGGCGCTCCAGAGCAGGAACAGCACCCTGGGCCCCTGCCGCTGGAGGCAAGGGGCGCAGCTGCCCGTGTCCTCCCAGGCGGTGCCGAGCTGCAGACTCTCAGAGAGGAGGGCAAGCCAAGGAGGGGAAGGTGAGGCTCTGCACCTGCTTTTGAGATCAAATTCCCTCCTGCCCCGCAATGGGTTTGCAGCCTGGCTACAGAGAGGGCTCACCTGAGAATTGGGGAAAGCTACTCCCCACGTGTTCTCTACCACGTGGGTGCTTCCTATAGCACAGAAATGGGAGCAGAGCTGACTTAAACACACAAGATGCTGAGATATCCTCATTCCCTGGTCTCCCTGACTCCCATGGAATGTGAAGGAGTCAAGGGCCCTCGAATGTGGCCGAGAGATGTCGCAGGGAGCTGAGTTGAGAACTGGCATGCGTGGCAGGAAGGCACCTGTGCTGAGATCAGCACCTGTGGGCAGCCCAAGCCGGGAACTGGATGAGGGCATGGCTGAGTTTCTAGAAGCTGAGCTGAGAGCTAGATGTGGACACAGCCAGCAGCAGGGGCTGCCCAGCTCAGCTGAGTCCATCACAGAGGCCTGCAGCAGGTCAGAAGTCACTCCCAGACCAGACAGTTCATCTCCTGAACGTGCTTGCTAGAACATAGACCTCCCCAGAGAGAAAAGATCAGGGTGGAGGGAGTAGGGATCCTGAATTAACGAGGTATTCCCTCCAAAAGATATCAAGTTTTAAACAAGGACTGACAGGGTTGCCTGGAATCAGCAAGATTAAGGTCTCTGTCATTAGCAGAAATGAGGGCTTGTGAGCTAAATTAAGCTCAATTATAAAACAATAAAGAAAGTTACATTCCTGCACACCGGAGTTTTATGATTGTGAAATTTGTACCCACCATATGAGAACTGTAATTGCAATTCAAGGCATGATGTGATATATGCCATATCAATTGTAGAAGCGAAGTGTTTTATGATGTCAAAGAAAGAAGAAAGCATGCCTAGTGGAGTTTTAGAACCTGTTTGTAACTCAGCTCCCACCCCCACTGTTTATAGATTGCCTGACATCTAACCCCAACCTCCAATAACTGTATTAGTTATGATACTTTCTGCTGCAAGTGACAAAAGCCATAACTCAAACCAGCTGAAGAGAAGAAAAAGGAATTTATTTGCTCACAAAACTGAAGAATTCTGAGGGAGTCTTACTTCAGGTTTGGTTTGATCCAGGTTCAAATAATTTCACTGAGATGGAACTTCTCTGTCTGTGGATTTCTCAGCTCTGCTTTGCTGATTTTCAGTCCTCACCCAGGCCCCACGTGCTCAGAAGATGGCTGCCACAGTTCCAGTGCCGTCATCTCATCACCTGTGTACCACCAAGAAAAGGAAGTATGCCTCCCTGATAACAAAAGGCTGGAAATTGAATCTCCTTAGCCACCATGGGCAGGATTTGTGTCATGTGACCAGTAGGAAGCCAGCCATTCTGATCAGAAGGATAGAATGTGCCAGTTGGCTTACACATGGAGTCGTTATGTAAACCTGACCCGACATACAGCATTGGAAAATGACAAGGCAGTGGTTGCAGGGGGCAAAGAGAGGATGCTCAGGACCAAAACAACAAACGTCCAGGATTCTGTCTCAGGTTATGGCACACAGTTTTTGGTCACCATTTGTGCCAATACAGATAGATTATCCTGAGGCCGGGAAACATTCCATTTGGCAAAGGTCTTTGCAGAGTATGAGCTTGATGAGCTCTTTAGATTAATTAATGTCAGTGGCTACAAGTAATATAAACCAATATCTATCTGTCCACCTGGGCTGCTATAACAAAATATCGTAAGCCACCTGACTTAGAAAAAACAAACTTTTATTTCTCACAGTTCTGGAGGCTAGACATCTGAGATCATGGCACCAGTCAGATGGTTTCTGGCGAAGCCTTCCTCTACCCTTGAGTTTGCATAAGGCACCTTCCTACTGTGTCCTCAATAGCCTTTTCTCTGTGCGCCCAAGAACAAATACACATCTCTGCCATCTCTTCCTTTTCTTACAAGGATATCAGTTTTATCAGATTAGTCCCCACCCTTATGACCTAATTTAACTTTAATTACCTCTATGACAGCCAAATGTAGCCACTTAGGGGGTTAAGCCTTCAATATACGAATTTGGGGGGATATAATTCAGTCCATAACACCATTCTAGTAACACACATAGATCAAGTATCTCCTGGTGAAAATCTAAACTCCAAGGAAAAAAAATAATTTTATTGGCTCAGCTAGGTCACATTTCTTTTTTTTTTTTTTTGCAAGAGAGAGAGACAGAGAGAGAGAGAGAGACAGAGACACAGGCAGTAATCATGACCTGAGCCGAAGGTAGACGCTCAACCACTGAGCCACTCAAATGCCCCTCTTCCAGTACATTTATAGCAGCCAGAGCGTACTTTCCATTGTCAAATTCCAAACACACTCAACCATGAATAAACATGTAAATCCTGCGAGAGAAGTCCTCGGAGGTTCATAGGATTTGTTTTTTATCGTGTGCAATGGACTGAATGTTTGTGTACCCCCAAATTCATATGGTGAATGTGATGGTATTTGGCTGTGGGACCTTTAGGAGGTAATTAGGTTTAGGTGAAGTCATGAGGATGGGGCTCTCATAATGTCAGTGTAGTACTTATAAGAATAGGAAGAGACCAGAATGTTCTCTCTGCCATGTGAGGACACATCAAGAAGGTGGCAGTCTACAAGCCAGGAGGAAGGCTTGCCCTGGAACCAATCATGCTGGCACCTCGATCTTGGACTCCCAGCCTCCAAAACTGTGAGAAATAAATGTCTATTGTATAAGCCTCCCAGCCTATGGTATTTTGTTATAGCAGCCTGAGCAGACTAAGACATCTTGACCTAAAAAGTTGTGAGAAGAATCATGCAAGGAGTGAAGATAAACAAGCAAGGTTTTTCCTAATATGAATATTTGCCAGATCCACTGGGGATATAAATCTATTCATATATACTTGGGAAAGTTTTCTCAGACACAACTTGTATTCAAAGGTTATTTACATCATCAAAATGTATGTAGATTTTCAAATCAGTGAGGACTGCAGCGGTACTAATATAAACAGGGAACAGGTGCAGGAGGCTGTGAACGATAACCAGAGGCAAGTGACTGTGCACATGAGTGGCAAATGGAGGGAGTATAAAAGGAAACCCATCGCACAGACTGGAACCCATCGTGTGTCAGTTTTGTTGCCTCTAACCTTAATGTCCTGAAGAAGTCCTGTCCATCATTGTGAGGCTAAACACATGCTAGCCCAGAGCAACTTTATGCCAAAGAGCCAACAACACATCAGTGACAACACATGTAAGCTATGCATGGCTGTCCCTTCACACGCCCCAGGCAAGTCTTCCAGGAGAATCTCTCTTGCAGTTCACCCTGACCAGAAACATATAGGGAAGGGAATGTTGACACATTGCAGATGATCTCACCATGGCTGCTGCGTAATAAGCCACCCTAAAACTTACTCATATAAAACAACTGTTCGGGGGCACCTGGGTGGTTCAGTGGTTGAGTGTCTAACTTTGGCTCAGGTAGTGATCCCAGGGTCCTGGGATCGACTTTGGCATCAGGCTCCCCATAGGGAGCCTGTTTCTCCCTCTGCCTATGTCTCTGCTTCTCTCTGTGTCTCTCATGAGTAAATAAATACAATCTTAAAAAAAAACAAACAAACAACCATTTGTTATGTCTTTAGTGAGTCAGAAAGTCGTGTATTTCATGTATGTCATGTGTTTAGTGGGTCAGGAATTCCGACGAGGCACAGTGGCTACAACCCATCTCTGTTCCACAATGTCTGGGGTCTCAAAGCCTGGGGGTTGGAGCAATCTGAAGCCCTGTTCATCCAAATATCTAGTGGGAGGTGCCAGCGGGAGGCTTAGGGCCCAGATCCTCTCTTCTCCAGGGTTAGCCTTCCTCAGAGAATGGTGAGTGACTTCTATAGGCAAACACCTGAAAGAATGCCAGGTGGAAGCCGCAACAATTTTATGACTGAGCCTCACAAGTCATACAGCATCATGTCCACCATTTTCTCTTCACAGGAGTTGTCTGGAGCCAAGCCCCGCCCCCCGCCCCCCAGGCTTATCAGAAAGAAACCCAGATGCTGCCTCTCAGTGAGCAGACAATTGCATTGTAATAACAGGCTGTGGGGTGACATATATGCATACATACAGCTATTAAAAAACCCAACCTGCCACAAAGATGTTGGCCAATTGTGACTGTAATCATCCTACATTCTACGGAAAACCATCCCACCAATTTTAATGAATTTGAACATCAATTTTATTTGACAATGTAGGATAAAAAAATGGGATCAGCTGTTACTGAAGGCTTATCATGCTCTAGAACATTCTAACACAAAACAATCCAAAACTTCCAGATGCCATGAAGGATCAAAAAGTAAAGAGTATACCCTGCAGATTCATTAAGACACTTTTTATTGTCAGTGTCAAATACCCAACTCAAAATGGCTTTGAACACAAAAGAGACATTATAGACTCATAAAAATAGAAAGTTGAAAGAATATTTCTGATTTTGGGTAGAGTTTGAGGAAGAATTCTGACTGAGCCTGTATCTCCTGTCCCCAGGTTAACTCCATAATTTTCAGTGAGGCTTCTACCCCAAAACCTCCCATCCCAGTCTGCACTCACCTTAGGACTTACAAAGCCTGATAAAAAGAGCATTTTTCCTGACGATGCTGGCAAGTTCCCTAGGAACACGCAGATTAGTCATATGTTCATCACTGAACTAAAAACAATGGCGAGAGAAATGAAGGACTCTTACTGGAGTTCCCTGGGAATTTACAGCTTCACCCTCATGACATGGACAGAGCAGTGATTATCCTGTGGTTCAGGAAGCTTTCCCAGATGAGGTGATGTGGAGAAGACCAAAAATATCCCAAAGCAGAAAGATGTAATCATTGCTAACATTGCACTGGTCAATAGCTAATCACTTGTGTTCTCTAATTAAATTTTCATGTGGATATCTGTAGGATTCACTTTAAAATAAAAGTGCCAATCAATTTAGTTCTAAAAGGAACTCAAGGGAAAGGCTCCTTAAGTAAATATATGAAACAGTATTTAGTTCTCCAAAGGAATTTTTACACTACATTAGTAGTAGCCTAGTCATAAAGGGAAAAAAAAAAATCACACCTCATACCCTCAGGCATTTTAGCTCAAGAACCTGGGCCAGGTGTCAGTTCCCCAGGGCTGCAGTAATAGGGTACCACAGGCTGGGCAGCTTAAACAACAGGCATGTACTGTCTTCCAGTTCTGGGGGCCAGAAGTCTGAGATCAAGATGTTGGTAAGACTGGGTCCTTCTAAGGGTTGGGGGAAAGCATGTGTTCCGTGCAGCTCTCTGAGTCTCTGGTGGTTTGCTGACAATCTTTTATGCTCATTGGCTCGTACATAGACACATCTCCCTTATCTCTGCCTTCATCTCCACATGGCATTCACCCCTGTGTATCTGTGTCCAAATTTCCTCTTCCTCTAAGGACACCAGTTATATTTTATTAGGATCCACCTTGATGACCTTATTTTAGCTTGATTACCTCTGAAAAACCCTATTTCTAAAAAAAATCACATTCGGAGGCACCCGGCCTTAGTACTTCAAAATATCATTTTGAAAAGACTCCATTCAACCCATGGAAGCCTGATTATCCATTAGGTATTTTAAGAACACTTACAGTCCAGCTGATACTCCCTAAAATTCACGTCTTATGGTAGCATCTTAGCAAAGACCATTATTCTCTTTTGGAACACTTTGGCTATGGTTCAGCCTCTCCATGAAAGCAAAACCAATATGTCCTCCAATATTATCACAATATGATTATTGACTATTTCTTGGTTATCTGGATATTCTTGTATAAAATGTTATTTAACATTTCCCTCTCTCCATGAGAACGAGGAATGACCAAACACAGTTCCAAACTTGAAGATAAAGAGGTAAACATTACCTCTGTCAGAGACAAGCTAATACTAATCATTATGGTAAAAGTCATTTTTAAAAATTCTGTCATTAACAGCAAAATTGTCAGGCAACTTACTTGAGTATCATCAAACACTTGGAGAAAAATTCAGGATGTTGGAAAACTTTATCCACACTAGAGTCTTGAAGCAATAATTGGCTTGGAGGAAATAAATATGAAGCAAAGTTTACATATTGTTTTTTCAAGATTTTTAAAGTTACATTTTTCTTGGTTCAGCAAAAATAGAGATTTTTTTTCATAAATAGGAAAAGAAAGCCATAATCGGTCACCAGCTCCCCGATATAATTGGATCTTTATTGGCGCACTATCTTAAAAATGGAGGTTGAAGTCTCATCTATTAACTGTTAAATTTTGGACCTGTGTACACTTTCTTCTTTATTAAATTGTTAAATCTCTTGGTTAGTGATTGCATCTGTGAATTATTGATTAGCCCTAAATTAAGATGTACTGTTTTGGGAAAAAATCCAGAGTTCTAATCCATAGAGGCTGAAACTAGAATTTTCCATCTTAATTTTCCCAGTCATACCATAGGCATATTTCTCTTTACTTTAGTAAGAGAGTGGGTTCCAATTTTCAAACTATTAAAAGCTAGTCTCTCTCTCCATCAAAGTAACAAATGCTTTCCAAGTAAAAAGAAAGACTAACTACAATATTTACACATCATCAAAAAAAATAAAATACTAGATCCTTAGAATTCAATTTCAAAATATTGTTCTCTTAAAAAAAAGATGAAGAAGAGAAGAAGAAGAAGAAGAAGAAGGAGAAGAGGAGAAGAAGAAGGAAGAAGAAGAAGAAGAAGAAGAAGAAGAAGAAGAAGAAGAAGAAGAAGAAGAAGAAGAAGAAGAAGAAGAAAGAAGGAAGAAGGAGAAGAAGGAAGAAGAAGAAGAAGAAGAAGAAGAAGAAGAAGAAGAAGAAGAAGAAGAAGAAGGAGGAGGAGGAGGAGGAGGAGGAGGAGGAGGAGGAGGAGGAGGAGGAGAAGGAGAAGAAGAAGAAAGAAGAAGAAGAAGAAGAAGAAGAAGAAGAAGAAGAAGAAGAAGAAGAAGAAGAAGAAGAAGAAAGAAGAAGAAGAAGAAGAAGAGGAAGAAGAAGAAGAAGGAAAAGAAGGGAGAGGAAGAGGAGGAGGAGGAGGAGGAGGAGGAAGAGGAAGAGGAGGAGGAGGAGGAAAAGAAACAAACCCTAAGAGTCTTTTAACTATAAAGAACACACTGAGGGCTGTTGGAGGGAGGGAGGTGGGGGATGGGCTTCAGGAGAGCACTTGTGATGAGCACTGGGTATTGTATGTAAGTAATGAATCATTGACTTCTACTGCAGAAACCAATATTGCACTGTATGTCAACTAAGTAACATTTAAATTAAAATATTTATATGTATATAAATGTTTTTCTCTATGGTCTTTTTATTTTATTTTTTTTTAAGGATTTCATTTATTTATTCATGAGAGACACAAAGAGAGAGAGGCAGAGACACAGGCCGGGGGAGAAGCAGGCTCCATGCAGGGAGCCCAACGTGGGACTCGATCCCGGGACTCCAGGATCAGGCCCTGGGCTGCAGGCGGCGCTAAACCGCTGAGCCAGCTGGGTACCCCCTCTCTATGGTCTTTTTAGTAGTCAAATCAGGATGGAGAAAAAAGACAAGTCATATTCAATTTTATTGGTCATTTTCTTAGGTGTGATAACTGTGTTGTGGTTACGTAAGATATTGCCCTTATTTTAAGAAGGTTTTTACTGTAGCATTTAGGGAGGAAGTGTCAGGATATCAGCAACTTACTTGCAAATGATTCAGCAAAACCATACACACACACACAAATATATACACAGGACTGTATATATACATATAGCATATTAGTCATTGTTGTGCTTAGAATTTATGTCTTATTGTACTATTCTTCACACTTTTCTGTATATTTGAAAAATTTTATAATAAAATGTTGCAAAGAAAAGAGGATAGCAAAGTTGGGGAAAGTGTTCTTCCTCCAGGAAGTTTGTCAGTTAACACTGACCCTGTGCCTGCCACATACACGTTTCAACTCACTGTTCCCCCTCACCCACCACCACTCCAAAAGAACATAATTTTGTTTATTTTTGTTTTTTTAAGATTTTATTTATTTATTCATGAGAGACCCAGAGAGAGAGAGAGGCAGAAACACAGGCGTAGGGAGAAGCAGGCTCCCTGTGGGAAGCCCGATGAGGGACTCCATCCCAGGACCCCCGGATCACGCCCTGAGCCAAAGGCAGATGCTCAACCACTGAGCTGCCCAGGTGCCCCCATAAAAGAACATAATTAAGGCTCAAAATAAAATATTGTTGAAGAATGAAAATATTTACATTTTAAAGTTATTGGTCTTCTACTGGAGTGTTTTGAGGGTTAAATGAGCTCTTTTGGAGTAAGGTGCTTAGGACAGTACTTGGCACAATTAAGTGTGCGACAGTTTGCTGTTGTGATGGTTATTATCTAAAAATACAATGCCTACTGATCGCCTGGTGCTGGCAATTAAGTACCATGAGTGCCATCCTGCTAGGAAATTGCAGGCATCAGTAGGAAGAAAAGCTCCCTACTGGCTACGGTGGATAGGGGAGGTAAGAAGGCAGGACTGGGCTTTCCACATGCAGGGAGGTTAGAATTCAGAGATGTGGAAGAGATGCACGCATTCATGTGCATGCACTCAACACAGGCACACAATCAGTAATTCAAGAAAAGAAGGGAATGGGAGAGGAGTAGAGGGGAAAGAAGAAAGAAGGAAAAAAAAGAAAGACAAGACAAGATAAGGAACTCTTCTATTAAAATATGGGTCTCTAATTGGCCCTACCATGACCACAACATAAAGTGGCATGAATTACAGTCGCTATGGTACATCATACTTGTCATGGTTAAGCAAGGATACTTCAAGCCAGGAATTTACTCATTACAAATGTTTGTTAGCTTAGGTCATTACTAACATCCACCTTTTTTATATACAAAACTTCAAAATTTCTTTGCAAAACTTTAAGAAGTTAAAAGTTGCTATGTAAGCCATACAACATCAGTAGGTTAACAAAACAGGACCATTGTTACAATTAATATGCATGGTACAGTACAAAGTAGAGAGCGATTCTCCAAATATTGTCTCCTTTGAGCTTCAATGTCTTACAGGACAGTCAGAGTGTGAGCCCAGGTTGTGTGATCCTGCCTTCTGCAGGGAATTAAGGGAAAGTCAGTGTGTGCCTTTGGGGGGCTTCACTCTCTCAACTTCTAATTTGAACATCTGGAGCATGATTATAATCCAGTCAGGAGATGAATTCCATCTGTGAGCTGTATTAGCTGAATAACCTTGCATGAAACTTTTAGCATTTCTGAACCTCAATGTTCTCATCCTTATTTACCACCCAGATTATCAAGTTGATCAAAGAAGGTATATGAAAGCACTTTATGAATTTTAATGCACTGTATGAATGTTATTGGTATTGTTCTAAATGACTAATCTAAATGACCAAGTTCTAAAGAATTTACAGAGCAAAACTTAATAAAAACCAATTAAGAATTTCACTCTCTGGGATGCCTGGGTGGCTCTGTGGTTGAGCATCTGCCTTCAGCTCATGTCATGGTCCCGGGGTCCTGGGATGGCGCCCCACATCGGGCTCCCCACAGGGAGCCTGCTTCTTCCTCTGCCTGTGTCTTTGCCTCTCTCTGTGTGTCTCTCATGAATAAGTAAATAAAATCTTAAAAAAAAAAAAAGCAGTCATTGTTGTACACCACTGTGGTTGTGTGGTTATTTGTTAGCCAGCATGACTGTGGCAAGAAAGAACTTCTGTACAGGGCCTTCCAATGTGCAGCCAAAGGGGAGAATCACTGCTTGGTTCATCTAGAATATCCTAAACACAGCCTTGTCTGCCCTAAACACACTGGCTAATTCATACCCCACCACCACTGCATGTATACTCACTCTCCAGGCTCTATTTTTTTTTTTCCTTTTTTAAGTAGGCTCAACACTCAGCATGGAGCCTAACATGGGGCTCAAACTCATGACCTTGAGATCAAGACCTGAGCTGAGATCAAGAGTCAGACGCTTAACCGACTGAGCCACCCAGGTGCCCTCCCACTCTCCAGGTTCTTGATCTAAAAATCACTCTATCTGGAAATATCTTTCTGGATGACCTCCATCCCCTGCCTCCTGGAGCAACTTTAATGCTTCTCTCCTGTGCTCCCAGGGCACCAGATACTTTTCGGAGTCAGCACTTCTCCCCTTGCACTGTGTAGCAGATGGAAAAAGCTTTATTCTCAGGAGGTGGTAGGAGAATTGAGAGCCTGGCTTAGTCTAAAAAGAACTCTGTTAAGCCAAGGGGCTGGTAATAAAGACAGGCAAAAAAAAAAACCGAAGGGGGGGTGGGTATTTTGTGAGAAAATGTTGGAAATGGCCGCAATCTATGTTTGTCACTCTGCAGAAGCATTTAGAAAAGAAATTGGGAGCAGGAGAGAAGAGGACATCTCATGATCTCTAATAACTATCCCAAACAGAGCATTTCACAGTTTACACAGGAGCTTCCGTGCACAAACTGCTCAATGAATATTTAAACATGGTAGGGCTACCTTATTACCTGTGTCTTTCTTGATTAATTGGGGGAAAAGTTCTACATGCTGATAAGTATTCTGTGCTTACATGCTACTAGATTTATTACTCTAGGCCAGTGCCACATCTAAATCAGATAATTTGAAATGACAGAATGTAAGATTACTTATAAAAGAAATTGTCAACTTTATTAAAGTACCGCCAACTCAGACCCACTGACAAAGTTTATTATTGTAAAGGACATTTCCTAAGATACCTTGCTTTTATTTCTAAATAAGATTGGTTTGCAATTACCTTATGAGTTACGTATTTAAATGTAGTTTCTAGAGTATCCGATAACTAAACCTCGAGTCTGAAATATATTTCTCATATTGAAATATTAATTGACATTACCTGTGAGGAAAATGCTTGCTCAATAAAAGAGATATGGGTGGAGTTCCAGTCTGAATGGTTACAAACTTTAAACTGAAGTTTACATAAGCAAAGTATGTTTGCCATCAGAGATCTTAACTTCCCAGAAATTATTTAAATTAATATCAAATACATAAATGGAAAATTATACTCTTTATATATTTTTATTAATGTCAGGGATCAAAGATTTGGATCATATTTACTCAAAATGGGTAAATATGTGTACTATGTTCTTCATAAAACCTGTTCTAGGGATGCCTGGGTGGCTCATCAGTTTAGCACCTAACTTTGGCCCAGGGCATGATCCTGGAGTTCCAGGATCGAGTCCCACATCAGGCTCCCTGCATGGAGCCTGCTTCTCCCCCTCTGCCTGTGTCCCTGCCTCATTCTCATGAATAAAAAAAAAAAAAAAAATCTTTAAAAAAAAAAAAACCTGTTCTAAAATGCTCAGGTAAGTACTATTAATAATAGTCCAAATGGGAAACCACCCAAATGCCCAGCAAGTGTGGAACAGATGAATACAGCTATTCTAGGATATTTGGCTATTCTATTCACTGGGAATCCACTACAATATATTATTTGACATAAATTAGTAACACTGCAATAAAAATAATGAAGTTCACACCATGGAATATTATGCAGCATTGAAAACAACTCTTCTACAACTACATTCTACAGCATGGATGAGCCTCCCAAACATATTACTGAGCAAGATAAGCCAGCCACAGCAGATTTCATTACACAAAGTATGAATGTAGGCAAAGCTAATGTGTGCCGTAGAAGTCAGGCCAGTGATTACTCTTCCAGGGAGTAATTTCTGAGATAGAACACAGGAGGGTTTCCTAAGTGCCAGAAGCTTTCTGCTTCTTGCTCAGAACCCCAAATACAGGAGGGTGCCCCATCATTGATAGTTTATTGTGCAAAATTTTTCTGTATACAGGATATACTTTGAGAAAAAATTTTTCTTTCTTTATTTGGAGTGATAAAATAATAATACCTAGAGAAAAGGAAGGCAGAGTTCACCAGAGAAGATATTCACAGTCTACCATCATTGAAGTTCCTTAGAATCTGATAAAAAAACAAATTCAAAATCAAATATAGTAAACGATTGCTAGGATAGCTGGAAGACCAACACACTTTAAAACATTGAAATATGATAATGGGGACCCCCCCCCATGTGGCTTTGCCAGCCATTACAGAGATCAAAATGCACAGACAGACCTGAAGAAACCAAATGTACAGGGTCCTGGAAACCACCGGGAATATGGTAATGTACTTGAGGCCCAGGTAGGAATTCTGCATTTGCAAATTATATAACCCCGGGAAAATCATAATTTCTCCATTCCTCCATGCATCAAATGAGCTAAGAATACCCATCACACAGGCTAGTTCTAAAGATCAAATGAGGGGTGTCTGGGTGGTTCAGTGGTCGAGCATCTGACTCTTGATTTCGACTCAGATCATGATCTTTGGTTCATGGGATCAAGCCCCACATGGGGCTCCACACTGAAAGCATGGAGCCTCTCCCTCTGCCCCTCCCACTCATGTGCTCTCTCTCAATCTCTCAATCTCTCTCTCTCTCTCTGAAAGAAAAAAAAGAGAAATCAAATGAGAGAAAATGTGGGAAGATGTTTGTCAACTGCTAGGTCCTACACAAATGGAAGTTAACAGCTTTGAGTGGTTTTTTCAGCATTTTGTACAAATAAGCCATAAAAGTAATGCCACTCCTGGCCACAATGAGGCTATAGTCTGAATATAGGGGTGCATCTTTGCACTTCAAGTCACAATTATTCATCCAGCGCAATGCGGTGCCAGAAACTGGAACTCTGGTTCATTATTCATTTATTAAACTTTTATCTAAAGCACAAGACCCAAGAATTCAAAACAACACCATTTTAATTCAGAATTATCCTTCATAATCCTTCAAAAAATAAGAAATTGCCTCATTATCTAGCTTTATAAGACCAATTTTATCACTTTGTGATCAGCTATTGCTGACACTTTTCATTTTTATGAGGTCTTCCTTCCAATGCATGTGGCACCTAAGCCTAATTTGGTCTAATTTTGGATCAACAAATATAAACTTCACATAGCATTTCACTTATTTCTGAAATAGTTATCACTCTGGTTTTAAATTCCTTCCTTTATCACATTATTGTTTATTGAATTATTGATCTTACATGGAAAATTAAAATATTAGCTTTCAAGTCCTTTACATTAAAATGTCATTTGTTAATTTGCATTAAATAGCTGGCATTATGGGCCTACCGAGAATTAACTTTGCTTCTAGCTGTTACTAATTATTAACATTTTTTATCCTTGGCCTTCAACTATTTGTTTGGATACCCTACTTTCATAGCTGTTCCAAGTCGTAAGTCATCAGGGAGGAAGCAATTAAGCCACCAGATTGCCCTAATGGCATTCATCCTGGGAGACCATTCATATTATGAGCTAGAATTTGTGTTTTAACGACTGATAAAGATCAATCTGTTGAAATACTGACAATTAAAGTACAAAGACTTCTCAATTTTATGTATAAAAATCCAGTCTTCTCCTTGACTTTGGACTTCTGGCAATGAGGGGAGCTAGCCTGAGAAGGATGCCATTTCTCCCTCAAACACAGAGAAATCCTGGGTAGATATTACAAAATATGTTGTTGAAGTATACTGTCAAGTTCAAACATAAGGAAAATTTTGGTTGGTGGTCAGAAACTAAATAGGAGCTTGCAGAGACATGATGCTGTGTGATGTGGGTCTGAAACATGGACTCCTAACACCTAAGGGTCAGGGTTCTGGCCTGGAGATCTTCTCCCTCAAAAAGTTATTCTGTTATCAGAAGTGGGGTAGTGAAAAGGATTATAAGGGAAGGGAGGGGAACTGAGTGGGAAAAATTAGAAAGGGAGACAATCCACGAGAGACTCCTAACTCTGGGAAACAAACAAAGGGTTGCAGAAGGGGAGGTCAGTGGGGGAATGGGGGGATGGGCACTGAGGAGGGCACTTGATAGGATGAGCACTGGGTGTTATACTGTATGTTGGCAAATTGAATTTAAATTTAAAAAATTAAGATTAAAAATTAAAAAACGAAGTGGGGTAGAAGTAGTTATATATTGTTGTGTAATACATTTCTCAAAAGCCTCCTAGTTTAAAACAACATTTATTATCTCACAGTTTCTGTAGGTCAGGCATCAGAGAGTGACTTAGCCAGGACCTCTAACTCTAAGTCCTCACAAAGCTGTAATTGACGTGTCAAGTGGAGGGTAGATGTGCTTCCAAGCTCACTCATATGGCTGTTGGCAGGATTCAGTTCCTCATACACTCTTGGCTTGTGGGCTTCAGTTTATAGTTAGATATTGGCCAGTGGCCTCTATTTTCTCTTCATCACTGGGTCTCCCTTTAGGGCAGCTTGAAACATGGCTATCTACTTCCAACACAGCAAGCAAGCAAGAGAGGGAGGGACGAGAAGCAAGATGGAAGCCAAAATCTTTATAAACCAATCTCAGAAATGGCATCTCATCATTTTTGCTGCATTATGTTTGTTAGATCCAGCTCATGTTCAGAGGGTAGAATTATACAAGAACATTAATACCAGGAGACAGAGATGATTGGGAGCCATCTTAGAAACTACTTAGCATAGTTATTGGTCTGAACCAATATGTTCTTGCCCAGAAGTGGAATTATTAGAACCTAGAATTTTGGAGGAGATCCTTGCAGACTTAAGACCCTGAGATCGAAGGAAGAAGTGCTACCCAACTGATATTGGTATCTTGGGGTGAGGATGGCAGTGGTGGTATAAAAAGAAGCTAGAAAATAGAACCATTGCCATCACTAGGGTGATGAACCATTGCCAAAATGATGCTTCAGGAACAGTGAACAAACAGGAAGCCTTTTCTCTCTCTTTCTGCCTTCTATTCTCACTGTAAGGTCCCTCTAGCAAAAGCTGAAAGATAGCCAGATGGCATAGGGGAAATGCAGCTTGCAAATCCCATCCCTAATGTCAGAAACAGAGTACAGAAGCAGGGGATTAAAGCTGAGAGCCCATATCTGGATAACCAGCACAAATGGCAATAAAGAATATCTTCCTACTGGCCTAAGAAAATGGCAAGGCTTGTGACACCAGTGTGGCTCAATCAATTAAATGTCGAATTCTTGATCTTGGCTCAGGTCATGATCTCAGGGTTGTGAGACTGAGCCCTGCATCTGGCTGAGCATGGGCTCCACACTCAGCATGAATCTGCTTGAGATTCTCTCCCTCTGCCCTTTCCTCTGCTTGAGCTCTCTCTCTCTCTCTCTCTGAAAGAATGAAAGAAAGGAGAGAAGAAAGAAAGAAAAAGAAAGAAGAAAGAAAAGAAGAAAGAAAGAAAGAAAGAAAGAAAGAAAGAAAGAAAGAAAGAAAGAAAGAAAGAAAAAGGAAGGAGGAAAGAAAGAAAGAAAATTTTTAAAAAAGAAAATGACAAAGCTTAGCTCTACCCTAGGGGTCTGGGTGAAAAATAATATTATAGTATCCAATGAGAAATCAAAATAGCTTATATATGGCATAGATATGGGATCTAAATTTACACTAAGTAATATAGGAATCTTAACAAAAAACAAAAATCTTAGACAAATGAACCCCATGATTACCAGCAGGAACAAATGTACAATACTCAGCAGGGGCTCTTCTCTAATGCAGGGAACTTGGGCCTCCCAAGGAAAGAAAGAAACCCCCATTAAAGATGAGCTCATTGTCAAAAATAAGTAACAGAAGAAGACCTGGTTCACCATAATTGGTGACTCAGCAATCATGAAAGCAGAAGAAAAGGAAGAAAAAAAACCCAGAAATTACAATCAAGGGCTTGAGATATTAGGAAAATCTTAAAAAGATCATAAAGTGCATCTGTTAAATAAGATAAAAGAGAAGACAGATTAAAGATAAAAGAAAATAATTGTAATGAAAAACACAAGAAAATATGGAGGGAGAGAGGCAGATTTTTCTAACAAGTAAAAAGGGAAAAAAATATGACCACTAAAATTAAAAAGTCAGTAGTCAGGCTAATTAGATAAAACTTAAGATAGAAGTTACCAAGTGAAAGCTCTACATCTGAACAAATTATCCAGAATGCAGTGCAGAGAGATAAAGCGGTCCTTTAAAGCAATGGAGATGGCATGGATCTCTAGTTAAAAATGGCAGCTTTAACATAAACATTTATTACTCCTGCTTCCTGAAAATTCCATTCAAATCTAAGCTAATACTGGCAAAACCCGAATGCAGGCTGGTTCACACTGCAAAGCCTCTGGTACCTGTGAGAGCAGGAGTGGATGTGTGTAGAACTCAGTGTAGAACTGGCTGGAACACTGAATCAGAAAAGGTTGGATCCAGTTCCCCTCTCATTCCTCAGCAGAAAACTCTCTGAAAAAATTGAACCAGACAGACTCTGGACTCAGCAAAGCCCAGCTCAACCTTGGGCAAGGACCATGCTTAATACAAGAGGGAGTAGGTGAAATTCTGCATACTGCAAGAAGGGCCCCTGGCTCTCACATGCATTTGAGTTTGAGAGCATTGGCAGCTGAAGTCTGTCCCTCAGGATGTGTCCTTTGAGAAACTGAGCAGCCTCAGAGAAAGCATCTATTCTTTTTTATATAAAATACTTTTCTCCAACATCCAGTAATTTTTGGCTGGGTTCATACTTAAGACTGAAGATTTAAGAGTTAATGGGAGAACAATCCAAATTTAGAAATTTTGAAGTACAACTGAAAATGGTAAATAAAGAATGAGCCTCTCTAATAATAATAATAAAAGTTAATTGGAAGCTCTGCATATCAAAAAGAAGAGATGAGGGGGGTGAAAGCAGAGGAAAGAAGGGAAGAGTAGGGAAGACTAGAGAAGAGGAAAAAGAAGAGGAAATCAATGAAGAGAAGCAGAAGAAATAGAAAAAGAAGAAGCAAAGCCAAAAAAAAAAAAAAAAACCATAACTAATATCCTCGGAATTATAAGAGGAAACAGCCCATATATTAAACAAGAACAGGACACAATCGAAAAGAAAACAACCAGGGAACAAAAATCATTTCTTGGAAAATGAAAATATGACAGTATAAAGAAAAACTTCCATGACAAGGTTGAAACATACTGGAAGGAAGAGGAACACATCAAAGAAGTTGCTTAAAAAAAAAAAAAAAAAAAGAGCTGATTCCCTCCAGTTTGGATATTGTATTGTAGCCATACAGAGGCAAATTTCAAAAAGAAAGAAATAATAGAGTTGGAAATGGTTATGTTTGGAAGCTGGAATCTACTGTGAGGCAGGGACTTTTCCTGATGTTGTCACAAGTCTTGTAGAACGGTTTGGCTTTAAATACTGTACATGTATTACTTTAACAAAAATGAATTTTAAAAAATGAATTTTAAACTACATAGATATGTGCATGTGTGTGTGCATGCATATGTATATAAAAGCATCATTAGGAATCATGTAGAATAAAATGAGAAAGTCCAACATAGGTCTAGAAAATAGTTTCAGAAGAAGAAATAGAGAAAATGGGGCAGATATAACATATTAAAAGATACTGGCTAAGAACTTGGCATTTTTAGAGAAATACACGCCATTCAGATTTTAAAAGCTCTCCAAGTCTCCAACAAGATAAAATCAAGAGCACATATTGTAGATCACTTTCCCTGTGTTCTGCATTTTGCTTGATCTTGAGCTTATCTCGCCTGGGCCTTCCATCTTCTCTGGGTTAGGGAAATGTCCCTACAGAGTGATTTAGCCTCTGCTTTGCTGAGCATCCCAAAGGTTCTCTGCCCTGGCATCTGTTTTAAACTAATCTCTTGGCTTGGGATTCCTCAACCACATGATGAGGGTATGTTTGGATGCTGCATCAGGTCACTTTATGGAAAAGATTTACTTTTGCATAAGAGGCCTATAATTTTTTTCCATTCCCCACTCAGACTCCCAGGCTGTGTTTCAAAGATGACTGAATGAGTAACTATGGAAAATATTGTTAAAATTCATGGAAAGTTCAAGTAAGAGGAATCTTGAGACCATTGGCTCACCAGATTTAGATTATTGTTGAACTGGTCCAGCAGAAGCCTGCACATACAGAAACTTTAACATAATACGATATATGATATAATATACCGAAGGAGGAAAGGAAAAGGATGGAAAAGACACACCAAGCTAAAAATAAGGAAAAGGAAGTCAGCATGGCAATGATAATATCAGAAAAGTAACCTTAAGGTAGACTTGTGTCCTGAAGGCATTGATCCCCCAAGAACCCCGGGAGATGGGAATGGTCTCCATTTATAATCCGGCCAGTGTTTGCAGACTGTGGCTGCCCCTCTGGTTCCCAGCTGGGTCTCTCGTCCCTCCCCCCTTTGTCCGCAACACTGACACCCATTTCTGCCTGCACCACTCCTTTGAATCCCCAGACCGATGACTCAGTGCTATTAAATAAAAGTCATTCTTCCTTGTCTTGTCTGGCCTGGAGGCAGGGTTTGGCCATCACCTTCCTCTGTCCTTAGAACCCCTCCCAGGGGCCTTCTGCACTCAGAGGAGGAACCCTATATAAACCCAGGGCTCAGTGAGCACTGAATTCTGGGGTCTCCCAAACCAGGATGTCTGTCCAGGGGCTCACCAATAAAACCCTCTTCTTGGATGTTTTAGCAAGTATAATACTGACTACATCGTTTCTGCCTTCCGACCAAGCTCCCACACCCTCCTCCCCAGTCCTACCTTCCTCCTAAGGACACAAAAAATGGACCTGGGAGTTCCCCAAACTGCTTCTCCATCCACCCACATCCAAGTCATGCAATCAAACCCTTACAATCTACCTAGTTATAGGTCTCACAAATAATATATAATATATAATACAAATAAACAGATAATATTAAAAAGAGAATATTTTATGAAAATACGAAAGTCCAACAGAGTGAGAATTATAAATCAAATGCACATATCTATGAAATTCATGCACACATGCACATATCTATGAAATTCATTTTTTAAAATTCATTTTTGTTGAAGTAATACATGTACAGTATTTAAAGCCAAATGGTTCTACAAGACTTGTGACAACATATGGAAAAGTCCCTGCCTCACAGTAGATTCCAGCTTCCAAACAAAACCATTTCCAACTCTATCATTTCTTTCTTTTTTGAAATTTGCCTCTGTATGGCTACAATACAATATCCAAACTGGAGGGTATTAGCTCTTTTATTTTTTAAGCAACTTCTTTGATGTGTTCCTCTTCCTTCTAGTATCTTTCAACTTTGTCATGGAAATTTTTCTTTCTACTGCCATTATTTTCATTTTCCAAGAAATCCTCATACCAAAATAAGTTGCTGATGTCTTCAAGAATCAATATGCAAAAAAAACAAAACAAAACAAAACAAAAAGAATCAATATCCAAGAGACATGAAACTAAAGGAAATATGGGAGAAAAATTAGTCTGCATGAAGAATCACGTTCTAATCAACAAAAAAGCGATTGAAGAACTTTTGACAACATGATCCACAGATTTAACATCATAAAAATGTAAACCTAGCATGTTATAAACTCAATATCATTCACACATAAACGATAAACTGATTTTTATTAGGTAGCAGCCAAGGGCTAAAACACGTCGGAGCTCTATATTGAAAAGACCGGCCCGTGGGCATCTTGCCGTGGCGGGCGTGTACATTGAGTGGCTCCTCTGCCAACTTCTATCCTTCCCTTAGCCTATTTGCCCCTGGCCCCCGGTGGCATTAGCATCGCAGTCTCCAAACCAACTGCACAGGCTGCCCTGCGGAGAGCCAGCCCAGAAGAGAGATTGCCCTAATAATGCTGAGCCGGTTTCCCTCGGGGATTATTCCATCCTTTCATCACTGAAATGTTGAAAAACTCTCACACTGGCTTTTGGATAAATGTTTAAAACTTCTCAGCCTTTAGAAAAATACAATCAAAATAGCAAACCAGGATCTTCTTTACTGAAAGCTGGCAGAGTACCCTTGACCCCTCCCTCTGCCTCAGGCCACCCGCAGATATGGTCACTGGTTCCATCATGCCCCTGGACTCGGCCCCCCACCTCATTCCTGCTGCCCTTGCCTCATTTCTGGTTCCCCTCACCTTCATCCCTGGCTCTGCAAGGCTTTCTCCTGGCTCTCCCCATTGATGGGAGCCCCGTTAATGAGCACTTAGCACTATTACCAAATTCATGGGCAGCATAGTGGCTACCAGCACGGACTCCAAAATGGAACGTAGTCATGTGGGTTAAATGAACAAATATTTGCAAAGTGATTAAAGCAGGGCTGGTCACAAAGCTAGTACATGTTACCTATCACTGATTCTTGGGGGAAAAAAAAGGATCTTTTTTATTTATTTATTTGACAGAGGGAGAGAGCACAAGCAGGGGGAGTGGGAGAGGAAGAAGCAGACAAGCATGACCTGGGTCTTGATCCCAGGACCCCCAAGATCATGACCTGAGCCAATGGAGACGCTTACCTGACTGAGCCACCCAGGCATCCCTGCTATCACTGATTATGATGGTGCAATTGGGAAACAACATCAACTCTCGGGTCAAGGTTAATCTCCCTGGCATGGCACCCAAACCTTGGCCATCTGCCCTCCCTTCTGGCCCTAACCCCTCAGATTCCCACACGAGTACATCTTCAGCCTCAGTGAACTGCTCAGCCAAGGGCCTTGTCCTTAAAAAACAGGTTAGGTCCCAAAAAGCATATATTCCTAAAGCCCTCCGTCTCCAGGAGCTGGGTAGCCCTGAGCTGATGGCTGTCAATGTTGCCTGCTAAAGGCCAGCAGAGCAAGACATTGTTTACTGGATTCAACTTTGTCTGCTTGATAAAAATTCAAGAGTGGACAGTTCACACTTGGGGCACCCGAGGCCCGCTGAGAGCATCTAGCTCTTTCTCACCTCAGACCCTCCTGAGGGTCGTGTCCTGGCCCAAACTGCTGTTTCCCCTCATTCAGATCATCCACACACAGACAATGTTCCTATGGTTTACTGTTTATGCCGTGTTCACGTTCATTATTTACATTATGTTACTGCTATCCCATTCAAGCAAGGAGTACCTTTTCTAGAAGCTTTCCTAATTCCTCCACTCACTCGCTTACATGCTCCAGTCAGTGAGATCCTGCATTAGATCCTGGGGACAGGGAGGGGAAGGAGACAGTCCTTGTCTTCAAAGGGTTTCCAAGCTGACTGGGCTGCCCCGTCCCTTCGGGGGGCTGGAAGCAGAATGTAGGGGTCTGTCTGTCCCACCAGACTGTCAGGGCTCACAGGCATTGCCACAGGCCCTACCTGATTTGACCGACACGCATCTAGTGATCCTGTTCACCTTTATCTGGCATCAACACTACAGTCCCTATGTTTTATGTACAGGTTTTATTTAGCCCTCGTGACAGCCCTATGCAATAGGTACTGTTATGATGCTCACTTCGTAGACAAGGCAACTGAGTCTCATAGAGGTTAGTCAACCTACCCTGGAAGACAGAGAATATAGATCCAGGGTTTGAATTAAGTCTTTCCAGGCCCAGAGGTAACAGCTCATATCTAGACCAGGGTGTCTCAATCTTAGCACTACTGGCGTTTTGAGCTGGATGCTGCTTTGCTGCGGGCGCCGCCCCAGGGCACCGTGGGATGTTTCACAGCCTCCTGTTCGTGGGCCACCAGATGCCAGTGGTACCGCCACCCAATCATGGCAAAAATGTCTCCAGACATTTCCCAAAATGTGATGAAGGTAGAGGGGGGACATCCCTAGATTGAGGACCCCTGCTCCGGAGTATTTTCCTATATCCCCAAGCTCTACGCTACAGCCGTCTCCTGGAATCCATGGAAGAGCCATCAGGAAGCAGGCTCAGAGTCCAGACCATGGCTCTACAGTCTACACAGGACTCCGAGTCTCTCTACACCTTCATCCTGAAGGCCTTAAAATGAAAGTGGATGATTCTACGAACTCTGAAATCACGTGATGCTCTTGCAACATGGGAATAACTTTGAGTGTGGAGATCCAAAAGTGGTGTGTGTCTGGGAGGCATGAATTGCAGCTGCCTCCTCCACCATGCCCCTGGTTTGATGAACTCATCAAAATGGTCCCATAATGGGAACCCCTGGAACAAATGGTCAGTGAAGCAGCTTGCTCATCCTCTCATTTGTAATCCAGTGAATTGGCCAGCTACTCCATAGCACTCTATCAATTTACTCAATATATTGCAACACCCAGAGGAATAGAGAGCAATAAACAGTATTATAGCACTCAATTATACTCAGAGAAGGCAGGGGATAACTAGAGAATTCTAAAACAGAACCATTCTCCTTTGCCTGAAAAGATGGGCTATCTCATTTTTTAACAACTGAATTCTTAAAAAATAAAAAAGTAGCTTATTTTCTAAAATAAAATCTGTGTTAAATTTAGCTCGTTTTCAACAGAACTTTGCAGTTCTCAAAAAATGTAGGGTCCAGTTATGTGATGTCTAGTATTTGCACAGCGCTTATTAATGTGTGACCATGGTTTGTTATCTACATCTTATTTTCCCAGCACAGTGAGTTGTAGGGCTATCTGAGCTATTATCATTCTTTGATGAAGAGCCTGAGGCCCAGAGAGTATAAGCTAACTGGCCTCAGGTCACATGATAAAACAGCTCAAGGGAACAGCCACTTCATGACCCCCTAGAGAGGCATCCATCGCTTGGCAAAGAGCATCCCTTGACCTGAAAGGGGGTCTTCTCCATGTGCTCCATGGTGCCCAAGTTTGAATTCATTTGATGCCTGATTTTGAGACTGCTACTCAATAGAGATAGGGTTGGGTGTTGAGGAAGTGATAGGTTCCAGCTGAATTTGAAAAATGGGACCTAACAGAACACCTTAGAAGAAAGATAGATGGGGAAGATAGGCAAAACACAGTTGTCCAGACAAAATCAGAATTAAAAAAAAAAAATCCAGCTACAACAAATATCCTGATTTATCAAATCTAGACCAAAATTAAAACATCAACAATGTGAAAGTTTGCAAATAGAGCCACAGTAAGGCCCCAGCAGACTTACAGATGCAGGGTCCTGGGGAGGATTCTCAAGAAGAAGTAGCTGGGGGACAGCTGATAATTCACCATTCTCCCATCCCTATGAAGGGTCCCACCCTCTGTGCAAAGCTTTGGCAGGGAATGTGGCCCATGGTGTTCATTTTGCCCTCATGGACATAGGAAACCACGTATTACAGTGAAAAGAGCATAGGACTGCAAATCAAGAGACCTGCTCCTTGATGTACTTTGCCATTGACCAGTGTGATGACCCCCAGCGAGCCATTAACCTCTTGGGGTGCATGATCCTCACTTGTGAAATGACTGAATTGAACTAGTTGGCCTTTAAGGTCACTTTTTGCCTTAAACGTCAATAAACCAGGCAGAGAAATGAGCTAGATCCTTGAAGTTTAACTGAGATCCCTACAATCTCTACCTTTTCTTTTCTCCCCCCTTCTGTCCAAGCAGTGCCTTTATTTTCCCCCCATTAAAACAGGATACGATCCAATTCTGTTATTTATACCTTGGCATTACACCTTTCACAGCAACCCGGTACCCCCCATATTTACGTAACAAGGCTTTGAGTCTACTCTCGTCCAGATGAATGGAGTTTCAGCAGAAGCTAGAGTGGAGATATGATGTGCAACAAGAACATCCTTCCAGCACTTGTTAAGCCATGTCCCTAGATAACCTGGCTGGAGTCACTTCAGAAAGTCTGTGGTTGGATCAAAAGAGGAAATAAGGAAGATTGCCCTCCCTCCCCACCTCCCTGCCCTCCTCTTAATCCTGCTTCCTTCCCAAAGAGAGGCCTCAGATGATAGGACATGTGGGTGGAGTTCTGGACTCATGAAGAATCTTGTTGCCCTTGGACCCTGATCCCTCAAAGTACATCATCCCTGGGGTTCGCCCATCTGGGAGACTCTGTACTTTTCCACACATGCAGGAGCTAGATGTATGTAGAACATTCTCTCACAAACAAGTAAACTTGCTGCAAGGTAAATCTAATGCACTATACTTACAAGATCTTCAGGCTTCATAAGAACTAGGAATGAACAGGAAGCAGTCCATTAGTTTAATCACATTAGTTTTGGTGAGTTTGGGGCTACTTACTTTGCTGGCACTCCGATTTCTCCAGGGGACATGCACTCCCACACCCCCAAACACACTCGGGGGATTTACCTCCATGTAGCAGATGTTTCCTTCTCCTGGAAATCTGCTCCATGAGATGATCCAGGTTCTGTCTGCAAGTCCCACCCTTCACCTGCCTGGATCTCCAGAACTCTACTCTCACGTCCTTCCTGTCCACCCTCTCACCTGGAGGGCTCCTCATCACCACCTAAGTTGGAGGCTTCCCCAGCAGCAGTAAATGTGGGCTTTGATTACTAGAGAAGAACAAGAAAACAGTGAAGCTCAAGAGAGGGAAAGGAAGACCCCAAACATTTAGAGACTCAGTGTTTCATCTTCTCTGATCCCTCCAAGGTCACTCCACTTCTCCGTTTATGTCTTTCATTTTTCTTCTAAATACAGTGGTTAAGTCAAGAAATAGGCAGAAGACATGAACAGACATTTCTCCAAATAAGACATACACCTGGCCAACAAGCACACAAGAAAATGCTCCGCATTACTTGCCATCAGGGAAATACAGATCAAAACCACAATGAGATCCCACCTCACACCAGTGAGAATGGTGAAAATTAACAAGACAAGAAACAACAAATGTTGGAGAGGATGTGGAGAAAGGGGAACCCTCTTGCACTGTTGGTGGGAATGTGAACTGGTACAGCCACTCTGGAAAACTGTGTGGAGGTTCCTCAAAGAGTTAAAAGTAGAGCTGCCCTACGACCCAGCAATTGCACTGCTGGGGATTTACCTCAAAGATACAGATGCAGTGAAACGCCAGGACACTTGCACCCCAGTGTTCACGGCAGCAATGTCCACTATAGCCAAACTGTGGAAGGAGCCTCGGTGTCTATCAACAGATGAATAGATAAAGATATGCATATATATATACACAATGGAATATTACTCAGCTATCAGAAAGAATGAATATCTACCATTTACGAGGATGAATACCTACCATCAATGTGGATGGAACTAGAGGGTATTATGCTGAGAGGTCAGTTTTAGAAAGACAATTATCATAGGGTTTCACTGATATGTGGGATATAAGAAACAGTGAAAAGGACCATAACGGAAGGAGGGAAAGTGAGTGGAGAAAAATTAGAGAGGGAAACAAACCATGAGAGACTCAACTCTGGGAAACAAACAAAGGGTTGTAGAAGTGGAGGTGGATGTGAAGATGGGGTAACTGGGTGATGGGCACCTAGGAGGGCACCATGATGAGATGAGCACTGGGTGCTATACTATACTACACATTATACTGTATAATATATATATACACTATATGTTTATGAATATATACTATATATTTAAATTGAATTTAAATAACATTTAAAAAGTTAAAATGAATACAGTGGTTAAAAGTAAACTGAGGAAATCTCTAAAACAGAAACACATGAATAGGTGATAACAGTATGAAACTGGGACTCGAACTCTAGCATCTGATGGTTCCTGTGAGCACCGTCCTTAACCGGTATCCCTTTAGACCCAGTGGCTCAGCCACACCATGACATTTAAAGCCCTTCACATTGTGTATGTTTCAAATGTCCACTTGCACAAGTAGGAAAGAAGTGGGATACAGGGTTGAGGCCCAGATCAAGATAGATTGATCTGCAGGAACACCAGAAAGTCAGGAAAAAAAGAGAAGCAAGCTGAAATTCCAGGAGGAGGTATTCTTCACCAAAGAGTCAAGCAACTGAGTGTAGGCTCCCTTGTTCTGCATCATTTTGAGAACTGTGGTGACTAATACGTCTAAGGATGCTGCAGGTTGTGTGCACAGAAATCTTATCAAGAAATGGCAAACAAGACTTCCTCCTGCTAGAAGTTGAATGTCCAGAGTACCCTCTCTTACAGCAGGAGAGAAGAGAAAGAGAGAGGAAGAGAACGTGAATATTCAAGAAACGCAGACACCCCCCACCCCCCGCACTGGGATGCTGTAAAATACTGCAAAAGTATTGACTCTGTGTATTAATCAAGTGGAGGAGTGGCCACATGCAATTTCCCAAATACGGGGTAGTTATGGTTACTGCACTCTGGAAAGCAGGAGTGAAGGGGAAGTGTCACTTCAGATAACTGCACTGTAAGGAAAACAACAACTTAATAAAGTGGCAGCAGCTCCCTCACAGTTTAAAAACAGATGGGTTTTGCTACCCGGGAAGGAAGAATTTTTAGTCACGCTGCAATTTGGAGAGTCTGTCATCGTCTTTACTGAATCGTTAAAACTCTGAGAAGCTTAAGGAATGATAAAATTTCACTTCAGAAACTTGGGTGCTGTATGTCTCATGTGGCCGGCAGTATAAAACCATCATCACTTTCAAATCATGATACAGAGAACAGAAATTTATATATTTGCAAACTTTGAATAGGATTTTGGCTGAAGTATTTATAGAATCTTTTTATGTTTTTTGTGATCCAATATCTAGGATGCTAACAAGCTGGCTAACATTCCAAAGCTAGACCCATGAATCATACATGTGAGTGCGTGCATGGGTGTGTGTGTGTGTGTATTCCCAGTGTGAAATGTACAGATCCCTTTCTGCTACAGATAGGTTGAGCAACTCTTTCCAGTATGTCCAGAAATTTCCCAGTATTAGCACTGGAAAGTTCCATTTTCATTACCCTAGCCATAGGAACCTTAGGCTCAACCATTTCAGGTGCTATGATGAGTGGTAGTAGAGTCTTTTTTCCTTTTCTTTTTCCAACTTTATTGAGATATAATTGACATAAGTATTGATTTGATACATTTATCCACGGCAAGGTGGTGACCACCACTGTGTTGTCATATGATTGCTAGTTATTTTTTGCAGAACATCTAAGATCTACTCTCTTAGCAACTTTCAAATATATAAATACGGTGTTCCTATCTATACTCACGATGCTGCACATTAGAGCTTCAGGACTCAGTCATCTTCTAACTGGAAGTTTGTACTTTCCGGCCAACATCTCCCCAATTCCCTCACCCTTGGTAGCCACCATGTCTACTTTCTGTTTCTAGGAGTTTTTTTGTTTTTTTTTTTTAATTCTGTATGTAAGTGGTGCCACACAGTAATTGTCTTTCTCTGGCTTATTTCACTTAGCATAATGCCCTCTAGGACCACCCACATTACCCTCAAAAAATTAAAAATAGATCCAGCAACCCCACTTCTGGATATACCCCCAAAGGAAGTGAAGACAGAATCTTGAAGAGGTATCCACGCCTCCATGTTTATCACAGCATAATTCACAATAGAGCCTTTTTTCTTGATAGAAGTCTCTGGCACCTTAAGGAAGTCACAAAAACCCATTTGTTCCCAGATCCTGACATAAGAACCTTGCTTCCTTTCCATTTGGGACTGGAAACGAAATCACTGAAAAGAGAATATACATAGTCGGTAAATCTGGCCCACAAACAAACTTGGAATTAACAAGACTTCTGAATGTTCTTACATCACAGGCCCTGTAGGATGTTTAAGAGGAGTGACCATGACATTTTTTTAATGGTGGAAGCAGCCCTGATTAGTTCAGGAGACCTAGGTTCTTGTCCTGTTGCTGCTCTGACTGACTTTGTAATCTTGAGAAAGTAACTTCCCCTATGTGGTTGAATAGCCAACCGGTTGATTAGCCAACTGGTAGGTTGGGCAGGGTTCTTTTCCCAAGGCTCCAGCTCTCCGTATTATCCCTCCCAGCTGCATGCTGTTAACTCCACTTCTCTCTAATAACCTTCATAAGCTCGTGTGTCTCAGATACTGGGCAACATGAGGCAATAATATAGAGCTTCAATAGGACATTGTTCTTCAGGCTACCACTAGGTTTCCACAGGGACCATAAGGTTACTGAACAACAGTTTTCAAGAACATTTACTCCCTGATAGGATTAACATCTCTCCCCAAACTCTGAAACCCTTTTAGAATTTCTACCATGTGAAAGCAAGTTACAAAATGACAATACACCTTTATGTCTAATTACTAATGAAAAGAGAAGTATACTGCATCATTTAATCAAACCAGCAGATAAGATGCCTTTATGGGATAGAAGAAACTATGCTGCAGTTTTAACTTATCTCCTTTAAATAGAGAGATGTCACATATTTTTATCAAAATGTTGTGTGCTTCTTCCCAATAACACGTGATTCTCATTTTTTTGGTTGCTGTTCCCATAATGACATTTATTTAAAATGCAAGATCTTTTCATACCCACATAGCCTCAATAAGATAAGACAATATTGTATCCATCATGGACTCATTATGAAAGTCGCAGAGCTTAACACAACAAAGCTTTGTCCCAGACTGCAAAGAACAAATTCATCTCCTTCGCCTTCACCTTTTAACCCTGTAAGTCACTATCAACAAGCCCAATTCTTTATATGTTCACACTTTTTTTGTTACAGAGGAGTAGGTCAGTAAAAATTAATTAAAAGAGTTGCTTGAGCAGAAAAAAGAAATTTACCGAGCAATTTCCCACTTCTTGGTGAAAAGCTCATCCCAGGCAATAGTGTCTCCTGAGCAAGTGGCTTTATTTCTGATTTAACAGTAGGATATTTCTTAGCTTCCTCATCCCATCTGCATCCATTTCACAATGACTGAACAAATGCAATTAGTTTGCAGTGAGCCAAGTAATGGCTTTCTTAAAGGACTGGGAACACTTTCTTAGACTAATATGTACGGACGCCTGCCGCAGCTTCTTCCAGACAGGCTCCCATCAGCACCAACCACGTGTATTTTTCTAGTGCGCCAAAGAGGACGTTTTTTACAAGAAAACAATACAAGGGCATTGAACACCTAGATGAGAATGTGGATGGGGAGAGAAGGGCCTCACTGCCATTTCTAGCTTGTGACCTCTACTTGGAAAGAAAAGAAACTGACACTCTTGGCATACCTACTTGATACTGGGTATTACACTAATGCTTTTACACATTACACAGCATTCTAGAATTTCAGTTCCATCACAGCAGAGACATCATCTGTTTTGCTCACCGCTGTATCCCTAGTACACACGGGAGGCATGCAAAAAATATTTGTTTGGGGAAGCAACCTGAAGACCCCTAGGAGTCATCTCCATCCTTGGATCTAATAGGATCCACGGCATTTTGTCGCTGCTGGGTGGTCCTAGAAACCAACTGGCTTCTCAGGAGTCATCATACCTGAGAATCCCCTGAAAACTTGAAGAAAGACTTTCAGAGTTAAGGAAATGTGGAAACATGTTCATGGGTCCATTTTACTCAATGCAGGGTCCATACGTGGATAGGACATGAAGGACCACTTATGGATAAAAGTATTTGAATGAGACTATTACTCTCCTCTAGAATTGTCCCTCTATCTTAACTGATTAAGTTACCTGACACTAATCTCTAGAGCACCTGCTCATCCAGTATTCTTCAGCCATAGTTATTCAATATTTATCTTCAATAATAAATACTTGAGAGTCTACTATGGTCATATAAACACTGTGCTAGGGAGAGTGGAAATTTCAAGCTGAAGCAGACACACAGCTACATTTGATCAGCTGGCCAGCACTAAGACTACTGTATTCCAAGGGCACCTGGCTGACTCAGTCAACTGAGCCTCTGACTCTTGATCTTGGGTCAGGTCCTGATCTCAGGGTCCTGGGATAGAGCCGTACGGCGGGCTCCCTGCTCAGCAAGGAGTCTGCCTCTCTCTCGCTCCCTTCTCTCCTTATCCTACTCTCTCTCTCTCTTAAATAAATTAATAAATCCTAAAAAAGAAGACCCCTGCATTTCAGCCCCCTGATAATGATATTTCAACCAATGTAAGAAACATCGATTATAAGACACTTTCTGATTTCAGAAGCGATATTTTTAACTCTTCCTGCATTTAGTTCTGCTCTGTTTTGTCTTCTATCACTACACTGCCACTGACACACACAGAGGAACAAGATAGGAAATCTGAAAGTTCTTGATGGTTCAGGGTAGAAGTGGTGCTCTTCTCACTGGAGAGGATGATGTAGTGTGAACCCCATTAAACCCTCCATCCCAAGCCTCAGTATCCCATTACCACAATCTACTATATCACTTTCTTTTGAATACACAGTTTGCACACACACATAGTTGAATTTAAATGGGAATTGACAGTAAAAATACATTTTTAATGACAAAGTGAAGTGATATGAAAATTGGAAAAAAAACAGATTCTTATGCTTGTATACTTCTTGATAGAGCTATATTTAAATTCAATTGCTACACATTTTAAAAAATCTAATCTTTTCATAATCAGTGCAAAACTATTTGGAAGGCTCAATTCTACATGCTTCAAGTGCTTTTCCAACTAGTTACTATAACATTTATATCTTCAGATTTATTTCAAAGCCTGAAACCAATATTGCTTATGTTTCTGTAGCCAAGAGGAACTTGCCCAAACAACTTACTTTTTAAAAAGAAATTAAAAGTAATTATAAAAAATCATTTTTATCTTCTTTGGTTTGAGGGCCAGAGGAAAGAAATTTACCACTACTAAATAGATTTTTCCATACAATTAAATCAAGATTTGCTGATTACAAATGACTTCTAATACTGAATCTTGGAAAATTTCTAAGGTATGGAAACTTGATCAGCAAAGAAACCATAGTTTCCTGGAAGGCTTTCTCTTTTGTAAACTTATCATAGCAAAGACACTCAAATAAGAAAGCAAACTGCTTAAGTATGAACCCCCTGAACCATCCGCCTCCCAAAGGGAAGGGGTGGGTACTGGGTTTCCTAACTTGGCAAGTAACAGGCTGGTAATAAATGTGTATTCATTGAATGGATAGACGGACAGATGGATGGATGGATGATATCCATAACCATGTAAGAAGCAGCTATGACAAGCAAAGGGCTCCGGGCCCATAGTACATTAAGTAATAGCTATAGGAAAAACAGTGTGGAGATCCACTTAATAGGACACATTATCTGAGAACAAGTTAGATAAAACAGAGATCGTTGTTTGTTTCCAGTAGAGATCACGAATTTATTGTAATCTGTAAAGCTAGAGAGATTGTGCATATCTACATAGAGCAGGGAGGCAAACTCAAGCAGAATCTAGATGGGCTTTCTAAAGTGGGTTATTTGAAGAGCCATAGAGCCCAGGTACAGCTCTGTTGGCTTCCCATTGTGGACTCTGCAAGACCTAAATAGAGCTCATGCAGGTTACTTAAAAAGTTGAATGACTTCCTAAAAAATTGAAGGACTTCATGAATCATTTCTTGGAGATTGCACAATTTATAGCAGAATACAGGAGCAGTAGACTTCAACCCCTTGCATTTTCAATCTATATCCAGAGCTGATTCTCTTAAGCATAATGCTTTCCTGAGTGTCTGGCAGGAAGGCCAGAACCAAGACTTATGGATGTGTGTCCTAAAAATCACTGCTACAGTGGCCCATGGTAAACAAAACAGTCATTTGCCCCAACACTTGCCTCATCACATTTTCTAATCTAAGTGAAAGGGCAGATTCTGATATTGAACAAATTTGTACACTATCAATGAAGCCTTTCCCACTGGCCCCAGTGAAGGGCAAGAGGAAAAGGCAGGCCAGGGAGCATCTTGCTTGGACACATGCTCTGCCCCAGCAGCAGAGGCTCAGTGGCTGCAGAACTGCTGAGCTGGCTTTTACTTTGCCTCAGGTGTCACTGGCAACATTGTCAGTTGAGCAAGGATTGCTGAATCTTTATTCTTGGCAATGAGGTGAGAAATAACAAGTGCACAGCTGGATTTTCTGATCACAGGCAGTGCTTGCTGAGGCCGAGACTTGGGGAGGGTGGGAGTCATCTTTTCATGTGCTGAGTAGGCAAGCTGGACGTCAAAATCTATAAAATCGAAGAGGAAATCTTATATTTTGTCTGTTTCCAGTTTTCAGATATTCTTTTTTTAAAAATAGCAATTTTATTTTAGGTGATTAGATGAAACAAGTAAGAACACCCTCCCCACCCTCCACAAAAAAATGAAAATCATTGGATTTAAATAATTTAAATACAAATTCTGTCTTCTCTTTACAGCTTGTCTACTAATATCTTGCAAGCAGAGATCTTGCCTCCTATCTCTTTTATGCCCCACAGTACCATTTTGACACCATACATATGGCAGGAAGTGAATAAATACTTTTGGAAGGGGTGAAAGAATCCACACTTAACACAACTTCACCCTCCATCAAGCAAAAGTATGCAGGCCTGAAAGGAGGCATAAATACGAAGTGTAGAATGAAAACTTTGCAACTAAAATATTTAGAAGGAAATACCCCTAGTAGAGGCAGCAAGGACTTTTGAGCAAGAGCAGCTGGTTTCAAGTCCTGGCTCTACCACCTTCTCTCTGTGTGACCATCAGGAAATTATCATGTTTCTGGAGCTTGATCACTGACTTTGTAGGGTTTTATGATGCTGTGAAAAGCCTAACTTAGATTAATGTCACCCCTCTGTTCTAAGACCTCCCTCCACCGGCTTCCTGTATCATGCCAAGCAAAAGCCAATGTCCTTATGAGAATATTCTCCCCACCTTGGCCTCAACCTTTACTTTCTAGAGGAGCAGAACTAAGATGGATCTTATATATTTTGTTGATTTATTTGTTGACAATACGTATTGCTCATTTAGTGTCTGTCTTCCTCCTACAATGTAAACTCAGTGAGGACTAGGAATTCAGACTTTATTTACAGCACTTTGAATGGTCCCTGGAACTCCATAAATATTTGTTAAATGAATGGATGAGTTTCTAGCACAATATCTGGCACCTGGGAGCTGCACACTAAATGGAGATTTTCACCATTATTCTTATTACCGAGGATCTTCAGGATAAGCTAAGCTATATATTGTGTGCTTTACATTACACACAAAAATCAGCCTTTCTAGTAAAAGCCATAAACATGTACAGTAAAAAGTTTTCATATAATAGTTTTAAGACCTCATTTCCTGGATGGGATTTCTCTCTTTCTTTCTTTCTTTCTTTCTTTCTTTCTTTCTTTCTTTCTTTCTTTCTTTCTTCTTTCTTTCTTCCTTCCTTCTTTCTTTCTTCTTTCTTTCTTTCTTTCTTTCTTTCTTTCTTTCTTTCTTTCTTTCCTTCCTTCCTTTTTTTAAACTTAGTTCTAATTATACCCCAATGTTCTCACCAATGGAATTATAAAGGAGAAAATGGGGGAAATAAAACATTGGACGAAAATAGAGATTGAGAGAGAGCAATAAAAGGAATCGGAGACACGGCCAAAGAGTAAAGTGGGACTAAAGAAAGAAGCCTAACATGGGAGGCTGTATGTGTCTAGGTAGGAAGAGCATCCCTGGATGCCTGTTATTATATAAGAAAATGGGGTAAAGGACATAGAGAATGAAGAGCCATTACAGAAGGAAGAGCTGTTGCAGAAGAGCTGTCAAAGAAGGGGGAAGAAACACATTTTTGCAATGCCGAAGCCAACTTTGTAACTTTGAGATGCCAATTTGAGCACTTAAGAAACACTTTTTTCCTTGCAGATATTTCTCCTAGTTGCCAACAAGTTGTGGAAATTATATTGATTCCATTCACATAGTTCATAAGAGGCGTACTCTCTCAGATATTTGGATTTCAAAGATTTCTTCAGAGTTGCTAACATTAAAAAAATGTTCATTTCATAATTACATATCTGGAAAATGGAAAATAATAAAAGAAAAAGCTTCTATGACAATTAGAGACCTTTGTAAGGTAGTGATATTTTTAATTAGCAAAGAAAAATAAATACTATATATCATAAACAAAAACTAGTATGAAGATATAAAAGAATGCAACATTTATGATAGCAAAAAGAGAAGAAAATATTTACGCATAAATCTTACAAAAGAATGAAACTCACATGAAGAAAACTAGAAAACACTTCTAATAGATGCAAAAAAATAGCCTTGAACAAATGGGAAGACATTCTTCATTCTTAGGAAGATTTGACATCAAAAAGTTGTCACTAAACTAATGTGTAAAGTTAATGTGATTTAAATATGAAAAATTATCAGATTTTTTCCTCTGAGGAGGCAGGTTAATAATAGAATAATGGACAAGCAAGCTGAACACTCTTCAAAAGAAAAAGAATGGGGGAGGGGAGGGTGGCTGGACCTACCAGATATTCAAACACAGTATGAAGCTTCTATGATTTAAAAGGCTTTCTAGGGGCACCTGGGTGGCGCAGTTAGTTGAGTGACCAACTCTTGATTTTACCTTAGGTCATGACCTTGGGGTCTTGGGATTGAGGCCCGAATCTGACTCTGTGCTCAGAGAAGTCTGCTTGTCTCTCTCCCTCTGCTCCCCACCCATTACTTGCTCTCTCTCAAATAAATAAATAAATAAATAAATAAATAAATAAATAAATAAATGGCTTTCTACTGGTACTTGAATAAACATACATGACATGGGATATAAAATCCAGCAACGTGAAATAAGTCAATTGGAGAAGGACAATTATCACATGGTCTCAGTCATATGTGTTATATAAGAAATAGTGTGAATTCCCCTGTAATCTCAGAGTGAATAAAACTTTCTTAATTATGATTTAAAATCTAGAAGCAGTAAGTCAAGAGATTGATTACTCTGATTACAGAAGGAAAAAACTTTATGGCAAAAAAATTAAGCATAAGCAAGGTGAACAGACAAATGACACACACAAAAATACATTAGAGAGTCAATAAATCTAATGTATAAAGAGGTTCTAAAAATAAGAGGAAGAAAGGCCAACAACTCTATCAAAAAGTCTAGATTTAGACATAAATAGATAGTTTATGGGGAAAAAATGTGACTGACTCTTAAACAAATAAAAGGATGTTCAAAGTTATTCATAATAAGAGGACTGCAAATTGAAAGTATACTGAAATACCATTAGATTGAAACACATCAGATATGGTTACATCTGTATGTTCACAATGACATATACAGGCACAAAAAGTCTTTGTTATTCCTCCATGGAGGATACCTGAGAAGCAATTCATTTCTGTGAAAATAAGCAGGTGAAGAGAAAGAAGCATTTACCTTGCCTTTCCTAAATGGACTGTAGTTCAGTATAATCAAAGAGGTGATAAAGGGAGTTTTCACTTTATAGAACTGTTCCAGCTAATACGTGAAGAATGATGGAATTGAAAGAACACTCATTTGTAACCCCTAATGAATTAATGGATTGGCAAAATTCCCAAATTTGACAATACGTATTGCTCCTTTACCCTACCTATCCCACTTCTAGGATCTAACCCAGTGATACACTGGCAAAAATGTGAAAACCTGTATCCAAAAGGGCTGTTCATTACAAAACTATTTGTGAGGTTGCACAAAACTTGGGGAAACTCAATTGTCCATCAGTTAGATGCAAGGTGAATTGACCAGATACCTCTACAAAGTTCTAGGATACTTTGTAGTATTACAAAAGAATAAAAAGAATGGAGAGGATTTCCATTATGAAGTGATCTCTAGGGTGTATGGTCAAATGGAAAAAGCAAGGTGGAGAATTATAAATGTAACAGGCTAAGAAAAAAGGGGAATATGAATATACACAGAAATTTGCTTAAAATAAACAAAAATTAATGGTTGCCTATAGAAAAAAGAAGGAATTGAGGGGATAGAGATTAAAGCTAGACTTCTTTGAATAACTCTTATTCAGTAGGTTTAATCTTAAGACAATAGTTATAAAACAAAATTAACTTAAAAAAAGTAATACCTGGGATCCCTGGGTGGCTCAGCGGTTTAGCGCCGCCTTCGCCCAGGGCCTGATCCTGGAGACCCAGGATGGAATCCCACGTCAGGCTCCCTGCATGGAGCCTGCTTCTTCCTCTGCCTGTGTCTCTGCCTCTCTCTCTCTCTCTCCCTCTCTCTCTCTCTCTCTCTCTCTCATGAATAAATAAATAAAATATTTTTTAAAAATTCCTAAGAATTAAAAATTAAGTGAACCAAATGAACTTAAATGATATTGAATAGATGGTATAACCACACAAAGGAACTATTTCAAATACTGCTAAAACACATGCCTGACTGTACATCTCCAGTGACAATTATCCAAGGCAAAAATAAGTTCAAACAAGTCTTAAATTGTTTTCAGTAAATAAGTTGCTCCTGCAATATGTTGATATTGTGATTTGAAATTTGTATGTGTGTATTATGGGATAATGCAAATGATTAATTGCATTGGTGTTACTGAGATCCTGAATTTTAGGGTAGAAGAAAAAATACAGTGTAAGATTGATGAGGCTAAGTTAAAACACTATAGCCCTAAATTTTGAATTCGAAGTTGCAGCATGAACTCTGTTATCATAAACAGCAAATAAACACGCAAAAAATATATCCTATCTCTGTGTACTGCAAGTCCCAGAACCAGTGACCAGCCCAACAGCGATGAGAAGCCCTAGGACCTAGATTTTGGTCTTGACATCAATTTTCCCATTTAAGGGAATAAGTGCTCCTTGGAAAATAGGCTTTTATAGTTCTGGGGCAAAAATGTATGAGATGAGTCTGAATATCTTATCATACCAGAAAGCAAGGAAGCTCTCAAAGATTGCTAGGGTTCTATCAAAATAACTTGGGGTCCAAGTGGAAACAACCCAAATGTCCATCAACCAATGGATGGGTAAATAAAATGTGTATCCCCACAGAATGGAATATAATTTAGCAATGAAAGGAAACAAAGTATAGATACCCATTACAGCCTGAATGAACTTTGAAAACATTTTGTTTAGTAAAAGAATCCAGGCACAAAAGACCACATATTGTATCATCCTATTTATATGGACTGTCCAGAACAGGGTTATCCATGGAGGCAGAAAGTCAAACCATGGTTAACCAGATCTGAGGGTGTGAGGGAGGAGGACCCAGGTGGAGGGAAACCAGGAGTTACTCCTAATGGATACGGGACTTCTTTTTAGGGTGACAAAAAATATTCTAAACTTGATTGTAATGATGGCTGTGCAACTCTGAATATAGTAAAAACCATTGAATTATAACCTTTAAATGAGTAAATTGTATGGCATGTGAATTATACATCTCAACAAAACTATTTTAAAAATCCAGGGACCGGGATCCCTGGGTGGCGCAGCGGTTTGGCGCCTGCCTTTGGCCCAGGGCGCGATCCTGGAGACCCGGGATCGAATCCCACATCAGGCTCCCAGTGCATGGAGCCTGCTTCTCCCTCTGCCTATGTCTCTGCGCCTCTCTCTCTCTCTGTGACTATCATAAATAAATAAAAATTAAAAAAAAAATTTAAAAAAAAAATAAAAATCCAGGGACCAACTTGGTTGAAGACCATCAAATTCAATTTTCAATAAGGAAAATCAATTCATTGGATTAAAACATCTAAAATATGGTTAAACCCATAATTTCATAATGATACTAAAAAAAAAACTCTTGATAATTTTTGGAAAAAAAAAAAAAAAAGTCCAGGAACTCATTATTATTAAAATCAGTAAGTAAAGAGAAAAAATTCAAGCATTTAGCCTGCTCTTCCCCAATGAACTATCCCTCAGGGTTATTAAATCTGTGATAAGGGGTAACTTTTACTTTATAGAAATAACGCAGCTAATAAATGAAGAGTAAGAATGAGACCATCATCACTTTGCAATCTCTAATAAAATAATGGATTTAGTTAATTGAGGATTGTTTCGCATAGCCCTCAGGCTAAGACTGGTTTTGTATTTTTAAAGAGTTGGAAAAGAGAAAAAAGAATGTGCTCCTTCATAGAGTCCAACACAAGAGAGAGCCAGGTTCTCCTTGCTTACTTCTGGTGTAAGGAAGCTCACTCCAGCACCCCAGCAGCAACCTTGCCAAATAAACCAAATCGGAATCTGATCCTCCATCCTCCTACCACTTCATAGGAAGGACAACCTGGGAATTTAATGATACTGAGTCATTTCTTTTTTTTTTTTAAAGATTTATTTATTTATTTATTCATAGAGACAGAGAGAGAGAGAGGCAGAGACACAGGCAGAGGGAGAAGCAGGCATCATACAGAGAGCCTGATGTGGACTCGATCCAGGGTCTCCAGGATCACGCCCTGGGCTGCAGGTGGCGCTAAACCGCTGCGCCACTGGGGCTGCCCCCGCTGAGTCATTTCTGATACAAAATTCTGTTACTTTTGTTTATATATGATGATACATAATATGTAATACATGCTTATATACTTTACCTATTTTAAACACCTGACAAGTCGCTGAAGTTGCTGTGAAGCCAATTTTATGATAGCCAGGAGCACCTACCTCTGCACCTCACCACCCCCTCTCCTTTGGTCTCCAGCTGGCCTCTCCTGCATTTAGGCCCCACATGCCCCATCCCCTGCAGTCTTCTTTTCACCAGATAGGAACAAAGAAAGGGCCCCCACAAAGAGACCCTCTTCTCTGCAAGAATCAGACCCCCAAGACTAAGTATCTTCAATCAGAAATGCTGCTCCTTGGGGGGCAGCTCCAGGGGGCTCAGTGGTTGAGTATCTGCCTTTGGCCCAGGGTCCTGGGATCAAGTTCCACATCGGGGTCCCCGCAGGGAGCCTGCTTCTCCCACTGCCTGTGTCTCTACTTCTCTCTGTGTCTCATGAATAAATAAATAAACTCTTAAAAAAAAAAAAAAAAACTGCTTCTTTTTCTTCTGAAAGAAGAGGGAAGCAGTTTCCACCTACTCAGCATCAAATACAGAGCTTTTGGAAACCTGCTTGCATGCATTGTACCCAAGAACTTCCCCCAGACTGCCAGAAGTGGCCGTGGTTCCCGGGTTCCCCACGTTTATGAATTTTGCCCTATGCAAAGCCCATCAGAAAGCTTTAAGCATGGATCTACGTGACCACTGCCGATGTCTTCCTTGGTCACCACCCAGGGGTGGGAGGCTCCTGAACAAGGACAGGAGCCAGAGAGGGAGCCGGCACAGGCAGCAGCTGGAATTTGGGCGCGGGGCAGCTCTACCCATGCAGGGAGAGATCTGGTGCCTTGTTACTCAGACTGCAGTTCAGGCCGCCCCCTCTCCATCCCACTGCTAGTGTCGATCCTGGGTTTTCCACTTTTTCATCTCTGCAATGACACCGTCTCTCCCTAAACCCAGATTTTCATTGTCCCTTCCCATTGGAGCAGGAGCACCAGACTGCTTCCTGACCCCACGGCTCCCTCACTCCCCAGCTGGCCTGAGGCACCCCAGGGAGTCTGACAAGCCTTGCCATGTCTTCCCACCTTTGCCTCCCCTTGCCCCCCACCCCCACCATCCCATGTTTCTTCTTAATCACCTGGTATCTTTGGGGAAAAAAGTACTCTTCCAAACCAAAACTGTGCTAAGATATTTGTGTTTAACAGCAGTTGGTGCTTTTTGAGAATCATCCACAGAGGCTGTTGCATTTGAAAAGCAGGTGCCAGGGGCGCCTGGGTGGCTCAGTGGTTGAGCAGCTGCCTTTGGCTTAGAGTGTGATCCCGGGGTCCTGGGATTGAGTCCCACATCAGGCTCCCCAAGGGAGCCTGCTTTTCCCTCTGCCTGTGTCTCTGCCCCCCTCTCTCTCTGTGTATCTCTCATGAATAAATAAATAAAATCTTTTTAAAAAAGAAAAGGAAAGCAGGTGCTGGGGAAAACCAATGGTCACAACTAAAACACCCCAACTCTGGAGCTTGCTTTCCAGGCTCTGTGTGGAGTGGGTGCTGGGGGCCCTGCCCAGATCCTCCTTACTGGCTGGAAGTCATCTTGGTGGGTGCTAATCCCATGTGACTGGTGTCCCCCAGAAAGGGAGGATTTGGGCGCAAACACACAGAGAGGGAAGAGGATATGAGGAAAAACAGGAGAAGACGGTCATAGGCAAGCCACAGAGAAAAGCCTGGAACAGATCCTGCCTCACCGCCCTCAGAAGAGACCAGCACTGCAGGCACCTCGGTTTAGACTCCTGGCCTCCAGAGCTGGAGGGTAATAAATGTCTGTTGTTTAACCTTCTGCTCTGTGGCTCTTTGCTGACAATCCTAGGACACTAACAAGGCCAGTGACTCACTCCTGCCCCTTCTCCTGAGCATCCCTGTCGTCCAAGCCAGCGAATGTTACCCTGCCACCCGCCCTCACAGCCAGTGATCAGTGACCAAACATGGAACTACAAAAAGCTGGCCTTCCTGTCTTAAAGGGAACCAACTGCATGGCATGACGCATGCTCCAGAGCCTTCCACGGGATCAAGTGGAAGCTGGCCTCCAGTGGAGCTATGTCCTCACCTAGCTGCCCCTCTTGTCCTGAGAGCACTTTTTCAATAAACCCCTTGCACGAGTTCCCTGTCTCAAGTTCTGCTTCTGAGAGCCTGACACTTAGCAACTGAAGAAGAGTGTCTGGGTGGGTGGGATCTTTCTGGCCCCAGGGCAACCTCACACCACCAAGGCAGGTCCTGACTCCACCCCCATCTCCTGGTCTCCAGCTTGGCTTCCTTTCTCCCAGAAACCTCATGGTGTTGACAGCGGGGACACGGGGGCAACCCAGAAATCCAACACTGTCAGGCGTGTTCAGGGACACGGAGTCCCCCCTTCTCTCCACTGAGCTGCAAAGCAGAGCCCCAGGGACACTGGCAGATTTTATCCCCCACTGAATTGTCACACTGCAGCTATGGCTCCTTCCCCATTGACTCAGCTTCTCAATGCATTTTAATGTGCTGCTGTGGTGGGGATGCCTGGGGCTCATTAGAGAAGCTGCTCAAGTCCTCATCAGCAAGCCTCACTAATGTGACAGATGGAGAAAGAAAAAAAAGAAAGAAAAAGAAGAAAAAAAGAAAGAAAGAAAGAAAGAAAGAAAGAAAGAAAGAAAGAAAGAAAGAAAGAAGAAAGAAAGAAAGAGAAAGAAAGAAAGAAAGAAAGAAAGAAAGAAAGAAAGAAAGAAAGAAAGAAAGAAAGAAAGAAAGAAAGAAAGAAAGAAACCTTACTGCTTTAAGATTCACTAGGGGGAAAAATCCACCCATTTTCGCACTAGATTCCATGTAGCTAAAAGCTTCATCTCCGAGTTTTCTCTTGCAAAGAGAAGAAAGTATTTTTCTCTCATTTTGCAGGTGTTTGGGGCAAGAGGTGGGACTCTCGTGTTTTGTTTTCCTTATTTTTTTTAAACCTTTGATTGGATTCCTCACTCAAGTAGAGCCCTAAAAGCTCATGGGAAGGAAGGGGGAGATTATATAAATCACTTTCCCTTTGATCGTGTTTCAGCAGGTCCAGGCAAACCCACGCTTACAATTTATAAATGGTTTCCACGTGTTTGCATAGTAGACGGTTTTGAGGGCATCTGCTTGCTCTTGGAAGCCTGCTCCCTGCTGAATACTGCTGCTCACGCCTTAGCAAAGCATCTCAACGGCAAGTCAATTCCAGAGTAAAAAGACTTCAGAAGCTCCTCCGTCCAGCCAGCTTTCCAAGGCAAAGCTACTGGGGAGTTGTCTCGAGAGATCAAGTGTTTTCCTTTCAGGAAACATTCCAGAATATTCAGCCAAAGTTCTAAAGTCGTCGGTATTTTAAAATACAGCTGCAATATCAGGAGAAGAAATTCAGTCCTTTTTCTGTTCAGGTTTCTCTCAGCCAGGATTTCACATCGTCCTCTGAGTCATCCCAGAATTGACACCGTTTTAGTCTGTCTTTTTTATTTCTTACTTTTTATGGACATTGTTTTCCTTTTTGCACCCTAATCATGATCCTATTTTGTAATCTGGCCAGTCACTGTAATTCCACTCTGATTTGTGAAAATACGCTACTTGTCTAAGCATCCTAGATGGGAGACTGAAAGATAAGCAAGATGGAAAAACCTATGCTCAAGAATTCTACGGTCAAGTCAGAGGTAAATCAAAAACCACCTCAGTAAATGTGGGGCTGAATACAATGCTTATCACAACAATTCTGCAAAGTGATGCAAGGGTGGGTGAGAGTGCCCTGCCAGGAGCATTCAGGTCGGATTTGAGGACTTCGACAGTTAGAAATGAGAGGGACGTGGGTGGGGAATGTAAACATATTTTCCATGGAAGGACAACCTGTGCAGAGGCCCAGGGGTAGGGGAACACAGGCCATGTCCACTGCATGGAAACCAATCCAGTGTGAGCAAAGCATGGAGGATGGGTAGATAAGCAGTGAAGACAGCAAAGGTAGGTCAGTGCTGGTCAGAAGGTCCCTTAAAGGCTCAAGAGAAGACTTTTACCTTTATGTTAAGAAACTAGTGCTTGCTTCGGCAGCACATATACTAAAATTGGAACGATACAGAGAAGATTAGCATGGCCCCTGCGCAAGGATGACACGCAAATTCGTGAAGCGTTCCATATTTAAAAAAAAAAAAAAAAAAAGAAACTAGGAGCCATTAAAAATGTTTTGACCAAATGAGGGACCTGATTATATGTGTTCTGTGTTAGTTTTTCTAGGACTTCTGTAGCAAAGTACCACCAATTGGGTGTTCAAATAACAGAGACTTTTCTCACAGTTCTGGAGGCCTGACAATTAGGCTGTGAGCAGAGTTGGTGTCTCCTGAAGCCTCCCTCCTTGGCTGTCCTCCAACCCCAGAGAGCCGTGTTCTTCCTGTGTCTCTTCATATGCTCTTCCCTGTGTGTATCTCTCTGTGTCCTAATCTACTCTTCTCATAAGGACACCCCAACATTCCTCACTTTAACTTAATTACCTCTTTCAAGAGCTTATCTTCAAATACAGTCACATTCTGAGGTTAGGGGTTAGGGCTTCAACATGTGAATGAAGGTGGGGCACAATTCGGCCCATGACATTGTCTCTATAAAAAATGCCCTGAAGGAGGATGGAGACAGTACAGAGCAAGAAGGCAATGGAGCATGGGAGGCTGTTAGAATCTGGCACAGTGGGTCAGTGAGAAACAATGAGTGGCCCAGGGAGTAGGACTTGTGGACATTTTGCAAAGGTTGATGTTGGGGAGAACAGTGAGGAAACAAAGATAACCCCATGAATCTCCATGAGCAGGCTTGAACCTGGCATGGACCTTTGCATATAACAGCTCATCAATAAGAAGGAAGGAAAGGAAGGAAGGAAGGAAGGAAGGAAGGGAGGAAAGAAAGGGAGGAGGGAGGAAGGAGGGAGGGTAGGAGGACAGAAGGGAATAAAATAGTAACAGACAATTGGGGCAAAGACTAGAATGGAAAGCAAATGTACCTTTAACAATACTTTTGTTTTGCTTGGATTTTATAAAAATCACATGTGCCTATTCAAAAAATCAAAAACAAAAATAAAAAATAATAATTGCAAAACTTCAAAGGATTTCCCATTATGGGGTGGTTTTCCATGTTAGTGGACTCTCTCCTTGACACTGAGGCATGTGTGTTGAGGACACGATCCTGGAAAACAAGCCAATGAGGAAATCATAGTGATGAAAGGTGAGGTCAACTTTCAGAAGTCGTTAAAATTCACCAGAACCACAACAAAATAGTTATTTAGAGAGAGCAATATGATATAAGAAAGGTTAATCTTGAGCTCTCCCAAGGAGATTCAGTTACTTAAGGTCCCTCCCTCTTCCCCTAAAAAAGCTCATTAAAAGGGGGGAGTGAATAAGATGACACCTCTACAGTTGTTAGCACCCTCGCAGGGCAGAGGAACTGCTTGATACATGTTAGCTGTCATTGTGGCACCAACAGCCTCCTATCTGTCATGGATCACACATGGTTCACATGGACCAAAGGGAGGTAGCTATTTGGGCTGATGCCCCCAGCAGCTCTTCCACTCCTTACTGGCCATCAGAATCCCAACTGTGCTCAGGAGTTGGAAGGCTCTGTGCTTCTGAGAACCAGACTCTCTCCAGTCTGAATCTTGATTGGTCTAAGCCAGTCACTACCATTTTATACCACTGGTGGGTGACTGATTCAGGTCTGGAAAGGAAATGCAGTCATGGCCAAGTGTCATGAGAGGGGGGAATCTGCTGGGAAATATCTGGGAAATTATTCCCTGCTCAAAAAAAAAAAAAAAAGGACAGAGCTGCCATCTGTGTGGCATGCCTGGAATTGTAGCAGCCTTCTTTGAACTGTGAGGGAAACCAGACTAACAGGACAAGCCAAGCCACTGAGGGTAGCAGGGAGATCAAGTGGGGTGAATTCAGTCCCAGCTGATTTCGTTGTTAGCTTATCCGTGGCTTGCTACCAAAAGTACCCTAATCCGTATGACTCCTTTTGGTCCAAGTAGAAGCCTTTGGCTTCTCTTCAACTGGCACGTCTCTGCTTCTTCACCCAAACTAGGAGCAGACTCTGGAGGTCCCTGGGCAGGGCTCTGTACACCAGCACTCATGCCAGAGCAGGTTACACATCCCTGAAACAGCTTCCTTTTGGAAGAACCTAGGAGAACAAGTACAAATTCCTGGTAGCCAAGGCACACACATTTCATGCTGACTCCCTCCCAAGTTGGGCCTTCTGTTCTGGAGTGGCTCGAGTTGCTTTTCCCTGGGCTCCTTCCAATGCTTTCGGCATCCTGGTGTTCATGTTTCTAAACCCCAGTGCAGAATTCCAACTGTGGGCTCGTCAGTTTTCTCCAGACTATGTTCTTAGTGTTTGCCAGGCTTCTTTTCTGATATGAGTCACAATGCTTTTCCTACTTTATCTGCTGATAAAGAAACAATTCAGCCTCTCCACCCTGCAACCCTGGGCTTTCTGCCATTCTTCCCAGATCCAAGCTCCCTGCTGGACCTGAAATAGTAGCAATCATAACAGTGCCTTGCATCGCACGACACAGTTCTCAATAGTTTACAAAGCATTTCCACACATGCCATCTAATTTAATCCTTGCAATGAGGATTGGTCCTCATTGCATGAGATAAGCAGAGCACACAGAATTAGTCCCTGCTTATGAAAAGAGAAACACATTCGGAGAGGATGACTGGTTGGGCCAAGGTCAAATGGCAGAGAGCTGGCACAGGTAGGATCCAAATCCAGTTAGACAGGGTGTCCCTTCGCCTAATTCAACTCTGTTCCAAGGGTGTTTACTCAGTCTTCTCTCTGTGCTTGGCACTTTGGGGCTTGCCTGAGTCAGCCGTGGGGATGAGGATGATGCTCATGCTCCTGCTTTTAGGACAGAGGAGGAGGACAAATTGAGGCCAAACACCAGTGTTTGGAAGGCAGTCACCTTTCTCCTTGTATCTGTTATGTAAATGTAATGTGTTTCCGGGAATGTGATGGAGTCTGATCTTTCTTCTATGAGGAAGAAGTTCTTTGGTTTGTTTTTTCTTGAAAGCTACATAAGGAAATGAAAAGCAGGGAGTAGGGTATGTTCGGTGTCTATGAAGCTTGTGCTTGGCACAGAGAGCGGCAGTAAACGGGGACTTGAGAGGAGAGTCACACTGGAAGGAGGCCTCACAGTAAAGCAAACAGAACTATACTTGGTGAGCTGATAAAAACTGAAAACATTAGCAACATTTACCAGATGCTTATTGTGCTCAAATTGTATCAATTAGTTGGTGGTGAGTAACAAAATGCCCTGATGTCCAGTGCCTTAAAACTGCAACCATTTGTCATTTCTGAGTTAGCTGTGGTGCCAGTGATCTGGGCTGGGGTATTCTTGGCTTGTCATGCTCATGAGTCTGTGATCAGTGGGCAGGGTGGCTGGGGACGGGCTGCCCTGGGATGGCCTCGGCTAGGACAATCCTCAAACAGGCTAGCCTAGGCACATCCTCATGGCAAAGTAGAGTAGCATGAGAGGGAGCAGAAGGGCACAAGATCCCTGACACACTGTCACATCCACTGTGTCTTTGGGCTGAGGCAAGTCACAAGGTGGCCCACACTTAGAGGCAGGGAATACGTGTCACCTCCTGATAAGCAGAGCAGCAAAGGCATTCAACAAAGGGCTTGGGGAAAAGTAAGGGGTAGAGAATTGAGGCCCATTCCATGTGTTGAATTTTGAGGCTGAGAAAAAAAAGTGTATAAGTTTCTCTGAGTTCTACCATATGGAAAATAATTACAGGCTGGTCCTGTGACCTGCTAATGCACACTGAGTAGGACCACTAGAGGAGCATCATTTGAGACTTTGTTGATGACTATGAGGTCAAGGGGATATTTTTGCATGAGAGAGGATAGCAGTTCACACACCAAAAAAAAAAAAAAAAAAAAGAGCAGACCAATGGCTTTGGTCAAGGTCACAGCCATGAGTGCCACCTGGGACAATGCCATCTGGGAGGTTTAGAACTCTCACCATATCCAGGAGTTCGGACTCACCATATGAAGATGGCTTTACACACACTGATGTGTATAATCCCTACCACACCAAAAAGTAAGGAATATTCTGAATTTCTCATCCAGTTTTATTCAGCACACTTTTGAGAACTCTGATGGAGAGAGCAGATGTCATGTACACCTGAGATGTATTGTACAAGAACACTGCTACGGACGTAAAGAGAAAAGGAATCTCTCTTCTATACTTTGTGTTCCACAAAAGAACATCGTTATTTCCAACCAGGCCCCTCAGAGCTATAGAATATTTTAAGGCTTGACATTCCTCTGTTCAAAACCATAATGAACCATTAGAAAAATGTAATATCTGAGATACATTATTCTGAATGTATTTTTGTAATTATCTAAATACCAATAGTCAAAATTTTCATGGAATGCTAAAGATCAGACTGAATCTGAAATCCATTAACAGTAAACAGATGGACCCAAAATGGACATCTCTCAATGCTAAAAATTGAAAATTTATGAAATTCATAAACTTATAAAATTTTAGCATATTCCCTTTTACTAGAGGCAGTCAAATGACAGCCACACTCGGACAAACAAGCAATTCCAGTTAAGAAAAGGAATACAACCAAGGCCTTATTTGATCATTGCTAGGGTCAGTGTCATTAGAAGCATTCTCTGCTCTGGGGGGAAAAAGCCAATGAAGGGAGCCGGACAGACGAGCGGTCAACAGCATTGCCGCTCACGCCTTCTTTGCTTTATTCGTCTGTCACCACACATTCTGAGCATCTGCTTTCTGCAGGACATGACCTCAGAGGTAAAAATCTCTCACTAGCACCTGCCATTGCTCTGTGAAGTCTAGGGCCTCTGGGGAGGACAAGAGCCCTCCCCCACCCCCGCCAGTGGTCACTGGTGTTTGGGTCATGTCACAGACGCCCACCTTTATGTGGGCTTCTGCAGCCCCACCATGCACCGAGCCATTCTTGCATCTCTCCTCAGGCATTCCCTTGTGTTTCTTCTGTAACAATAATCTCCTGTTATCTTTCAAGGGGCTTCATGCACCACCCTTCACCCCTAGCAGAGCCCATTCTGTACCCTCAGGTGGAGAAAAGGGTGCAAGATGGGCCTTTGCTTACCCGGTGGAGCCTGCAGTCCACATTCTATGTTGGGCAAATCTCTGCGTCCTCTCGGCTTTAGTCTCCCCAGTGGTTCGAACAAGGGCTGGGTGGAGGGATGAACACCCTCCTGCCACTTTGCCTGTCAAGTCTAAATAGGGGGACTTCTTCTGCCAAAGTCAGGGCATGGAGTGGAGATAAAGGTAAAAGTCCCACCATGGAGCAGACCCTGAGTCATGGGTTATGCACCAACATCCTCACATTGGCCTGGGAAGGAGGGATTCTGATGGTTATGCTTGACATGCAAAATGGGTTGAAGAGAGAATCACATTTAAGTTAACAGAAACCTGCAAATAGGCTCAAAAACTGCTTCTGGCCCCCAGACAAAATAGAAATGTGACTTAGAGTCTGGAACTTTGGCTTTCACCTCTGCTTCTGCTACTTGCCTGATGTTATATTTGGGGCAACTACTTCATGTCTCGGGACCTCAGTCTCCCCAAGAGTGAAATGGGAATATGAGGGACCTACCCCAGAGAATCTCCGTGAGATTTACTTAAAGCAGCAATGATTTGTAAAGACTATAGAGCAAAGAGGCAATCCATAAGCCCATGTAGGCGCTGGAGAACCCAGCCTCAGAGCGCAAAGAGGAAGCCATGGCTCCTGCCCACATCTCTCACTCTGGGTGGTCACTCAGGCCCAATAGCCTAAACAGTAGCTACACAATGACCAAGAACTGGACAAAGGTCCCTGGGTCCAGTCTTAGTTTTCACTAGGGAGGAAGAGAAGAACCAGCTGGAAGGTCCTAGAGAAGCCCCAAGGCTCTGACATACCGCCAGCCCACAGACTCCCCCCATTGCCCATCAAACAGGTGGCATTAGCACTCCCTCCTCCCTCCTACCACACCAGCCTCCCCATTGGGCAACTTTTCCTCTTTAAAATTTCCTCTTTAAAAGTTCCTGAATGTTAAGTCTAACAGACAGGAAGGAGCAGTAAGCAAGAGAAGGGGAAGGATGTGATAGGAGAGGACCCATCCTCATACTCTCCTAGAGAGCTGTTCCTCACTCCCACAGAACCATGCACGGCCCTGAGCAGCTTTTTGCCTCAGCTAACCAATGCTCAGCCCCATCCAGTGGGGGCTCTTGTGCATGTATGGTTGCACAAGTTTTAGAGCACGTGTACACACACATACACACAGGCTTAATCACATGAACACACACATAGGGACACACACAGGTTCTCACACACACCCAGGCTCACACACACAGGTACAGCAACAACTTCCAGGTGAGTGATGGCAGAGATGGTGGCAGTAAGAGTAGCCAGCTTACTCACCTGCTGGCAAACTCCAGACCAGGTTCCTAGACAGTGACTTTCTTCCTCTAAAAAAAAAAAAAAAAAAAATAGGGGCAGCCCAGGTGGCTCAGCGGTTTGGCGCCGCCTTCAGCCCAGGATGTGATCCTGGGAACTGCGGATCGAGTCTCAAGTCAGGCTCCTGCATGGAGCCTGCTTCTCCCTCTGCCTGTGTCTCTGCCTCTCTCTGTGTGTGTCTCTCATGAATAAATAAATAAAACCCTTTAAAAAATAAAATAAAATAATAACTCATTTATAATTAGTATCATTTTGTCAAAAATACTTCTGAAGAAAACAAAATATGTCAATCTAAGCCTACAGCTACTAAATTTAAGTAATATCCATCTATGTAACAACTAAAAATTTTTTTGTTTCAAGTTCTTATTTAAATTTCAGTTATTTAACATATAGTGTAATATTAGTTTCAGGAGTAGATTTCAGTGATTCATCACTTACATATAACACCCAGTGCTCATCACAACAGGTGCCCTCCATAATCCGCATCCCTCATCTAGCCCATCCCTCCTCCACCCCCTTCCAGCAACCCTCAGTGAGTTCTCTATAGTTAAGAGTCTGTTTTATGGTTTGCCTCTCTCTCTTTCTCCCCCTCTGCTCATCTCTTTTGTTTCTTAAATTCCACATATGAGTGAAATCACATGGTATTTGTTTTTCTCTGACTGACTTACTTCGCTTGGCGTAATTCCCTCTAGCTCTATCCACATCATTGTAAATGGCAATATTTCATTCTTTTGATGAGTAATCTTCTGTTTTGTATATATATCATATTTTCTTTATCCATTCATCAGTCGATGGACACTTGGGTTCTTTCCATAGTTCAGCTCTTGTTGATAAAGCTGCTGTAATTAAACATTGACACACTGATGTGTAAACACCCTTCAAATCCGTATTTTTGTAAACTTTGGGTAAATACCTAGTACTACAATTACTGAGTTGTAGGGTAGCTCTACTTTTAAGTTTTTGAGGAATCTCCACACTGTTTTCCAGAGCGGCTCCACCAGTTTGCATTCCCACCAACAGTGCAAGAGGGTTCCCCTTTCTCCACATCCTCATCAACAGCTGTTGTTTCTTCTGTTGTTAATTTTAGCCATTCTGACAGGTGTGAGGTGATATCTCACTGTGGTTTTGATTTGTATTTCCCTGACGATGAGTCATGTTCAGTATCCTTTCATGTGTCTGTTAGCCATCTGGATGTCTCCTTTAGAAAAATGGCTATTCATTTCTGCTGCCCACTTCTTAACTGGATTATTTGGGTTTGGGGTGTTGAGTTTCTTCATAGATTTTGGATACTGATCCTTCATCAGATATGCCATTTTCAAGTATCTCCCTCCATTCTACAGGTTGCCTTTTAATTTTGTTGTTTCCTTTGCTGTGCAGAAGCATTTTATCTTGATGAGGTCCCAATAGTTTATTTTTGTTTTTGTTTCCCCTGCACCCATTGACATGTCTAATAAGAAATTGCTCTAGCCAAGGTCAAACAGATTGCTGCCTGTGTTCTCCTCTGGGATTTTGAGGGACTCCTGTCTCAGATTTAAGTCTTTCATCCATTTAGAATTATTTTTTGTGTGTTGTAAGAAAGTAGTCCAGTTTCATTCTTCTGCATGTGCTGTCTAGTTTTCCCAACAACATTTGTTGAAGAGATTGTCTTTTTCCCATTGGATACTCTTTCTTGCTTTGTCAAAGATAAGTTGTCCATATAGTTGTGTGTCTATTTCTGGGTTCTCTATTCTGTTCCCTTGATCTATGTGTCTGTTTTTGTGCCTGTACCATACTGTTTTGATGACTACAGCTTTGTAATATAGCTTAAAGTCCAGAATTGTGATGTCTCCAGCTTTGCTTTGCTTTTTTCAGGATCACTTTGGCTATTCAGGATCTTTTGTGTTTCCATACAAATTTTTGGATTGTTTGTCCTAGTTCTGTAAAAAATGCTGGTGGTATCTTGATAGGGATTGAATTAAATGAGCTTTAGGTAGTATAGATATTATAACGATATTTGTTCTTCCAAACCATGAGCATGGAATGTGTTTCCAGTTCCTTGTGTTCTCTTCAATTTCTTTCATCAGTGTTCTACAGTTTTCAGAGTTTAGATTTTTTTAACTCTGGTTAGGTTTATTCCTAGGTATCTAATGGGTTTTGGTGCAATGGTAAATGGGATCAATTCCTTGATTTTTCTTTCTGCTACTTAAAATATTGGTGCATAGAAATGCAACAGCTTTCTTACATTGATTTTGTATCCTGTGACTTTATTTTTTTTTTATTTTTTTTTTTTCAAAATTTATTTATGATAGTCACACAGAGAGAGAGAGAGGCAGAGACATAGGCAGAGGGAGAAGCAGGCTCCATGCACTGGGAGCCCGACGTGGGATTCGATCCTGGGTCTCCAGGATCGCGCCCTGGGCCAAAGGCAGGCGCCAAGCCGCTGTGCCACCCAGGGATCCCCTCCTGTGACTTTATTGAATTTGTGTATCAGTTCTAGCAAATTTTTGGTGGAGTCTTTCAGGTTTTCTACACCGAGTATCACATCATCTGTGAATAGTGAAAGTTTGACTTCTTCCTTGCCAATTTGGATGCCTTTTGTTTCTTTTTTTGTTGTCTGATTGTTAAAGCTAGGACTTCAAGTACCATGTTAAATAGTAATGATGAGAATATACATCCCTGTCTTGTTCCTGATCAGAGAGGAAAAGCTCTCATTGAGGATGATATCAGCTGTGGGTGTTTTGTATATGGCCTTCATGATGTTGAGGGATGGTCCCTCTATCTCTACTTTGTTGAGGGTTTTTATCAAGAATGGGTACTATACTTTGCCAAATGTTTTTTCTGCATCTATTGAGAGGATCATATGGTTCTTATCTTTTCTTTTTAATGTGGTGTATCACACTGATTGATTTGCAAATATTAAACTACACTTGCAGCCCAGGAATAAATCCCACTAGATCGTGGTGAATGATTCTTTTAATGTACTGTTGGATTCGATTTGCCAGTATTTTGATGAGAATTTTTGCATCCATGTTCATTAGGGATATTAGCCTGTAATTCTCCTTTTTAGTGGGGTCTTTATTGGGTTTTGGAATCAAGTAAATGCTGGCCTTGTAGAATGAGTCTGGAAGTTTTTCTTCCATTTCTATGTTTTTGGAACATTTTGAGAAAAATAGGTATTAACTCTTCTTTAAATGTTTGGTGGAATTCTCCTGGGAAGCCATCTGGCCCTGGACTTTTGTTTGTTGAGAGATTTTCTTATTACTGATTCAACTTCTTTGTTGATTATGCAGCTATTCAAATTTTCTATTTCTTCCTGTTTCTGTTTTGGTAGTTTATATGTTTCTAGGAATTTATCCATTTCTTCCGGATTGCCCAATTTGTTGGCATACAATTTTTCATAATATTCTCTTATAATTATTTGTATTTCTGTGGTGTTGGTTGTGATCTCTTCTCTCTCGTTTGTGATCTTATTTATTTAGATCCTTTCTCTTTTTGATGAATCTGGCTATGGATTTATTAATTTTATTAATTTTTTCAAAGAACCAGATCCCAGTTTTATTGATTTGTTCTACTGGGTTTTTTGTTTGTTTGTGTCTGTATCCTTTATTTATTTCTGCTCTAATCATTATTATTTCCCTTTTTCTATTGACTCTAGGCTTCATTTGCTATTCCTTTTCTAGCTCCTTTAAATGTAAGGTTAGGTTGTATACTCGAGATTTTTCTTGCTTCTTGAGTAAGGCCTGTATTGCTATGAATTTCCCTCTTATGACCACTTTTGCTATATCCCAAAGGTTTGAGCATTTTGGATTAATTTTCATTTTTTTCCATGATTTGTTTTTTTTTTACTTTTTTTTTTAATTTCCTGATCAACCTATTCATTCTTTTTTTAAGATTTTTTTTATTTATTTGAGAGCAAGAGAGAGAGCATAAGCAGGAGGGGCAGAGGGAGAAGGAGAAGCAGGCTCCCCGCTGAAGAGGGAGCCTAACACAGGACTTGATCCCAGGATCCTGAGATCATGACCTGAGCTGAAGTCAGATGCTTAACTGACTAAGCCACCCAGCCCACTCCTTATTCGTTCTTTAGTAGTATGTTCTCTAACCTCATGTATGATCTTCACAAATTTTTTCTTGTGGTTGACTCCATGTTTCATAGCATTGTGCTTAGAAAATATGCATGGTATGATCTCAATCTTTTTGTACTTATTGAGATGTGACTTTCATCTCATTTCAGTATGTGATTTATTCTGGAGAATTTCCCATGTGCACTTGAAAAGGGTGTGTAATCTGCTGCTTTAGGATGAAATGTTCTGAATATATCTGTGTAGTCCATCTGGTCCAGTGTATCATTCAAAGCCATTGTTTCTTTGTTGATTTTCTGCTTAGATGATCTGTCCATTGCTGTGAGTGGGGTGTTAAAGTCCCCTACTATTATTGAATTATTATCAATGAGTTCCTTTATGTTTGTTATTGTTTTACATATTTGGCTGCTCCCAAGTTAGGTACATAAATATTTCAATTGTTAGATCTTCTTGTTGGAAAGTCTTATTATGATATAGTGTCCTTCTTCATCTCTTGTTACAGTCTTTGGTTTAAAATCTAGTTCAAAAAAAATAAATAAATAAAATAAAATCTAGTTCATCTGATATATGTATGGCTATTCTGGCTTTCTTTTGACATCTATTAGTATGATAGATGGTCCTCCATCCTCTCACTTTCAATCTACAGGTGTCTTTAGGTCTAAAATGAGTCTCTTATAGGCACAGACAGTGACTTTCTGTCCAACATTTATAACATGTCTTCTAGGGTTTGTCACCAAGATTCAATAGCCATAGGGACTGGAGGAGCATAAATATTTAACAGTGGGATCTCATGGTGGGGAAAGGGCAGGGAAAAGACCTTGGTTTATAGTATTTATCAATTTCTGTGGTATAAATACTCTCCTGAGGTCATTTCAAGCTACCAACATGGCATCGCTGAAAGCCAGGTTGAAAGAGACAGGAGCATGGTCAGCTCTGGTGAGCCCCATCAGCCATTCAGCTGCTAGGGAAGCACCAGTGTGAATCATAGGAGCAGCTTTCCTTCCCAGTCAAAGACCACGACACCAAACCCCAAGAAGAAACAGGACCGGGATCCCTGGGTGGCGCAGCAGTTTAACGCCTGCCTTTGGCCCAGGGCACGATCCTGGAGACCCGGGATCGAGTCCCACGTCGGGCTCCCGGTGCATGGAGCCTGCTTCTCCCTCTGCCTGTGTCTCTGCCTCTCTCTCTCTGTGTGTGACTATCATAAATAAATAAAAATTTAAAAAAAAATTCTAAGAAACAGGACCAAAACATTTCCAAACTACAGGCCAAAGTTTATTTGTTCAATTGACAATATTTCCTCAAAGGAACTAAAATTATGGAGAAATATTAAGGGAAAATAAAATATCCTTCTGACATTCGGCAACATGTACAGTTAACAAATGTAGGACATTTTTCTGTCCAGAAACTGACAGAAAAAATATTACTGGGCAACCTCCAGCAACCATCATTTTTTTAAAAGATTTTTTATTTATGTATTCATGAGAGACAGAGAGAGAGACAGGCAGAGACACAGGCAGAGGGAGAAGCAGGCTCCATGCAGGGAGCCCGACACGAGACTCGATCCCGGGTCTCCAGGATCAGGCCCCGGGCTGAAGGTGGCACTAAACCGCTGAGCCACCCGGGCTGCCCAGCCATCATTTTTTTTTTTTAATTTTTTATTTATTTATGATAGTCACAGAGAGAGAGAGAGAGGCAGAGACACAGGCAGAGGGAGAAGCAGGCTCCATGCACCGGGAGCCCGACGTGGGACTCGATCCCGGGTCTCCAGGATCGCGCCCTGGGCCAAAGGCAGGCGCCAAACCACTGCGCCACCCAGGGATCCCCAAGCCATCATTTTTTTAATAGAATTTTTGTTTGGTTTGTTCAGGTTTGGTTTAAAATAATTTCAAACAGTGTTATAGCACATGAAGTCAGAAAAGAAGGAGAACTTACTGGAAATACCCCAATCTAAGTGAGGCCAGTGTGGAAGGATCCTCTACCTTATGTGTGTAGTTTTGCTTGAGGAATGAAGGGTCATCAGAAGCTTTGGGAAAGACCACCTGGAGTGAGCAAACACAAACACCCACCTTCCTGAGAAACTGCCAAGTCCTTCTGCAAGGACAGTTCTGTGCCATTATTCTGCATAATCCTCATCAAACAACTTCTTTCCATTCCTCTGCTTTAGCTCAGTTGCTTGCCTCTCTCATTTTTATTAGGTTTTCTGAATGCAAACCTGAGATGACTCCCAATGCAAACAGAGAAGCTTCTGTTACAGTCCATTTGAAAAACTGCCCACTGGAATAGAGAAAGAGAAAACACATTTTCGTATTTATCCAAAAGCAATGGAGCCTCAAACAATAAGTTAAGATTATAATATTCTTGAGGGAGACAAAATTCTCAATTCCAATATAAACTGTACAATTGGTTATCTCTATACCATTAAGGAAGTGTCCCAGCCGAATGAACTAAATACACTCCGGATGACCAAGATCCTTTACAGAATAGCAATCAGAACAAAGGCAAAAGAGATAAAAATAGAACACCTCCCCCTGACAGCAACCCCAAGCAGAAAGCTATAAACCTATTAGGAGTGTGGGTTTAACATCTCATCCTCAGGAGTTTATTAATGAAGCCGTGTGACTATGAGAGCCTGGATTTATGAGGCTTCATGACTCCTACCTAGCCACCGAGACTCAGAAAGGTGAACCTTCAGCCACATTATCACTGCAGGTGTGTGCAGGAGTAAGGACCAAACCCTTGTCCTCCTGGCTTCACGATAAATCTCCTCCTACCAAAGTAGGAGGGTGTGGGGAGGCCACATAACTAAGGCATTCTTTCCACAGCACCTCTTTAAAAAATAAAATTCCCCTTGTGTCTTTGAAAGATACGAGCATTCCATTTTGTGCCCTCTCTAGAAACTTATATGTTGAGTGAACTGCGGTGCACCTGTTCTTTGGGGTAACTGGGAGAAGAGAGGTAGAGGAAGATGCTTCCTTGTGTTCACTAGAAGGCTGAGGCATAAGGGTCCCGGAGTTGACTCTTTCTTCTAACATCTCAGAGTCTGAGATCCTAGGCAAGTTACAGTCATCCTCATCTAAAAAATGGGGATGGTAATAATAAGAATCATTGCATGTAATAGGCATCACCCCGTTAAAAGTGTTTAGTGAGATAAACCAGGCACGCAATAAAGACTTGGAGGTTGTTGTCAGCTATCATTTCTGCTTTTTGTTGATCCTAAAATGCACATTTCCCCACATTTTAACATTTCTTCAGTTCATCTGGCAGTCTACAGCATCCTAGCATTGTGTCAAATTTTAATGGCACATCTTACAATCAATGGAGTCTTGCTTTGATGAAATATGGCGTTGTAATTATCAGTACTGTTATCACCAGAGATTTGACCATAAAATAATAATGAGACTGCTTCCATGAGCTGTGGACAATAAGCAGCCTTATTATTTTATAATAGCACGGCAGATTTCCCAGCTAGAAGACTCTCCTGGGGGCCGCTGTACAATAGCTAAGATGGATGAATGTTGCCTTCTAGCAGTAACAGACTTTCAATAGATCTGTCTGACTTTAAGCAAGCCCAAGGTATGAAAATCCACATTTCCATTGAAAAACTAATTAGAAGGTAATACTGTAAAATAGAAGTATACTAAAAGTGCCCATTTGGGCAGTGTTTCTCAGCCTTTTTTTCCCAAACCCCCAATGAGCCTTTTAAGACTTTTTTTTTTTTTTGAGAGGGAGAGAGAGAGAGAGAGAATGAGAGAACAAGCCAAGGGAGAAGCACACTCCCCACTGAGCAGGCAACCCACAGCGGGACTCAATCCCAGGACCCTGAGATCATAACCTGACCCAAAAGCAGACATTTAACTGACTGAGGTACCCCTTTTAAGTCATATTAAGACATTTTTGTCCATATATTTCCCCCAGTGAAATTTTAATGTTAAGGACACACTGTATATCTATGTATGATTTATATATATATCCATGCTTTACACATAAAAAGCTATATAAACAATGTATAAAGGAATATGATTTTTATGCTCTCTTGAGTACAATATTGCCCCTTTGAGAATGCATGCTTTAGAGACAGATCTTAAAGGACATTTGAAATTCCATATGATGGGAAATTTTTACTCACACTCAATGTTTCAATGATATGTCAGCTACAGAAAAGAAGAAACACAAGGTAGCCTGTTTGATAAAATGTCCACAGGGGAGTGTCTGGAGTGTCTACTCCATCTTCATTACAGGCCAATGTCTCTCTAGATGTTTTTCAGACCTTGTTACCCAAGCAACACACCAGGCAGGTGGCACACATATGAGCCATATTGACTTGATAATTGAAGAAAACTTGCCTCCAAGTTAAGTAGATTTTTTTTAAATGTGAGTGAGTGTTTATCTTTCCCATGACTAATAGGCATGGATGGTAAGTAGTTGGTTCAAATAACAGTTACTGGAATTATTTCTACAATAGCTCTCAGTATTTTTTTTTCCTATCCCACATTGTTATTTCCCTAGTAGCTGAAATCAGCACGCTGGTCAATAATTTTCCTGGATATCTTCTACAGGTTAGCCCCAAGGGCAGGATTCTCTGCATTGCCAATCGCCTTGCCCCTGGGCCGGCTGAAGTTTCCTGAACCCCAGAAGAAGGACACCTGATGTGGCACCAAATAACTACTTTCTGCTTCCCATTTCCTGCTTCCCACTGCCTGTTTCCCACTTCCTGCTTCCTGCCTCCCATTTCCTGCTTCCTGTTTTAGTTTTGGCCCAAAGTCTAAAGCAGCAAGAGTGATGGACTCCTGGCACCTCTGCCTCAGAGTAGATGGGAAACTCAGCAGAGGCTTGGACAGAAGTTGGACAGGTTCACAGAAAATGAGCTCTGCAGAGCTGGAAATCTTTACCCAGAGGGAGGGGAAAATAGAGGCTAAAGGAAGGTTAGTAAGGGGAGCTCCAGGTTCTGTGATGACAACAAAGTGAGGGAGCCCATGGGGGAAAGCCAGCAAGGAAGCAGCCAGCTCACAGGACAGAACTCAAGGAAACAGTGGACTCTAGTTCTAGGCCACAGCAGAGGGAGCCCAGCTGCCTAGCCCAGCTTGGGGACACATGTGCCAAAGCCTGGAAGCAGCAGCAATGGACCACAAGTGATCCTGACCCCCATCCAGGGGCCACTCAGGAATAGGCTGGGAGGTTTTTTGAGGACTGCTCCAACCCAGGGTGAGATTTCAGAGGGACCTGAGGCTGGGCTCTGAGCAGCACCCACACCCTCACGCCACTGCCCAGGAGATAGGTTGTTCAGTCTGCTAATGCCTGTTTAAAGAGGCCAAGGCCTTCAACTCCACAAATGAGATTGTTTGCCTAAAATATGGAAGGAAGGAAGGAAGGAAGGAAGGAAGGAAGGAAGGAAGGAAGGAAGGAAGGAAGGAAGGAAGGAAGGAAATGGAAGGAAGAAGGAGAAGAACCTGTAAGATTTTCCCCCTTAGTTAGAGCTCCATGCTCAATATGAATAGAGTTGGGGTATTCAGTGTGACCATCAGCCCCTTCTCACCGAGCCTCAGGAAAACAAGGACCTGGTAAGAGCCATCTCTCCTCCCGGAGTCTAGGATCCTCTTGCCCCTTAGGACCACAGTGTTTGTTCTGCTACGGATCCCATCCCTGGCTGCCTCTAAGCCTCTCTCAGGGCTCCTCTCTCCCCATGCAATGGCCTGTTGGAGCCCCTGATCAGTGAGCCAGCTTGGGGGCCCCAGGAATGAGAACTGTAGAGGCTCCAGGAAAATGCATCGTCTTCATTTCTGGATATAGAGTCCTAGGCCTAGTACCCTTGACCCCAATTTTTCCATCTGACCATAAACCATTGATGGCACTCTCTTCTTATTTGGATAAGTGGAGGAGACCAGGGATGAGGAGGGCTGGCAGGGGAAAAGAGGGCCTCGCTAAGGAGATGAAGGGCAGAGCGACAAGAAAAAAGACATGCTCTTTAGGTGAACACCAAATGGGCACAGAGTTCTGGCCTACACTATGTGCTTAGCCAGTATTCTGACCCTCTTCACAGAAAGGACAAGCCAGTGTGTCATCGGCTTGATGAGACACTGTGTACAAGTAGCTGGGAGATTTTCATTCACTGTGAGCATGATAAGCCAATGTGTGAAGCAGGACTATGTCCAAACCCAGTTCCAGTCTACACTCTTGAAGGTGCTCATCAGCAAACTGAAGAGGTCCAAGGAGACACAACCACCATGGTCAGAGGACTCAGGGTGTGTCACCCAGGAAAGAACAAGGGTGTATACCCGGAAAAAGGCAATACTTAAAAGGTTCTAGAAACCTACAAGCTTCTGACAAAGAGGAAGAACACAGTCACTCAGCTCCCCAAAACGGGCAAAGAAATTAGACCAAGAGCATAGGGAAGCAAATACTAGCTAAAAGCAAAGGGATTTGTGCAACAGACGTCTGACAACTACTATATAGCAGGAAAAAAGCATGGTGTTTGGACTCATTCCTCCTCTGCCATGTACTCGTGGTGAGGCCTTGAGCAAGGTAGCTAGTTTCTGTAAGCCTCGGTTTTATTGTCTCCAAATTGAGAGACATAACAATGTCTTCAAAGTTTGCTGTGAAGGTTAAAATTAAATAGTACATATAAAACAGCACAGACAGTAAAGTACCCCAAAACATTAGCTCTGATCATTTTAGCATCCTGGAGTGCTTACGACATAGTCATCTATTATGTAAAGGGGTGCTGTTATGAGTCAAGTTGCGTCTCCTTGAAAAGGCATGTTGGAGCCTCCACTATCTCAGGGTAGGACTTTATTTGGAGACAGGGTCTTTACAGAAGTAATCCAGTTAAACTAAGGTCATAAGGGTGGGCCCCAATCCAATAAAACTTATTGGACATGGACACACATTAATGGAAGATGGGCATGCAGAGACGCAGGGAGAAGATGGCCTTTGACCTGCCAAGAAGAGCAGCCTGGAGTAGACTCTCCCTTCCAGCCACAGAAGGGACCGACCCTGCTGACAGCTTAATCTTGGACTTCTTGTCTCCAAAACTGGGAGACAATAAATTTCCATGGTTTAAGTCTGTGGTTCTTTGTTATGGGGCCCCAGCAAACTGAAACAGGTCCCCACTCATCAAACGTGGGGTTTAAGGGTGGACATGACTGGATTACCATCTAATAAGTACAGACTCCTGGGCCCCCCCCCCCAACCAGATACTCTGATTCAATTCAGTCAAGCCAGGACCTCAAATCTGTATTTTGCAAAACAGCCCCCAAGGTGCAGCAAGTGGATGCTTGTTTAGAGCCTCTGGCTGGACAAGCTTCAAAGTATTCTTCAGCTCTGTTTGCCATCCACGTGAAGCAAAACATAAGAAGGAAAGATGTGCATGCGCAGATGTGTATCCATGCCTGTGTCGTTCTAAGCATATGTCCATATTCAGAAAGGATCCTCCTTTCAAGAGTCCTCAAATGTAAATGGGAAAAGGTAAAGAATACAAGTCGAATTGATTTGCCTTTGCCCAAATTGGCTTCCACCCAGACCTAAGTGGCCCCGGCAGTCATCCTGCCCCCACTGCCCTCATGACTCCAGCTGACAGCCTCCGAGCAACCCCCGGAGCAGCTGTCACCCGAGCGGCTGCAGAGGCCCCAGGGCAGCAGGCCGAGAGGAGCAGCTGGGGGCTCTCCTCGAAGGCTCCCCCGCCAGAGCTCTGGGGCTTCTGGGGGGCTCCGGAGCACCAGGGCTGCCCCACAGCGCGCATATAGATCAAAGTACAGATTCTTACCAAGTCCAGACTTATACTTGTGATATGGCATAGTCCAATTTATAGAGAACCAGCAGCTCAATACAAAGTGAGCATTTTCTGGCATTGGGTTTTATGTAAATATTGGCCAGATTTGATATCTTGATATCATTTTCCCACATGAGCTATGGTATCAGGTCTGTGCATAAAAATAGGTGGAGGGTAGCCCAGGTGGCTCAGTGGTTTAGCACCACCTTCAGCCCAGGGCCTGATCCTGAAGACCCTGGATCGAGGCCCACGTCTGGCTCCCTGCATGGAGCCTGCTTCTCCCTCTGCCTGTGTCTCTGCCTCTCTCTCTCTCTCTCTCTCTCTGTTTCTCTTATGAATAAATAAATAAAATCTTAAAAAAAAAATAGGTGGAGATCCACCTGCCACGTCCAGCCCAGCCCCAGAGCTGTAGGCTAACCTATGTGAGGACACAGGCTAATATGCGGGGACATCTGAGCTCGTGTAAGATAACAGTACTCTTGGAAAGAGCACGAATTTACCTGTTGTACTGTACGGCTGGAGGTTTTTCTGGGATGTGTCCTGCATGACCCACCACCCCCACCAGCATGTATGCAGGCAGCCTAAAGAATGTTGTTTGTGAGATTCGCACTGCATAAGTGACCTTGGGAGCCGGTTAATTGACGTTAGCTGATCTCCAGGTCAGATTTGGCCCTTCTGGTCTGGACGCCAAGAGCTGTAAATCTCACCTCAATCCCCTCGGGCCCCAGGCTGGGTTGGCATCTCAGGGTGGAATCCGGGAGGAGAGGCAAAGATGGAAAGACATGATAACATAGAAACGGAGCTCGCTCCAAACTGCACGTAGGCAAACAGGTTAACTTCAGACTCTCATTTGCCCTATTAAAAAAGATCCATATGGAGATGGTCAGTTGGAAGGGCCACCTGAGGGGAGGGCACTCCCCCCAGACCTCTTAATGGAGACTCCAGCTGGCCTGTCTCCACAGGGTTGCCCCAGCTGATGAGGTTGGATGCCATCAGCACCTGGTCTGCTGGAATGCAGGCTTATTCTCCTTTACTGCTTGCCCTCATCTATGTGGAAAAGATTTCCCTTTTCTTCTGCTTCTAGATTAGATTTTTATAATATCAATAAAGTGTTTTCCCCCTTCAAAACTGTATGACTGCCATGAATCTTTTCTTCTGTGTAATATCATCTAATTTCTTTTTTTTTTTTTTTTTTTAGAGATTTTAGTTATTTATTCATGAGAGACAGGGAGAGAGGCAGAGACACAGGCAGAGGGAGAAGCAGGCTCCCTGCAGGGAGTCTCATGCAGGGCTCGATCCCAGGACCCCGGGATCATGCCCTGAGCTGGAGGCAGATGCTCAACCACTGAGCCACTCAAGTGCCCCAATATCTTCTAATTTCATTTAACTTAAATAAAGCAGACTGAAAAAGTTTTATCAGCCTGAAAGTTATATCATCCCCTAATTCAGCTCTGGTTTTTTTCCCCTGTATAATAGTTACCTATAGCTGCATAACAAATTACCTCCAAATTTAGTGGCTTAAAGCAAAAAACATTTATTATCTCACCAACTCTGTGGGTAGGAATCCAAGGTGGCTCAGCTTAGTGTCTGAGGCTCAGAGTCTCTCAGGAGGTTACAGAAAAACTGTTGGACAGGGCTGGGTCTCATCTGAGGTGGGGGCCATAAATTAGCTTCCAGTTCACTCATGTGGTTGTTGACAGGGCCCAGTCTTTTGCCCATGGAGCTCCTCACAGGACTGCTTCACAGGCTGGCTTTCTCAAGGTAACTAAACTAGGGAAGCAAGAAAGAGAGACAGGAGTCATGGTTTTTTTATGACTTAATCTCAGGAACAACATCCTTCACTTCCACCATACTCCATCCAGTAGAAGCCAGTCATTAGATCCAGCCCACAGTCAAGGAAAGTGTCTTATACGAGGACATGATAGCAAGGAAGAGGGGATGGGGACCCAATTCTGACTCAAAGAAGAATTTCAACACAGCCCCTTGGATACCTTCTTCCTACATTCTACTGGTAAACTGTTCTTTACAGCTCATTTCATCATATCACAGAGAGGAAAGATGGTGCTCCCTGGAAGGATCTACCTATGTCATGTTTCTATACACATACAAAATAAAGTCTTAAAAATAAATAACGGAAAATCCTAAAGTGCTCCATTATCAAAATATTTACAAAGCAGCAAATCTCTCTGCTTTGACTTCTTTTTCCTGCACTCTATAGGATTGACAAATTTACTGCAAGGATCAAACAGTAAATATTTTGGGCTTAGAAGGCCTTATGACCTCTGTCACAACTACTCAACCTTGCCTTCGTAGCACAAAGCATATTGGGCAATATGTAAGTAAACAGGCATGGCTGTGTTCCAATAAAACTTTATTTATACAACAGACATCAGGCAAAATTTTACTCACAGCTTGTAGTTCGACAACTGTGCAGTAGGAAATAGCCTGTATTCTATTCGAGAATAAAATAGAAATTATCAATAAAAATACAGTAGAACTATCATGTTACTATTTCTGATAAACGCATTTAGGTGACACATGTATAAAATGCTTCATCATAAACATATGCAAATAATATTGAGTCCATAGGGACAGTCACTATCCAAGTAGAGAACATATGACCTGTGAACTCTCCTGTCATCTAGAATATTAGAAGCTGTGCAACTGTTGAGTCAATGGGGTGACAGTGGAAGGCCTGAAAGGAACTGAAATGTTTCTTTTGCCATCCTTATGATGAACTTCCACCTAATCACCTAGGATAGCACTTCCATTCATTTCCTTTGTTTAATGACACAACAAAAGAACATTGGGCTGACCGTGAAAATCCCATCTGTTGGGAGGATAGAGATAATGAAAATGAAAGGAAAAGCTCATAAAAATAATTTCTGAACCTGAAGTGAAGGTAGAAGAAGAGCCTTCCTCATGACCATTTTTCAAGTCTGAGCATCTGGAAGCCAGAGCCAGACCAGCCATAATTCAAGGGAGTTGGATGAAATTTTTTCTCCCATAACTGATCCAAGTTCCTGGAGAAATTCCAATGGGCTTAGCACTCCCAGCGCTTACCTTCTATTTCATTGTTGTCACTGCATTTCAGAAATCCCAAGCATCTAAACTCGATGTGTCCCAGGTTCAGAGTTTTGTCCTCCTCAGAGGAAGGCAAGAGTGGGCAAGAGTCAGCAGCACCACCAGGTATTCCAGGAAGAAGGGCAGCCATCTGCACACCCTTCTTATGCCTTGTACAGCAGTCTGTAAGTCCAACTCATCCGTGGCCCCCTGGGACGGTATGGAGAGTTGTTTGACATCACCATGCACTGCTATGTATAATTATATGGCATCCTCTCCTCACAGTGATGAAAAATTAATTTAAAGAGATTTAATTTTAAAAGGAACATTGATGTGATGTTCATAAATCAATGAGCTAAATATTAGGTCTCCCAAGTGTTATAAAATCAGTTAATGCTCCTTTGTGCAGTGAATATCACTCTTAATCATCAATGCCATTAGATATGACTTCTCTTAAAATGCCTCAGCCAATGCATCTCAACATGCAATGCTCACTTTCTAAGCAATCGCATGAAAAAATAAAGAGAGATCAGGAATTTGAAAACTACTGCTGGGCTTCCCTAACATTATAGGGGAAAATTATATGTTCAGTGATTCTCAACCTTTAGCTCAAATCAGAATCCCCTGGAAGGCTCATGAAAGCACAGGTTGCTGGGCCCCACCCAAGTTTCCAATTGAGTAGATTTAGGGTGGGGTGAGAACTTGCGCTTCTTCACAGGGTTTTAGGTGATGCAGATGCTTCTGGAACGGGGACCACAGGTGGGGAACGACTCCTCTAGAGAAAGAGTCTGCCAGCTTTCTGAAAGGGCTAAATAATAAATATTTAGGCTTTGCAGACCAGACTATATCTGTTGCAGCTACTCAACTCTGCCACTGTAGCAGGAAAACAGCCATAGACAATACACAGATGAATGCAGGTAGTTTGTTTCAGTAAAACTTTATTTACAAAAACAAATGGTGGGCTGGAGTTGGTCTGTTGGCCACAGTTTGCCCATCCCTGCTCCAGAGTGTGAAGGACTCCCACCACCAGACCTGCCCTAGCTCCCAAGGCATAAGCAATGCCTGAAAGAGATAAAGGGCATACCAAGACACTCTCTCCCCGTCCCATGTTTCTTCCTAAAGGATCTTACCTGCAGAGGAACAGAGAACCAGGAATGACATGACACCTGAATTTTTGTCTTTTAAAATGTGTTCCAAGGAACTCTATGAACTATTTGTTCAGAAACAACCAAGGATATTAACATGGCAAAACTTCAGAAACAGGCATTGTTCAGCATTTCAGTCTGTTTTAGAGGAGAATATTGGAAGCCAACATCTGTTGCTTATCACTATGCACCATTTCAGTCTCCAATAGACTACAAATGTAAGCTCTAAGAAAGCTGAGACCTTATCTTCAATTTCTAGAAAAGTGCCTGGCCTCGGGTAGGCTCTCAAAAATATTTGTTGAATGAAATAAATCCTATGAAATCAATAAACCCCTTCTTAGTCCTGAGATTTCTAAATCAACCCTCAGAGCCTGGTAGCCAACTGTGCCTCCCTCCTCCTGCCCTGACACCCCTGGAATGCTAGGAACAGGACAGGAACTCCAGGAGGGATATGTCTCCCAGGATCACCGCATAAGTAGATGATAAGGACAGGGCTCCTTTCTATCTCTCAGCTACTACAACAGACCCAGTTTGCTACCTAGAGTCTCAAGGAACCCTCGGTTCTCCCACCATCGCAATGAAAGTTGGAGAAGCTGTAAATAAACCCCAGGGAGTCTGGGATAAAAGCAGAGAGCCTCGGGAAGTGGATGGAGAGAGCCTGTAGTAAACATTGGGTCTGATGTGATGAGAGATATTTTAGTATCAGAAGTAAACAGCAAGGTGGAATAAGGGAAGGGGTGGCAGATGTAGAAGGAGAAAGGGATGGGGAACAAGACTTCCCACTGTGTAAAGGATCCACTAGAAGCACTACTTTTTTTTTATGTGCAATTTGTAAGTGTGCAAGAAGGAAACACTAGACCTCAAGGTCTGAGAATCTTCTGAAAAGCAAGAGAATTTATGTAAGATATATATTCTATATTGGTGAGTCAAACTGATACAAGGCCAGTGAGGTCATTTTGCATTACTACATTTTGCATACTATTAAGTCATTAATAGTAGTTAATACACTATTCTCAGCAAAGGGTAGGTTTAGAATCTGATGCAATTCTTGGTGTTACAGAAGGTATGGGATTAAAGGGCAACAGTCACAATGAATAAACAATGGATAACAGGAGTGTCCCTATCTCTTGACAGCAAATCCCAGAAAAACCTGTCAGAGAAGATCAGTAACATTTTATGACAGATAACAGGGCACAGCCAAACTTAATGTTACTTAAGGTCTTTCCAGTCTGAGTAGTCAATTAATAGGGCTCCTCATTTAGCTTGCTGGGCTGAAAATGTTCTATCCCCTTCACCTTATTTATCAACACCCAGAAAGGTCTTTTAAAACATAGACCTGAATTAAAGTAGTTTGAGACCTAAGGATGTTTCATATTCTCTGAATCAGATCTCAAATGGAGATGGAGAATGAAACAATTATAGCTGAGTTTATTAGCCAAGGTCCTCCAGAGAAATAGAACCAATAGTATGTCTCTCTGTCTCTCCATAGATAGATGATAGATGGACAATTAGATAGATGATAGATAGATGATAGATAGATAGATAGATAGATAGATAGATAGATAGATACCAATGGAAACAGAAAGACAGTAGGTAAGACAGAAATTTATTTTAAGGAATATGACATGTAATTATGGGGGCTGGCAAGTCTAAAATCTGCTGGGTGGGCCAGCAGGCCAGAGACCCAGGAATGAGTTAGAGTTTGAGTTTGAAGGTAATCTGCCAGCAAAATTCTCTCTTCCTCCTGGAAGGTCAACCTTTTTTCCATTAAAGCCTTCCCATAGTTGGATGAGGCCCATCTACATCATGAAGGGTAATCTGCTCTACTCAGATTTTACGAGTTAAATGTTAGTCTCATCTAAAAAACACATTCAGAAAAACATCTAGAATCATGTTTGAGCAAACATCTGAACACTGTGGCCTCGCCAAGTCAACACATAAAATGCATCACCACACGATTTCATCCTCTGGCAGCATCCAGAACAGAACGTCTGGGAGTCTAGGGGTTTCCAGAGCTTCTCTGCTTTGCCTGCCTCCTGACGCCATTGGTGCCCTCTCCTTAATCCCACCAGCTCGGCTGCATCCTGCAGATGTGCCAATAAATATTCAGACTAGGTGTCTCTTTCTGAAAAGAATAAAAGAGAAGAGAGGAGGGGAGAACAGAGGGGAGGAAGGGAGAATAACATCCTTAGGAGAAGCAATGAATAGGCCAAACCCACCCAAGCCCAGTCCAACATGTTATTCTCTGCTATTTGTGGACTTGATGTCACATCAAGCCTCCACCTTTTCCATGGACCCTGCAAGGAATAGCCTAAGAGTAGCTTTTCTTTACTAAAACACTCTGTGGTCCTTTGTTAGGAAGACGAAGAGTCATGTTGTAAGTCTCAAGAGACTTACTGAAGCTTGTATATTTTCTTTTATCTTTTCCATGGCCAAAGGCAGTTTATTAATTTACATCAGTATAAAGCTCTGAATGGTGCTCCAGAGGATCCCTCCAAGTCTGAAGGACAAACCTGAGATTTGTTCTTTCCTGGATTAATTGCAACTACTTCACAAGCTCAGACCTTTTCCTAAAAATTGAGCAAGAACAGAGCTGACTTTTCTGCAAACCTAGTGAGAACCAAGATGCCTGCTGAAATCATTATTTACAGTCTCCTCTGGCCTGCAAAGTCACATACTGATACTTCAGCCCAAATGAAAGAATTAATCAATTTTGTTAAATCACTTCACTGAGAAGAAAGATGATTTAAAAAGAAACCCAGGTAATTTCAGCAGGGAAAATAGGCTTTAAGTTTAAGTTAGGGAAATTATCTGCCATCTTTAACCTCAGAATAGTGAGAGAGTGAGAGAGAATAAGACTCAATCCATCTCACCAGTGAGAGAAAAAGAGGGAAACAGAGAGAAAGAGAGAAGTGCCCAAAGGTATCGTCTAGAATCATGGCTTGTATCTGCTTATGGATACATGCTCATTCACTGAAGGTCATAATGCAAATAATTTGGCCCCCATTCATTCTGATTCCAAATAAAGAGCTGAAATTACCAATAAATTAACTTAAATCTATAAAATAACTATACTTAATATCCTTTCTATCTGCAAGGTAATCCAGGTTAACATAACCTACAATAAATCATAATATTGATAGAATGTGCCCTTGAAATTATGTGATGAAAATAGCACTTCACTTCTATGTCTTCCTTTTTTTAAAGATTTTATTTATTTATTCATGAGAGGCACAGAGAGAGAGGTAGAGACACAGGCAGAGGGAGAAGCAGGCTCCATGCAGGAAGCCCGATGTGGGACTCGATCCCAGGTCTCCAGGATCAGGCCCTGGCCTGAAGGCAGCACTAAACCGATGAGCCACCCGGGCTGCCCACTTCTATGTCTTCCTTCCACAAGCCCATAACCCCTATCTATCAATGAGGGAAACATTAGACAAACATAAACTGAGGGACATGTACTAAATAAAGTAGTTAAAAAGAATCCTTATCTATTTTTTGTCTGGAAGCCAGATGTCCTACATGGTGGACTCTAAATACTGACAGCATTATTGAGAAGTGATGACATGCTTTGTCCTTCTGATGCTGCTCTATTATTTAAGTTTTCTAAAGTCCATTTTATTTTTAAAATACGTTCATAAAAAGTGCTTCTTACATGAAAGTAGCCCAAACATCTACTGTGTAGTAGTCAAAACATCTGTGCCTATTGAGAGAAGGCATAATACACAGCTTTGGAAGGGATAGAAATGGCCAACAGCTTCTTTTCTGAGACCTTTTGCCTTCCCTCATTTAATCAGTGAATTGTTTTTTCTATTTTTGTGAGAAATGCCATTCGAATTTTGACAGGGATTGCACTGAATCTGTAGATAGCTTTGGGTGGTGGGGACATTTCAATTATATTAATTCTTCCAATCCATGAATATGGGCTATGATTTCATTTGTTTTTGCCTTTAATTTCTCTATCAAAGTCTTGTAGTTTTCATTGTACAGATCTTTTGCTTCTTTTGTTTGACTTATTCCTAAGTCTTTTATTGTTTCTGATGCTGTTGTGAATGGGATGGTTCATGATGGCATTGTGTTATGTGAGAAAAGTCAGACAGAGAAAGACAAGTACTGTATGATATCACTTCAATGTGGAATCCTAAAAGACAGAATCATAGAACCAAACAGTAGATTGATGGTTACTAAGAGCTGGGGGTTGGAGGAACTGGGGGGATGTTTAAGAGAATAAACTTGCAACTAGTAGAAAAGTAAGTTCTGGAGATCTAATGCATAACACAGTGATGACAGTCAATAATACCACACTCTAAATTTCAAAGTTGCAAAGAAACTAGGCCTTAATCGTTCCCACCACACAGAAAAATAACAATTATGTGAGCTGATAGAGATGTTAACTCATGCTAAGGCAGTAATCATTCTGCAATACATAAGGGCGTCAAATCAACATTGTACTCGTACAATGTTATATGCCTCCATTTTTTAAAAAGCTTGTAAAAACAGCTTTTTTGAAAATTGGCATCAGTAAGACTATCAAAACTCTCAGATTGTTCAAAACTGCTTTTTTGAAGGCAAGCAGCACAGCAGGAGGGCTTTGTCAATCTGGAAACAGCTGTGGTAAACGAAGGAAGCCCAGAAAGTGGAGGCTACAGCTGTCATCCAGGAAGACAACCCGACGGCACCCTCTCATCGGACCTGACTGGCCCATGGCCCAGCACCTGGGAATCAGCCCTGAAGAGGGAGCCCCTGAGTGTCCACCTGCTGACCTGGACCACCGCTGGGGGATGCCAGATGGCATTGCAGCCCAAGCCTATTGTAAGGCTGACATCCCCACTAATAACAGTGTGGTGGTTGTTTTTTGAACCCAAATTTTTAAAAATTCTTAATCTTAAATCAATATGTGTCTAAAGAATGATCTCAAAATAGCAGTCTTCAAAATGTGGTCGAGGGACTTCTGGGTTCCCTCTAGAGGGTCTGTGAGGTCAAAACTACTTTTCTTATGATACTTAAATGCTTTTTGCTTTTTTCCACTTTCATTCCCTCTTGAGTGTACAAGGGGGTGTTCCAGAGGCTGTAAGATGTGATACTGTAGGAGACGAACACAAGAAGCAGAGGTGAGAATCCCCTTATCTTCTCTTCAGCCAGACCTTAATCCAGAACCTCCTGGTCCTCCATCACCTTTCCATGCTCATGCCAGACTGGACAAATCACTGTTTTGGGCTCATGGACCCCTGCCTCCCCGCTCCAAGCTTCTCCTCTGCTATTTCTCCAGGTGCTATGTCCTCCTTCTGCCTCCTGTCGACCACAAGGGCATGCTGCTCCACCTGTAAAACTTGATTCCATGTCCCTTATCCCCTGAAACCCGTTCATTGTCACCATTCCTACCCATTCTCAAACCAGTGGGAACCTCTTATTGTGTCAGAATATCCATCATGTTCTGTCTTGTGTATTACATACAAGAGACACAATTGTCCTGTCTCGTACACACGTATCTTGAATATTCATCATGTTCCGTCGTGTTTACTTTCCTGTTTCTCTAAAATCTCTAACAAGTAGTGTGCTTTTGGAATTGTATTTCACTCCTTAAAGTTAACCAAGCATCCTCAATATGCCATCACATACACCTCTTGTAAACATTCTAGAGGGGTGCATTATGACTCCCATTTTTAAGGGGAGGAAGAGGATGGTACTTCCCCAATGTCACACACCCACGTGATCAGCCTGGGTCTCCAACCAGACCAGCACTCTCTCATTTGTAGATTCTCCTGCCCAGACTGATCCCACGTTGGGAAATGTGAGCACGGGCTCACGGCTGAAAGGCTGAAGGAGCCCTTCTACATCCTGTCTTTCACTTAAACCTTTTGAAAGTGACATATGCACCCCTGAAGAAAGTTTCAAATTTTTTTAATGGGAAAAGAGTAAAATAATGTCCTATAACCACCGAATCCTGGATAGATTAAAAAAAAAAAAGCTAAGCAAAATATGTTGTTCTTCAATTTCAGAAAGCCTCCTTATTCTTGATGCCTTTGTCATGTTTATTTTTTATACTTATAGCAACTCATATACCCTTGTAAGAATTTTATATAAGGAGATAAATGCTAAGACTAATATTGAATAACTATTTGAATCCCTGAGCAAGATTTGTATTATCGCCTCCACTATGGAACTATAATTGAAGTATGTGGAAGCAGCTTTGCACAAGGTCAAATAACAACTCCGTGAAAGAGCCAGAAACAATACTATCCCTGCCCCCACCCCCATTTCTCTCTGCTGAAACACACTTTTCATAAACAACCTCCACAGCATTTGCAGTTTCGTGGAGGATCAGCGTTCGTGGCTGTAGCCCGCTCATCTTTTTTGCAGTTTCTATTTCTCACTTCCAAATACAGATAAGAAGAATGTGTTGCCAAGATTCAGGCTGGTTATTTTTTCCTCAAATATCCTTAGCTAAAGGGGAACTTCCTATGAGACTAAAATTGACCTCCGTGTCTTTATTAGCTGTTGAATTACTTTTGAAAAATGCCCTAAAGTGCTTCTCGATTACCCTGTGACTGACTGGCAGGTTGAAGCCCAGTAAAATCCCAAAGGATTCCGCGCACGCTCGTGTGTGTGTGTGTGTGTGTGTGTGTGTGTGTGTAGACATGCAATATTCTATTATTTTATTTGACTCTAGGACATGCACATTCTCTTCAAGTACTGTGCAAGTTTGTGTGGGTGTCACTTAAATTATCATTAAATTAATAGAATTTAAAACCTCTATAATATAAGAAGAAATATCTTGGATGTTACAAAGTCAAGAATGCTGCTCTTCCTTTCTGCACAATATCAAGAATGGAAGAGAAATTCTGTGGAGTGAGTCAGAATATAAAAATTCTCATCCGTCAGACAAACAGCACAAGAAGACAGAATGTATGGGCCAGTCTGGAATAAGGAAACAACGTTCATCAAACTGATTGAGAGGTGGAGCTATTTCAATACACCGTAGGACAATTCACGTATTTCCTGAGTGCTAATGAAAACTCCCTTCGCAGCAGGAGCACTACACTCTCCACTATGTTGTGGTTGACAGAGCAGGACGGTGGCAAGCACAGGGTTCTCTCAGGCCTTCCCATACCAGCCACCTGCCCATCCCTGTGCTTGGCCTTTCACGGGCTGGGTTTCTCCTTCAATGAGGACAGAGAAGCCCTTGGGTCTCAGGATCTTGTGGACAGTTAATGTGACGACGCAGAGGGACCCCACTTGCAGGCGGCACTTAATCCTGAACTCACATCGGCCCTGGCGGGGGTTAGTGGTCACATCTCTGATGTACCGTGTAGATAAGGAAACAGGCTGTTTCCTGTGAGTGTCGGTGATGTAGCTCACCGTACAACATACACACGTGGAGGAGGGAATCTGCACTTTCTCTCCCTTCTTCCAATACTTTTTCTGGTGCTTACAGCATTCACATTCAGAAGGTTCTTACATTCAGCACCATTTTTTCCAGCACCATTTGGGATTGGACAAGTCTACTTAGAGAAGAAGGAGAAACAGCTCACAAAAACTCTATTTAGAAGGCAGCCAACGGTGGGAGAAAAATGGAAAAATGGGCTGCAGAAAGCCAGCTTCTGGTCCCAGCATACACTCGAGAGTTGTGTCCCAATCCTTTCTTCTCCATTTTGCTTACTTTTCTTTTTCTTGGTTAAATAAATGAAAGTGACTTTCTCTCAGAATTATAGTGAGCTTCAAATAAGACTAGTCACTCAGCAATTCTAATAATATCTGGGAGTGCATGGCCACATGGAAACCTTCCAATAGGCGGTGCCTGGCATTTATTTTCAGCATCTGGGACTGATGAGGCTGGACACACCCTCGCATACACATACACACGCACATAAAACCACACGCACTCACACACATGCATACACAAACGTGCACAGTAGAAGTAAATGTTAGAAAGGGTAAGTGGTTATCTGCATTAATGGTACCTACATATTAGGTACATTTTCATTCTCTGTGTGGTCTTTACTTGCTGCTCTTCATTTTGGTAACAGTTCTGAGAAATTAAATGTATCCATCCATGCTCTGGAGTTATGGGGAAGAATATCCACTGAATGCTTTTTAATGCACCCACTTTGGTTTTGGATGCTGCACATGCAGTGGGCAAAATGAACAAGGTCTATCCCTTCGTGGGACTAACATTCAACCAATGTTATAGTCAGAGGAGACAGACAGTTAACATTCTGGAAGATGGATGAGGAATTTTGGATGAGGATGAAGTGCTGTGAACACAAAGGGTTAAGAGTCAAGTACCTGGGCTGGATTCTTCAGATCTGGTGGGCAAGTGAGGCCCTATGGAAAAGCTGATTCTGGATCAGAAGTTAGTCGTGCAGGAATCTGGGAGAGCTGGTTCCAGGTGGAGAGAACAGCTAATGGTAAAGCCCAAAGGAAAGAACTGGGGTTTGTCACACTACAGGAGTATCAGCAAGGCCAGAGTGGTCAGAGGGGCTATGAGAGGTGAACTTCTAGAGGCAGGCATGGCCCCCATCATGTAGGGCCTGTGAGGTCATGTGTGTTGGGGGTTGTATTTGGCTACATATAAAGACACCAACCCCGGGCACTTGATCTAATAGGGGTTTGTTTTCCACACAACAAGATAGTCTGGAAGTGGGGTCCATTGCTCTGCAGAGCCTCCATAGAACCTCAAATCCCACATGCCTCTGATCTTTATGCCACCCTTAACATATGGCATGCATACCTTTTATTGCCTCGTGGTTGCAATGATTGCTTTGCCTTCCACCTTCTGTCTGAATTCAAGGCAGCATGAATAATGAAGTCAACAAGAGGAAGGGAAGTCTTCATATCAAGCATGCAAAAAAATTTTTTTTAAGATTTGATTTATTTATTTAATTTGAGAGCAGGGAGGGAGGGCAGAGGGAGAGAGATAATCTCAACCAGGAGCCTGAAACGGGGTTCAATCCCATGACCCTGAGATCATGACGTGAGCCAAAATCAAGAGTCAGACACCCAACTAACTGAGCCACCCAGGCACCCCTCAATCATGCAAAATTTTGCCAGAAAGCTCCCAAGAAACTCTCACTTACATTCTAGTGGCAGAACCTGCCCCACCCTTGGGTGCAAGGGAGGCTGGGAAACACAGGTAGTCTTTCTCAAGCCAAGTTGTTTACACAACCACATCTTCTTCAGTAGCAATGCTATTGATTAGGCAGGTACCCCACACTGTAGTTTGGATGCTATTCTAGGTGAGAGGGTACTACAGGGTAGGTGGGTTAATCAGAATTCTGCTTTGAACATGTAAAACTAGACATGACTATTACACCACAGTGTTCCAATCAGTGTAGTCCCAGAATAGGCCTTAGGAAAAGATATGGATCCTCTGAGGCCTCAGGGCAGCACAGTGGGGCCACCAACGCCCTTGGGAAGCTTGACTCCCTCCTCAGAAGCCTCCTTCTTTTACCCTAGGACTCCCTAGGAATGCCACATGTCACAGGATAGAAAATATCATCACTCTTAACATGCAATTTTAGGTACCACTGAAGGCAAAAATGCTGCCAATTAAACTATAACAATGTTTTCTAACCTGGAAATTTTATTTTATACTTCTTAGAAATGGTTTAGACTTATTAAGACATGACTTTTTAACAATATATCACTCACGCACATACATAAAAAGGAAAATGTTCATACAATTAATTGGTTAGGTATCCTTAAAGGTTCTTTCCATTCAGAATCCAAATTAATAGTGTCTATAGATTTTCTCACTGTTCCATTAAGTGTGTTAGTGATGCAGCATCTCTAACCAAGAGTGCTCGGCTATTTATTTTGGATTTTCTTATAAGCTGCTGACACCTGTCTCCAAGTTTTGATGTGAAAGAATGTAAGGGAATGACAACTGTATCATGACCACCATCTGGCCAACAGCTATCTTGCTATTAATGCTGTTGAAAAATGGGGGAGAAAGCCCTGGATCAATGGGTAGAATGTGCATTTCTACGTGTGCTGTGCTGCAGAGTTGGGCAGTACTGCATTAGACATCTAGAGGTCAAGGAGGCAGTCTGAAGCTTAGTGGAGGGGCAGGGGTAGAGAAATGGGTTTGCAGATTTGGTATCCGTAAGCATATGGATGATAGTCATACCTATTGGCCTGCATGTGACCAGTGAAGCCAAGTCCAGATAGAGAAGAAGGCTGGTGTTGAGCCTCAGAATACTCAAATGTCTATAAATATAGAAGAGGAGCCAACTACACCTAGCAGAGTTAGCAGCCAAGCACCCAGCCAGAGCACCGAATGTCAAGGCAGTGCAGCTAAGGATGGGGATGGTCCGCTAGGTCAAGTGCTCCTGAAAGATCAAGTGAGATCAAAGTGGAAGAGTGACCCCTGGATTGGGCAGCATGGAGGTCGTAAGTAACCTTGGAAAAGAACCTTCCCCGTTTGGGGGCAGCCTCTGTGCTGCTGGAGAACCACTAGACGGGCTGGACTGGGCTGAGGGATAAGGCAGGGTGAGGTGTTCAACCTCCTAGATCACTTGCACCGTCAAAGGTCGATTCGCAGCCAAGGGACGCGGTACTACGTCCTTTACTGAAGGCCCCGGGCATCCGTGAACGCTGACTCGGCAAGGCGGGACGGGTGGTGCACGAGGGGGACACCTGCAATTGCAAAGCGCCTGAGAAGGCGGGAAGGCTGCGAACCAGGGCACGCGAGTGCAGCATCCTCTGTGGACAGCAGACCGTCGCCACAAGAAGACAGCACACGCGGCCGGGGCACAGACCAAGGGCCCAGGTCCCTGACCCCGCAGGGCTTTCTCGTGGGGGGCGGGGGCACTGCCATTTGCAGCGTCTTTAACAAATCCCTGCCATCCTCGGGCTCCTGGTCGGTCCCACCTGGGGTCTCACTTCCGCACGCGATTAGTCGCTCCAAGCGGGAGCCGCGGGAGGGCACGTGCCAGCCGGGCCGGTCCCCCCGGGGCGCGCCGCCGTCCCCGTCCACCTGACGGCCGAGCTGAGGGCTGAGCGCGGCCCGGCGGGCGCCACCCTCCGGCTGGGCCCTTCCAGCCCCCGCCGGCCGCGGCAGCAGCAGCGCCGCCTCCCCCCTCCTCCCGCACCCCCGGCCACGGCGTCCAACGTGGCGCTGCCGACTGCGCATGCTCAGCCCACGGCGCGCGCGGGGCCGGGGGGCGGGGCCGGGGGCGGGGCCGGGGGCGGGGCCGCGCAGTGACGACAGCGCGCAGCCGCGGGAGGCCAGGACGCGCCACGTCAGCGCGAGCGGCCGCGCCCCCTCCCGGCGGCCGCCGTCCCCGCCTCCCCGCGCGGCCCCGCCGCCCCCCGCGCGCTCCCGCTCCGGCTCCGGCTCCCGCTCCGGCTCCGGCTCCGGCTCGCGCGCACCTCCCGGCCGGCCCGCGAGCCCGCTACCGTCGCCGTCGCCGTCGCCGCCCGTCGGATACGCGGTCTCATCATGTCTTCGCCTCCCGAGGGGAAGCTGGAGACGAAAGCCGGACACCCGCCCGCCGGTACTGACTGGTCCCCGTGTCTGTGCTCCCCGCGGGCGCGGAGGGGCGGGAAGGGGCGGGGCGGGGCGGGAAGGGGCGCGGGGCCTGCGACGACGTGGCGGCGCCGCGCGGACCGGGCCGGGAGGTGCGGGCACAGCCGCGGGGCCGCGCCGAGGTCGAGAGTCTGCGCCGGGACCCAGCCGGGGTGCGCGGGCGTCTTAGGAACACACGTAGCCGGGACGCTCCGAGTCCGTGTTTCGAGGGTCGCGCCGACGCTTGGCTGTGGCCTGACAGCATTTCCTGTCCACAGAAGAACCGAAGGAGCGGAAATGATTTTTACCACTAATCACTCAGTAGGACTTTCTCCCCCCGCCCAACTTTCTCTCTCATCCGACTTTTTCTTAAGTGCTTTTTTCCCCCGTGGGCTTTTTTTTTTTTTTTCCTCTTTCCTTCAAATCCTAAACTTCTGAGCCAAGGAAGTTAAATCGAGAAAAGAGTCATCTTTCTTAAAAATAATAATAATAATAATAATAATGCGCTTTATATTCCTGCTGCCTCCTTCCTGAGCACAGTTCCCGTCCGTGGCTTCGACTCTGGCCCTCCCGGCCGAGGTCCGTTTCTCTTCTGCCTTACAGTGACAGTCGATCCACGTGGAAGGACGCTGGGAGGCACAAAGGCTGCCGCTGCAGAAATCAAGTCCCAGCGGCGTGCGGGCTTCTTTCGGGGTCCGCATTGCACGAGTTAATGTTAGAGTCAGTCTGCCAGGAGCAGAAGCCTTATGGAACCATGGCTGCTTCTGGCGGCCCGTGTGCCCAGGCTTGTGGGAGAGCCCTGCGACCTGCCGTCCCCACTCTAGGGCTCTAATTCTCTCCCTCGACGGGAGAGAAAACAGCAGTTTTTAAGTAAGCTTCGTTCCAGAGTAGGTAGTATTTTGCTCTGGTGAAAGATGCTCTCAACAACAAGGAAACTAATTGGCACCAGGAAAGAGTGAGTAATGGCTAAGTGGTGTGTGAGGCATGAAGAGGCTTGGGATCTCAGAAAACAGCTCCACCAAAAGGGAAAATATGCTTTGGGGCCCTTTGCAAAATTGCATTAGTTCCCAAAAAGAGAGAGGGAGTACCTCAAAGGGATTGCTTTGAAAGGTAACTCTGAACCTTTAGTTGCTCCTGCTATAGATCACATCCAGCTGCCCACTGACCTGGGCAGTTGCTCAGGAAAGGACAACTCCAGTGGCGCTCGCGGCCTTGGACTATGTGGCAGCAGTCGGTCCACGACTCCCCCTGGCCCCTGGCCCCTGGCCCCGGCTACTGAGTGGCCTTGAAGTGTATCTGTTGGAGTGATGCCAAATCAAAGTAGCCCTAATTAAATTGCCTGGAAAGACATGTCCATACCGAGATTTTTAAGATCAGAGACGTGGACTGTGCATATTAACTTCCCAGGCTTCATAAAGGACTCTGATTTTCTTTGAATTGTAAATATCTAGGATTTGTGAATTACAAATTAAATAGCTTTTTGATACCCTGAGGAGCAAGGAAGCAAGGTTTGGGCTCGCTGATCTTCCTCAGGGAAAGGTCCAGGACAGGGCCACCTTTGCTGCTGTCCCTCTTCAGTTCGTTTTTTCCATCTGTCAGGACTAGAGCCAGATGGCACTTAATTCCACAGGTAAGCCCTTCAGTGAGTTCAGGACGGGTCCTTTGGGGCCCCAGTCAAGCAAGAGCTACGTAGGGATATGTCACTGTTATTCTGCATTTTCCAAGACTAGACACACATGGCCAGAGGTGGAGGAAGGGCCTGGCATCCTGGCCCAGGGGTACAGGTTAGAAAGCTGCTTAAAGTATTTCGCTTCCCAGCAGTACCCCTCCGTGCACTCCCCAGTATTATAGAGGTCCCTGCAGGAAAGCTCAGAGAGCTCGTGCTTACTCCGGCATGGCCAGAGAGTAGGCAGTTCTGCAAAGTAGATCATATTAAAAAATAAGCCAAAAAAAAACCACCCACTATAATAAAGAATAATCATCAAAGGTGGCCAAGAGCACAGTTCATAAATCAAAATAACAGCCTTAAAACTTCAGGAACCCTTTCATTAAGTGCTTAAGTTGGGTAACAAAGACTCGTGCTTAAATCCTCAATCGGAAACAATAAAATTCTCTCCTATAACTATCTTCATGTTCTTTTGTGTTTTCTCATTATTGCTGTCTGAGCCAGGTATCCTTCTGTGCGTTCCCATGGCATCCCGTTTCCTTATTATCACACTTAACCTCCACTTATCTGCCTCTTTTCTCCTTGCTTCTGCGCTGAGTCTTTTTTTTTTTTTTTCTTTGAGAGAAAGAGCACAAACACGGAGGAGAGGTAGAGGGAGAAGCAGACTCCCTGCTGAACAGGGAGCCCGATGTGGGGCTCGATCCCCGGACCCCAGGATCCTAACCTGAGCCAAAGGCAGATGCTTAACCGACTGAGCTACCTGGATGCCCAAGTCTTATTTGTTTGTTTGTTTGTTTGTTTGTTTGTTTGTTTGTCTGAAAGTGGGAGAGTGAGCACATGTGGGGCTGATGGTGGGGTGGTAGGAGCAGAAGGAAGGGACAAGCAGATGGTGCTCAATGTGGAGTCCAACATAGGGCTCCATCTCACCACCCTGAGATCATGACCTGAGCCAAAACCAAGAGTCAGACGCTCAAACAACTGAGCCACCCAGGTGCCTTATTTCTGGGCTGAGTCTTCATGACCGTTATCCTCAGTGGCTGACACAGTGTCCTGCACAAAATAATAAATAGCTCCTGAGTGAGCTTCCCCAAGCCTCTTACCACCTCTCATATCCCCCAGAGCATGCAGGACCTGCAGTGTCCCTCTCCGTCTGAGCCCTGCATCTTAGCAGTGGAAATAGTAACTGCCATGTGCTGAGTGTTACAGTGTGCCGGTGTTTCCCTCTACCCTTATAAATTCATGGCAGATTAACAAGGGAAAAGCAAATAGAAGTTCAGTAACACGTGTGCCTCCTGTATTGGTGGGAGAGACGGAGGAAAAATGAGTAACTCCCTGACCTGGCTTGAGCCACCAGCTTGAGCTAAAGACACTGGAGGCCCTGCCTCACCCTGCAGGGCACTGTCATCCAGGCCCTCTGTAAAAGTAATGAAGTCTTAATGATTTGAGATTTCTCCATTTCTCTCAGCTACAAAGTATCTGCGGAGAAATGGGTTGAGACAGCATGTTTTATGAGCATTATTGGAAATACAAATTAGCAAAGTTAGAATTAGCGAGCCAGGTTCTGTTCCATCAAATAGCAGGACCAGTACGCCACGGCAGCAAGGAGAACGTAATTATGAGCCACACTATTACTCATCTCTGCCTGTCTTTGGGAGTTGGTGGCAGTGATGTGGATAAAATCTCTCTGTTAAATACATTTTGCTGGCCCCGCTCCCCTCCATTTCCCAGGGTAGCCAAAACCATATGTCAGTAAAGTTCTCATAAATCTAATATGTGGTAGCTTTGAGCGTTACTAATTTTACATATGGTTTTCTTTGAAAAGTAGACTTTCCATCCCTTCTCAAATTGAGTCAAATGGAAATATAAACACGATTGTATTTTTTTAAAGTGAAACGGAAAATAGAGTCCTTTTTTTAGTAACTTCAAGATAATTCAGTTCTCTGTTACGTTAGTCATTCAAACATGAGTTAAGGATGCATTAAAAGGTTGTGGGTGATAATTCTCCCTAAATTGTCTCCTGCAGGAAGCTTTCCAGATTACCTAGGCCACTCTCTTGCCTGCAGTGGACAACTAGTGTGTCTTTTATTATGTTAACCATACAGTTACAGATTTGCCAAGCACACCTCCAGTGCCCTCAACCTAATCACTGATTAATGCTTGAAGAATACAGGAAAGGGGTCTGCTTTTGCTCCCAACATGCCAAGAAAAAAGAGAGAAAAAGACACTTCTAGTCACTCATTTTTTTTCAAAAACTCCCAGTGAGGGTAGAACGCAGCATTTCTGAAATACGGTTTAGATTTCCCTCCATTTCCATACTTGGTTTCATTCTCTTGTGTGTGCTCTTTCCATTCTACACAATGCCCATGCATTCTTACTTGGTTTGGGGGATGCATTCCCCTTCCCAACTTCAGAAATCTTTTCATTTATATAGGGAATACTCACTGTTGTATCAAGGTCTGTATCAGTTACAGTTACATCAAAAGGATTAAGTATTAGTTACAGTAACATTAATGAGTCCAGTAGGGCTCACTGATGTCACAGACAACCCAGAATCTCAGCAGCTGGGCTGAACAAATCAAGGTTTGTTTCCCTTCCAGGTAGCCATCCTACAAGGCTCCCCCATCACATGGCCTGTGTAGATCATGGTGTGAGGGCTTATGGTGACACCTGTGACTTACATGTGTCACTACATCACTTTCCTATGGCTGCTGTTAGTAAAGCATAATAAACTTAGAGCCTTAAAATAACACTTCACTGTTTCATCATTTGGAAGGAGAGAAGTCTAAGATGGGTCTTACCAGGCTGAAATCAAAGTGTCTGCAAGGCTGGTTTCTTCTGGGAGCATTCTGGGGAGAGTCCTTTTTTTTTTTTTTTATTTTTTTTTTCTTTTTTCCGTTTCCAGAATAATCTTATTTTTTTTTAAAGATATTTATTTATTTATTTATTTATTTATTTATTTATTTATTTATTCATGAGAAACACAGACGGGCAGAGACATAGGCAGAGGGAGAAGCAGGCTCCCTGCAGGGAGCCTGATGAGGGACTCCGTCCCAGGACCCTGGGATCATGCCCTGAGCCAAAGGCAGACCCTCAACCGTGAAACCACCCAGGTGCCCCTAGAATAATCTTATTTTAAGGTCAGCTGAATAGCAACCTTAACTCCCCCTTGCCAGCTAATATAACACATTCATAGGTTCCGGGGACTAGGGCACAGACATCTTTGATGGGCTGTGGGGATGGATGATGCTGCCTACTTAGTCTCTATTCCCCATACTTAGCCAGGCCCCAGGTAAATGGCCCCAACCCAACTGCAGGGGAGGCTAGGATTGGGAGTGGTGGACACTCAGATTTTTCTGCTGTGCCTCTGGGCATGGATCCTACTTCTCCCCGTACTTTCTGAAACCGGCTTCCCTAAACTGAAGCATCCCCACCCGGCTGCCCACACGCCCTTCTCAGCTTTGGCCCAGTCTGTCCAGCATGGTCGCTGTCCTGGCCTGGTCACCCAGCACTTGGTTCTTTGGATCACAGCCCAGTCACAGAACGGACACTGTGGAAGGCGGGCCAGCCTGTGTAGCTCAGACCCAGAGCCCCATGGCCCCGGCCACCACACCATGTCCCTGAACGTCATGTCCACCTGTGGAAAGCCACTGGATTGCCCTGGGGAGCTTAAGGGCCTTCCCACCTCAGTCCACAGTTCTAAGTACAAAAGAGCCATTTGCCTTCGTTCTTCCTCAGCTTCTTGATAAAACCATCAGGGGCACAAATTCAGGAATTGATCAGGGGCTCATTTTTTACTCCCCAACTGCCCGTGGACCTGGAAGCCCCTGTCACAACTGCACACATCTTGGGGGCAGGTGCTCCTCGGGGGTAGGTCAGCTGGTGGTGCCTCTCCTGCTTTCATCCCCTGCGTCCCCCATAACCCAACCCCACCGCAGACCCACGAGCCCCCGGGAACCCAAGTGTCTTTACCTGCCAGCGGGTTCTCCCTCCTTGCTCCTGGAGAGCTGTGTCTCCTAGCTACCGTGGGCTGTGCTCCTTAGCCCTGACCCCCCCCAGGCCCCAGGGCAGGGGGCAGGTCCCCCCTTCTACCTCGCTCTCCTGCTCTGCCTGAGATGATTGGGTTGACTCCTAACCTACAGCTCTGGTTGGCTTCTGGTTTGGTCTCTTTTGTTCTCTACCTGAACAGTTTGCGGACCCCTGCATCTCTTCTTCAGTGGCTTAGCTTTCCTGCCAGTAACCTTTCAGCCATTCTTCTCGGGTAAGAACAAAGGTGGCATACACTTGCCAGTCGTGTTGGGGCACCCGAGTTGCTGCTTCGGGACAGTTGTGCGAGACGGGCTGAGTCGCAAACAGCCCCCGGGGAGAGCCTTCTCACCCCTGCCCGACTTGCAGCTGTGGATCGTGCTAGCCTGCTACTGAGCCCGGACAGAGAACAGCCAGGCACCCTGACACCCCAGGGGATCCCCAGCCACAGGAGAATGTGACATCACTTGCCTCCTCAATACTTCTTACCCGGCGCAGTCTGACCACAGAGGACGCTTCCTCCCTTCCCTCTACCCCCCAGGCAGGAAGTGCTCTGCAAAGAGCTGTGAATGTCAAACTCTTTTTCTTCCCTCGCATGGGTGGCATGGGTGGCGTAGTAACCAGAGCCTGCCCTAGGTGGTCACTTTGTGTCTCTCCGAGGGGCTACTGATGCTCTGTTTCCTGGAAGGTCCAAGTAAAGACAGGCCTGCAGGGGGTGATTAAGGGGACGGGCTGCCAGGGTCAGATCCAGCTCCCGGCCCACTGGCTTCCCCCTCTTCACCCCTCAGGATCCACTCCATAGAGTTACTGTAAAGTAGGATATCATGTGGCCAGTGATGAGAAAGGTGCCTGTACATAGTGATGGTGAAGAAGAGCAAAGTTGAAGAATTACGCAGGATCTGTCTCAGAAGCTTGCATACTTAGATAGTGACCTACTGACGACAGTCCTAGGGATGGGGAGCTGAGCACATCAGTGGAGCACTGCAGTGGACAGCACTTTACAGGTGTCTCACTCCCCTCATTCCCTTAAGTCTGAACTGTCATCCCTGTTTTACATCTGAGGAAACTGTCCTGAGAGACATCACAGCACCAAGGACACAGACTAAGGAGGTCTAAGTAGTAGATGCTAATTGTTAACATCCATCGAAGAAGAGTAGCTAACAGTTCAGCATTTGCCAGGCCCTGTGGCAGGTGTTTCACACATTCTAACTCATTTAGTCCTCAGCGAACCCCACCTGGGGAGAGCACTGTCACCCCCTCACAGAGGAAGCACCTCGAGGCACAGAGAGTCCCAGCAACTTGCCTAGACCTACACACACATACGAACACACACAAACACACACACACACACACACACTCACACAGGTGGGCGGAGCTAGGATTTGCACCCAAGGATCTGTCTCCAGGGTCCATGGCCCCATTGTCTGCACAGCACTTCTGCTAAGCAGGATTTGGTATTCTTTTCAGTTTGAAGCTCTCCTTTGAGTAACAACCACTACACCAAAAATCTGAGTTTTTTCCAATGTCTCATAAAAAACTTCCATTTGCAAAGAATTCTGCAGAGATTTCTGCCAAAATAATTCTGCCTTTGTATTTTCACAAATGAGTTCTAGTGACAGTGGTAAAACAATCACCGTAAATATGTGCCATCATACATTTTGGCAGTATTGCAAGTTCAAATGAACCTGTCTCAGTGTTGAGTTATTACTATTATTGCCACTTTTTATTACTGCATTAATCACCACACACACTGTGAGGGATTGATGAAGTTAATTGTTTTTATAAACTGAATTAAATGAAGTGCTAATGGGAGGTGACTGAGCCCTGATATGTGTACTTCAACAGAGCAGTGGCCAGGCTTCAGCTTGACCATTTCAAATGTCACCTTGACCTTCATCGTTGGCTTTCTTTGTAGTTAGCTGCGCAGTCCTTTTCCCTTCAGTCCCTTTGTAGAGCATATCTATTGAGTTGCAGTTTTAAGATTGTATGTCTGCCAAGCTAAGATGATTCAGGCATCATTTTTTAAATGGGTATTAGTCTGCTTGGACTGCTGTAACAAAATCGCACAGCCCAGGGAGGCCTAAGCTACAGGAATTTATGTTCTTGCAGTTCTGGAGGCTAGAGGTCTAAGATCAGGGTGCCTACAGGCCTGGTTTCTCCTAAGGCCTCTCTCAGCTTACAGACGGCCGCCACTTTGTTGCCCTCATGTGACCTCTCTGTGGCCATCCCTCGTGTCTCCTCCTCTCCTTAGAAGGACACCCATCCTATTGGATCAGGATACCTGAACAGCCTCATTTTAACTTCATCCCGTCTTTAAAGGCCCTGTCTGCAAATACAGTCACATTCTGAGGTTATGGGGGCGAGGGCTTCAACCTGTGAGCTCAGGAAATACAACTTGGCCCATCCCAGCACCTTTAATCAATTTCTAATGAGCGTGAACTAAGGGAAAGCTAGATGGGGAGGAAATGAATTTAAAAGAAAAACAAAAACATGTTAGGGGAACAATTCTTCCAGCCTTTTCCTTTGGCCAAAAACATAACTCTCCAATCTTACATTTCAATAGAGTAGAAAATTATCTGAACATATTACAGAATTTGATTTCCATTTCTATTTCTTAAGGTTGGACAGACTACCCAACGTGGAATATGTTGATAAGCCACCTGCAATGGTGTTTCTGTTTTCTTTCTTTTTTAAAAAATCTGAGCACAAAGCAAGGGAAATCCCTCGGAACCACACCCAAAGAAGAAAATGAAATTCAGAACAGTTAGCATGAGTCTTGAGCCCACGTGAGGCAGAAGGTGACCTGCTTTGCCTTAAAGACACTAGCATTTGGGTTAGGGCTCACCCCACCGACCTCATTTAACCCAAGACCCCAACATACAGCTCAGAGGCCAAATCTGTGGAGCAAGGGTGGAGCGATGTGCCCAGCCACACAGTGGGATGACAAGAAACTGATCTCTTTCAACTTGGGCAGAGGGAGAAAAAAATCTCCCTAAGAATTTATAAATGCAGACGTGGGCTATGAGTTCAAATTTATACTGTTCAGCAATTCCTGTTCTAAGAAGTTGGACGTAAAAAGGATTTCCAGGTGCCTGTATTCCTGGTTTGACAGAAGTGTGTACAGCATCTTTCCAAAGGGAGGCAGCCTACACCCCAGGCCCCAGAGGATCCCCACAGACAGAACCTTACCGAAGAAAAGCTCATAATCTCCAATCACCGAAACGAGAGGGAGACTTGGCAGATAGAAACAAACAGCAGGATTAGACTCCCAAGGCCCTCGGATCATAAAATAATTGAATGTACAATTACAAAATAAGTATGCCTAAAGTGATTACATATAGAAAAGAATTAGAAACATGAGGAATGACTAAGACCCTATCAAATAAAGACTGGGTGAATTTGGGGGTGGAAATAAAAGCTCTACAGGTGGAAAATTAAAATTATTGAAATAAAAATCAATGGATGGGATAAAAAAAAAGCAGATATTTGAAAGAATTACCAAACAGGATTATATATCCTTCTTTTCAAAGCAGAACTTCCCCTTGAAAAGAATTAGTGGTGGCAGCAGATGCATGGATATACAGAGTCCTTTATCTTATCTGGCCTCTGCTTTGCATTTTTCCAGCAGACTGCTGCTGGGGACTGGTGGCCTTGAAGCCAGCACTGTCAGCTTCCTAAAGCCCCACAAACTCTCCCTGGGAAATTGAAAACTAATAACCTCGAAGTGTGTGAGCCTGAGGGTGTTTTTCATGTTCTCCTTCCTCTCGCATCCTAAGGAGACTTGTCCTGGACTTTTCTTAATTCACTGGGGTCCAATCAAATTCGTCACGCCAGCGAACATGGCCTGACAAGTTGGCTGTCTGTGTGATCAGAGCTGTGCCATGGCACCCGGGTGGTAGCTGACCTGAGGAGGGGGGATGTGGCACTGAGAGCCCCATGCCACAAACCTGGGGGCTGGTGACCACGGTTCACGTGGCTCTGCTTTCTTTCAGTATTCACCTGTGCCAGGAAGCAGCCAACACCTCTGTCTTCGTCCCGTTCCGGGCTGCTATAACAGAGTACCACAGACTGGTGGCTTATAAATGACAGAAATTGCTCACAGTTCTGGAGGCTGGAAATCCAAGATCAAGGCACCAGCAGATTGGGCCCCTAGTGAGGGCTCCCTGCCTGGTTCATAGACAGCCATCTTTTCACTGTCTCCTCACATGGGGGAGAGGACAAGGCACCTCTGGGGGGCTGGGGCTGGGCCTGAGGAAGGGTCTCTTTTACAAGGGCCCTAATCCCATTCAGGAGGACTCTAACCTCATGACCTCATCACCTTCCAAAGGCCCCATCTCCAAATACCATCACAAAGGGGAAAGGTTTCAGCAGCTTCTCTTATTTAAAGATCTTAGGATGCAGCTCTTACCCCTTTCTGCAGATGAAGCAGCAAGGCTTAAAAAAAAAGGCTTAAAGCAGTGGCTAAATAGTCCAAAACCCTGTAGCTCAGGATGTGCAGTAGCTTGCCAACCCCAATGCCCGTGACAGCACATGAGGCTGGCTCTTTGGATATAAGGCCAGCATTTCTAAACTCTATTCTGTGGAAGACTATAGGCCTAAAGGATGATAACCAGCATTCCTGGGATGGGGGGGCAGTTTTGGGATCAAATAAATTTGAGAAAGATGGTACACTCTATACACCCTCCTAGAGCTTACAAAACATGCTAGAGGCCAAGAAAATCTCTTGAGGAAACCCATTTAGTTTGTTCAAACTGGCATTTCCCACACTAACAGATCATAGAATCCCCATTTTGGGGGGGGGGGTTGGTTTGTTTTCTTACAAAGCAGTATTAATGTATTCACCATTGAGGAAACACAAATCAAACGACAATAAAATAGCATTTCACTTCTACTACAATGGCTGTACTTTAAAAGTTAGACAATAGCAAGCATTGACAAGCATGTGGAGAAATTGGAATGCTCGGACTGGTTGGAATGTAAAATGGTGCCATGGCTTTGGTAAAGCCATTTGACAGCTCCTCAAAAGGATATACACAGAGTTACTGTGTAGGTGTACACTCAAGGAAAAGAGGGCATACGTCCATATATCCACACAAAAACGTGTACCAGGTTGTTTACAGTGGCATGATTCATAATACTCAAAAAGTGAGAAAAAGCTATGTGTCCATCCATAAATGAAGGGATAAATAAAATGTGGTCTGTCTGTGCAGTAGAATGTCATTCAGCCATAAAAAGGAATGAAGGACTGCCACAGGCTGCCACATGGGTAGACCTTGGAAACTTCACCCTGAGTGAAAGGAGCTGGTCAAGTACACAGAACAAGCAAACTGGAAGGAGTGGTTGCTGTGAGCTGGGGGTGGGGAGATTGGGGGGCAACCATTAATAGGGATGGGGTTTTGGTTTGGGGTAATGGCAGTGTGCTCAGATTGACTGTGGTGATGCTTGTACAACTCTGGGTGCATTCAAAACCATTGCAATTGGAACACCTGGCTGGCTCAGTGGTTGAGCATCTGCCTTCAGCCTCGGGCGTGACCCCGGGGTCCTGGGATCAAGTCCCGCGTTGGGCTCCCTGCATGGAGCCTGCTTCTCCCTCTGCCTGTGTCTCTGCCTCTCTCTGTATGTGTCTCTCATGAATAAATAAATACAATCTTAAAAAAAAAAAGGTATGTGAATTACATGTCAACAAGACCATTTTTAGAAGTGTGCTAGTACTGAAGCTTCACAACACATTTTGGGAAAGGCTGCCACAGACATGACTGGCTGCCGCCAGTGTGGGCTCTGTGACTGTCCCGTGTCACCCAGGGCTGGATAGACCCATCAAAAGCATCACCAGTGTTTGAGCAAATGTCACAGAACAGGAATTAGGTGGGACCCTGTTGCATCAAGAGCATGCACAGAAGCTAAAGCAAGCAGCCACTCTCTCCCCGTGGGTGATACTCTGCTTGTACCTCTGCTCTTACGAAGTCCCTGTAAGAAACCAACAGAGCAAGCAAGAGCCTTGGAAGGTTTCTAAGTGGGTCTGGAGTGAGAGATGGTGTTGCCTGGCACGGCGTGCTGAATGTCCCACCAGGGCACCAGCCGCTGTGGCTAATCCATGTGGCCACCGGGTGATGTGGCCCACCTGGTGGCTGTGGGGCAGCCGAAAGCTTCGTGCGGGTTCCCCTGGGCCCTTCCACTGCCAGGCTGATCACTCCCCACTTTGTTCTCATTTTAGTGAAAGCTGGCGGGATGCGCATCGTGCAGAAACACCCGCATTCGGGAGACACCAAAGAAGAGAGAGACAAGGACGACCAGGAATGGGAAAGCCCCAGGTGAGAATGCTGGCAACTCTCGCGGTTGGCAGACGACCATTACTCGGTCAAACATGAACGTTTGTTCTCCGCTCTGCGCTCCTGATAAGCCCTCGCCATGGGGCCGCCCCGCGCGGTGTATTTTTCCGCTCGTGATCAGTGAGGCTCTGTCCCCAGACGGGAGGGACATCTGGAGTTCGCCTGTCCCAACTCGGTCTTACCATATGCTGTCAATCCATGTGCACTGCCCTCGACTTTCACGACCATATTGACATCATCTTGAGTCCTTCGAAAATGCCATTCTAGATCAATCTCTGGGGTGGGCCTGGCATCTGTGCAGCCAAGATAGTGAACTATGATTTAAAACCGTCCGTGAACATCTGGACTTTCCCATTCTGCAGCCAAATCTAAACCAGCAAGGTCCCATCCTTCTGAATGCCCAGGGGTCCTTAAATGACATCTCTGCCCCCAGCTCCCCAGGTCCCCAACGGCTCCTCTGTCTGCGGTGTCCCCAGCTCTGTTTATTACCTGTTTTCCTCAGAGTTTCTCACGTTGAGTTGGGCTCCAGAACCTCCTTACAAACCCGTTTCCTTCTACTCTGTCATGCTTAAACCTGTGCCACAAATGCATACACCTCTGTCTGAGCCTGTCCACATGGAAGAAAGTACACACTGAGCTTTCTGCCTCACGCCCTGTCCCCAGAGAGGGTCTCCACCAGAGCGGAAGCTCAGTGTGGGAAGGGTGTGGGAAATCGCTAGCCTGTGTTTCTGTGGACAAGGTGCATTATTTTGTTTCAGCCCAATAGTCCTGAGTAGTAAGTGGCATCCTCCTCAATTTTTACATGGGAAACGAGTCCTTAGAGGCTTTGCACCTGCTCATGCCATACACCTTGTAGGTTAATGGATCAGGAATTTAAAACCAGTCGAAGAGGGTCCCAAAGGGCCAGGCTTCCAAAAGAGTAGCTCCCGAGAGCATACATCCCCCCTAAAGGACGTGTGTGTTCTTGGTAACCCCACGTGTCCCTGTGCATATGTGCCATACTGAGTCTTTTCTGCAGAACCTTGTAGGGTATGAGTTATAGTGCAATCACCTGAGAGGCAAACAAAATTGGGGACAAAGTTTCTGAGTGATTATTGCCCATTTAAAATCATGAGATCAAAAATTAAATAAATAAATAAATAATAAATAATAAATAAATATCATGAGATCAGCAATATGGAGGTTCAGCCTAAGTTCTGTTTTTGTTTTTTTGTTTTTTAAAAAAGGCAGCAGTTTAAAGAAAATTCTAGAATTACCTTTCTCACTGGTTGTTTTCACAAAGCTGTGTTTGGAACATAACTCTCCTAGAAGTCCACAGTCCTGTGTCTGAAAGCCTTGGGGGGCCCAGTTTATTTCAGAATGGAGACATTTTGGGGGTTTTATGAGAATAAAACAGCACACATTCCATACAGCACTCGAGCATCATATTCTAATCTGTATATGATTTTCATACCAAGGGAGGTAAGCTCTTTAAATTTACAGCCCTAGGTCACTTCAGGTTGACTTTTGCCTCCATGCAGGTTATAAGGAAACTTACAGTTTTTAGAAAATTCTGGAACTTAGTATCAAATACAAGAGTGTGTGGGCCTGTGTCATTCCCTCCACTGGGGAACCTGGGAGGTCTCATCTTCAGATCCAGTTGTTCCATAGGGAGAAAGAGGATGAGAGGGAAAGCCTTGCCTAGGGAGGTAAGGGAGCACTCTTCTGTGTGAGTGTAAGTGGAATAAGGTACAAATAGCTATTTCCCTGTGAAACACAGTGTCAGTATGGTGAGAGCAGATAATTTATTAGCCTGTTTAGAAATAAAGACAAAACAGCCCACTCGTTTTCCTTCTATTGATTTTTTTTCATGAGGTGAAATACAGCATTTATTGAAGATGTGCAATTTAAATAAATATGCCAGAGGATGAATGATTGCGAGACAAAGGAGCAAGCACCCTAGTACTCTAGATTTTAGCATCTTACTCACCTCAAAGATTTGTTCTCTGAGGAACTAAGAATTTTGAAGCAGGCTGACTGCAGAGTAGGGTTTGTATAACACATGAGCACAGTTTTCTTTTTTTCCCTGCAGCCAAATTGCTATAATGTGTTCCTTATGAGTGTGTTAGCTCCTCTCCTCTTGACTTCAGCTTTGCTCTTGACCACCGTGGGTTAAACCACTTGACACACTATTGACAGATGGGGTAGGCCTCTGAAGACTCTGAAGCTGTTGACAAATACTGCTAGCACATCTCCCCCCAAAGCTCTACACCAGGCCTGGTACTCTGTGTAAGACATTACTCCTACCCCTTGTCCTTCTGGTAGGCTGACTGAGTAATCCTAACTAATTGTCCTTGCCAATGTTCTAGAGTGCAGTACATGTGGCCCTGTGCTCAGAGCTCTGTCCATATTAATTCCTTGGATCCTTATACCTCCATTTATTGTCCTCCCTATTTCAGAATTGGTTATTGATTATTATCCCCATTCCAGATTACTGCTCCCTCTTCAACAGCTCAGAAAGGTTAAGTCACTTTTCCAAGGTCACATAGCAAATGAGTGGTAGAGCCAACATGCCAGCAGAGCCCAGAGTCCTCACTATTAGCCCCGACACTGTGCTTACCGATGGAGTACTTGTTTTGTACTGGGCACTCACATCATGTTTAAAGCTCACACCACCTCTAGGTTGGTGTTACTGTGCCCATTATAGAGATGAAGAAACCAAAGCTTAGGGAGGTTTTCTCGCCCAAAGATATGTAGCCTGCTGGTGGCCAGACCAGGATTCAGCCCTGATTCTGTCTTGACTTGGACACTCCTCTTGTCTCTAATATGCTACAGAAGCCCCCAAAGTGACACACAATACGCAGAATATATTGACAGGCATAGAATGTAAATCCAGGTCTCTCTACCAAATAAACTTGTTGATTATGGATTGCCCATACCCTTTTCCATATTCCTAAAGTCTGTGAACCCACCCATGCAACTTTGCTGTCAATAGATGGTATGATTATCATATTATAAGGTTTCAGAGGACTGTGCTGTCTTTACATATAAAAAGACCTGTTTATTTGCAGAATCTGTCAAACATTTAATTATTCTCTTGGAAATGTCATGGCATGTGACTTCAACATCCACATTACCCTAATCTGAAAGTTTTATTATTTTTCATGTTTTGATCCAAGTGTTCTCTGGATATGAAAATAAGGGAAGAGTCTCAGATGCCAAATTCCTCCTTAGATCTGCATTTGCAAAACTCTGCCTTCCTTCCCAGATTTTTATAACTGTCTTTACGTTTACTGACTCCTCTCTAGTGGCTTCCTTCCTCATTAATCTGAAAATCAAATACTGATTACAGAGAAAATGAACAACTGGAGCATTATTATATAACAAAACAAAAGAACACAACTTTTACTTGGAATTACTTTTTTCTTGCAAATATTTATGCTATGTAATTTTCCAGAGATTTACAAATAATTTCCCATGCTGCCCAGTTATTTTGAGCTGCTACATATTTAAAAGGAGAAAGAAAAAGAAGTAGAAGAAATTTGAAAATATTACCCAAGAATTCCTGTCAAGCTGAGCGCTAGTTCCCTGTGGCTCTTCATCTCCAAGAAGAGGAATAGGCTTCAGCTACTAGATGCCAACTCAGAACCGAGCCAATTAAGGAAAGCCATGGTTTTCCTCAAAGCCTTGTGTCAAGTGTATTGAGATGAAGTGCTCACTCTTGTTACGTGAGGGAGAAATTGCAAACACAATTGGACTTTGGAAGCCAGTAGGATTCATGAAGAAAACAGGTTAGTGTGGAAAATGCACTGAGGTCCCACCTATTTAAAAGGCTACGTGACAGGAAGGGTAAACTAGAAATGCAATGGTTGGGGTATGGGCTGGGAGTGGTGGGGAAGCAGTGGAAGGAAGAGGGAGATAGGGATGGAGGGCCCAGGATTTAGAGCAAGCAACCCTTCTTGAGCATGGCTGTCTTTGCAGTTCTGGTTTAGAACCTCACGTAGCCAAAAAATAAGCAACCAATTCAAATTATCCAGCATGTGGGAGAGATCCAAAATGGAATCCAAACAGTAACAGATGAAGGCCTTACTGCCCCACCTTCCACCTCTTCTCCATCTGCATCCCAGAGACAGCATCCCTTCCCCATCACCTTAATTATAATACAAATGATTACTGTAGCCCATTGGAAGGACTGGGGAAGAAAACACCTTACCCAAGTAACTTCAGAAAACACTATATTGACCGGATACTCCAAGGCTAAAGACAAAAAACCACACACAAACAAAACTGTACAAAAACACTATACTCCAATTAGTAGATGTGTTTCTTACAGGGGCTTGGGTTAGCAATTCTGGGATTGCTTTGTGTGTATACTAGGATTGAACAAATATGTAAATGTGCGGTGGGGAATGAGAGCCCAGTTTCTCGCTATCAGAAGAGAGGTTGCAGCTAGAAAGGAGGAAGGCTGAAACAAGCTTTGTGGTGTTGAATCAGAATTGGAAAACTCAGTTTTAAATGATGGATGGATGGATGGATGGATGGATGGATGGATGGATGGATGGATGGTAGTTACACATAGATGCGTACATAGGTGCAGAAATAAAGGCAGATGGGTTGGGCTGGCACATGTACCTATACTTCCTTGCTGCGTTCTCTGAGAGAGCCTGACCACCCATGAGGACTGACATCCATGTAACCATGAGCATCCCTAGGGCGCAGATCTTTGTTTCTAAACACTTTTCCCCCCTTGAGGGAACCAGGAATCCTTGGAGAGGTGGTAAATTCCAGAGCAGGGCAGGAAAAGTTTGGAGTGCCAGACGTGAGGAAGTGTGCTCTAAAGGATGGGCCTGTCAGAACTACAAAGGAGCCAACCTGAAGGAGCTCCTAATGGCCAAAGCTGGAGCAATTTGCAACAAAAGGATGGTATTGGATTATAACCCATAGAATAAAATAAACATCTATGAGTGCATCCTGATAGAAGTAATTGGATATATGAATGAGGAGAAGGGACAGCTCTTTACAGAAGAATTTTAATTAATAATTGTATAAAAGAGGGAAACAGAGAGGTGTCCGGGTGGCTCAGTCGGTTTAGGGTCGGCCTTTGGTTCAAGTTGTGATCGAGCCCCATGTTGGTCTCCCTGCTCAGCAGGAAGTCTGCTTCTCCCTCTGCCCTTTCCCCTCCCCCTACTCATTCTACTTCTCACTCTCTCTCTCTCAAGTAAAATCTTTAAAAAAGAGAGATGGGGCACCTGGATGGTTCAGTGGTTGAGCATCTGCCTTCAGCTCAGGCCATGATCCCACGGTCCTGGGATCCAGACCCACATTGGACTCCCTGTGAGGAGCCTGCTTCTCCCTCTGCCTGTGTCTCTGCCTCTCTCTACGTCTCTCAAATAAATAAGTAAAATCTTTAAAGAGAGAGAGAGAGAGAAATAGAATATCACCAATAGGCAAACAGCTCAGTAACTGTTACAGACAAGATCCACTGATGGATACCATAAACAGTGAGTGAGTCTAGGAGAAACAGAGCATTTGCATTGTCTCCAAGCATCTCCACCAGTGAATGTATCAATTACAAAACATGTCCTCCATGAAAAGGACACTTGTTTGCAGTATAAAAGTTGAAATAAGAAAGCAGAGCACCATCTTGATCAACCTCATATGGGAACCTGCACATCGGTGACCAATTTTTCACTGCTCTGTCCATGTCTGTGGGCTACCACGGGAGTGCAGTGGGTCCCTGTTTCTCATCAGGATTCCACCTGCCACTGTTAGCATTCACCAATAACCCTTGCCTAAAACAGCTACTACTGTAAGGATGCCATGTTACTACAGGGCCGCCGTAACAAATACCACAAACTGAGTGGCTCGAATAACTCAAATGTAGCACCTCACAATTCTGGAGGTGGTAGTTTGCTGGCGATCTTAGGCATTCCTTGGCTAGTAGGTGCCCTACCTCGATGGTGCTTTCCCTGTGTCTGTTCGTCATCTTCCCCCTGTGTGTGTCCATCTCAGTGTCCAAGATTCCTGATGTCTGTCATTGATAAAGGGCCCACCCTAATGGCTTCATTTTAACTCAATTACTTCTATAAAGACCCTATTTTGTAGAAAGGTCAATTGTGAGGTACCGAGGAGGTTAGGATTTTACTTATCCTTTTTGGGAGAAAGCAATTCAGTCCCTAACAGATGCCAGATGGCAATCTGTGGCCATTTTAATGGGTCTCTCATTTGAAGTGAATTTTGAAGAAATAAAAATTTAAAACTCTGAAGTTAAGAGATGGCACAGCCTATGTACCTGGGAATTTTTTTCAAGCCATTATCTGTACACTTGAACTTTAGTTTCACCGTGTGATGAACCAATTTCAACATCATCCTCACTTTCCAATATCATCTTTTCTATCCAGACTAGTTGCCAGCTACCTTTTAGAAGAGATGTATCTTTTTCCCTGAGATAATGTGGGGCTGGGGTGCTGAGTACCCACCAGCTATATGGATGCCTGTTCTGTTGCAGGTGCCCCAAGTTGCTGGGTGGGGGTCATGACGGGCAGCCACAGCTGGCTCGGGAGCTGGGATGCAGCAGCCACAGACCCCTGCCTTGAGCCAAAGGCAAAGTGTTGATGTGGTGGGACATGAAATGACATGGAATATTCATGGGATGGGGCTAAGTGGTTGTCACCTGCTTATGGCCTGAGATGCCTCCTTCAGGGAGAAGCAGTCCTGAAGGCACCATGAGAGCCTAGAATAGAAAGCCTGAGAGGCACAATGTCACAGTGAATAGTCCTGCCACCTTGGTAAGGAAAATGGGGAAGACTCTAGGTACCGTTAGTCATCTCTCACTGTCAGGTTTGCCCACATGAGACTCGTAGATTGATGTTCTCGTTCTGTAGGCAGCACGGGGCACTGATGAATGGTCTGTATACCAGCAAGGAAGTGATGACAGTAATCGTTCTGCCCATGGCAGCTTGGGCAGCAGAAAGCTAACAGCACGGGGGCGGGTCCCCACATCCCTGCGTGGTTCCCCGAGTCAGCTGGTAGCATTTAAGGTGGCATCCATGAGAGGCTGTTGGCGGGGCAGGGTCTCTCTGCGTTCACAGAGTCCACTGCTGTCCTGATGGCAGCCCTCTTCCCTCCCTCCGGAAGGCTCTGATGAGCCCACTCTCACAACCCCCAGGTTGGAGCAGACAGGACCTGTGTGGGCCGGCCGCCGCCCATAAGAAGCAGGTGTTCGCTTCTTAGGATTGCCACAGCTACATTCCACAAACTGAGTGCTTTAAACAACAGGAACATTCTCTCACCATTGGAGAGGCCAGAAGTTGGAGATGCAGGTGTCAGCAGGGCCATGCCCCCTCTGAAGCTCTAGGGAAGGATGTATTCCAGACCTTTCTCCCAGCGCCTGGTAGGTCCTTAGCTGCTGACAGCATGACTGTGATCTTCATGTAGCCTTCCCCAGCATCCGGGTCAGCATGCACCGTTGGCCAAGTTGAGCACTGCAGCAATATGCCTGCCCGCCTGGGTAGATGCTCTGTACCAGGGATGCGGGCCACAAACTTTGATCACACAACCCATCAGTTTAAAAACTGTTTTGTACCTGCATCCCCTGTAGGTGTATATTCATTTTTTAATTCTACAGGGCTACTATGTTACTGTTATATAAGCTCTAAACTGGATCCAAAGTGGATATTCATGTATTAGATAAAGATAAGATAAGCAGTATTTCCAGTGTCTCGCTCATCATTGTGACTTTGTGTTAGCATTAGCTAATATCTCAAGGTCCAAATACCCTTGACGTGAGCTTTCTCATTAATGATTCAGGATGTAAATCTAAATTTCTAATGGCCTTCTTGGTGATTTCGGGTTTTGTGGGGGAGGGCAGCATCTTGTCACATCTGATTAGGTGGTTGGTGTTTGTAATGTGGCTCACAAGACACACTTGGAGGAGAGGTGTGAGCTCTTCTCTGTGATTGCTGTTCACTTGGGCTTGTGTGGGTAGGAGGTTCAGCCTCTGGAGTTCTTCCGTGGGGATCTTTTTAAACCGTCATGTTAAGTCCATTTCATAAAAGTTAGTTAAATGCATTCCTAATACATTTGAGCACAGTTCTGGGTGCGTGGATATATCAAGGATGAGACTAGAGAATTGAATTCGTTACCCCCTTTAACTGGTGTCACGTATATTGGAAGACACCAGAAGCAGCTGAAGAGGCTCAGGGCACATTGGAGGTGAACCTGCTCCTTTCCCCGGAGCCCTGAGGACCACGAGGCCCCGTGACACACGATCTGCTTGCAGACAAGCGGAACAGCCACATAGTAAAGAGTGGCAGAGCTTAATTCATTTCATCTGGGTTTTTTTCCAGATAAAAAGTAAACATAAATAGAATAGATGTGCATGTTTGTCTCATTTTCCTGATAACACAGAGGCCCCATTAAGCACCAAGCACGGTCTTTGTCACTAGTTATGAGGGGTGGCTCCAGTACCAATTTTCCTTTTATGTCTAGTATAAATTAAACATTTCCTCCAAAACCTGTGGCTTCATGTATGTTAGGGCGATTGATAGGAAGGCCGCTATGGACATTAAGAAGCTTTTCCCAGAATCGCCCGACAAACGCAGAGCGTGATGTATGTGACCCAGACTGTGCCCTAGAACTCACGGGCATTAGCATTGCCAGGAACTCAGTCTCTGAGTCCTCTTTTCACGTAGATAGGCACCAGCGGAACACTTGAGTCTGTTGGGTAGTGAATCAAAGGCTCGCTGCTCCGCCGAGAGATGGAGCATATGGGCACCCATATGTCACGGGAGCTTGGCTGCACCCCTTCAGTTTGGGGATGAGAAGGAAAGTGCTGAAGGCCCACTTTCCTCCAGTGCCGGCCTGGTGCTGCTGGTCATTGGCTTGTAGACAGTGCTTGCACAGCGTCTGGCTCTCTAACGGATGCAGAAACCAGGTGTGATGGATTAGCTGGTGAGCGCCCCGTTCCGGCTCCCTCTCCCTCCACAGGCCTGCAGCCTCCTTATAAGACTGTCACACTCCCCTCCATGCTGGGAGAGCTCTTTTTATCAGATGGAAGGAAGGAAGCAAGGAAATGGAGCTATCAATTTTCCCCTCCAGACACTGCTGTGTGCATCTGCAGTGGAATCAGCCTCATGGAACGGATGACTCTTTTGTTTTTATGGTGTTACTCAAAGGGTTGAACTATTTATCAGGAGTGTTTTCTTATTACATAAACATACGAACTGAATTTAAATCAACTCTCCAGTGCTTGGATTTTATAGAATGAAATATGTAATAATAACTTCATGGAATAATGCTGCATATAAGAATAACTACATAGAAACAAGAGCACTTTATTGAGTTTATTACATTACAATTATCATGCCTAAAATTTTTAAACATTCTACTTAAATAAACTCTGTTGACTTCAACTGTCTCAAATCCATAGTACTCAGAAATACTTTGGTGAATCAGTAACAAACAGCTTAGACTTTGATTCTTGAAAAGCAAAATAGTTAATTCACTTTATTAACTCGACTACTTCTTATTTCCCAACTAGAGAAAGAGGTCAATGAGTAAGGTTAGTGTGGAGGAATAAAATTCTTTATTCTTACAGACATCTTCTGTTGGCCCCTTAGCTCTCCCTAGGCAGGATATTTACTTTGGTTTTGGGCTGTGTACAACCTCGAAGGCAGGGCTGCAGGCATTAATATAAAGTGAATGTGGTGGACTAGAGGCATTGGGGATGGTGTTATAACTAAGAAATTCTCATAGAATCATCAGATTTAGAGCTGGACATGACCTGATAGGAGTCTCTTTTTAGGAGCAAGAAGAGCTTTGCCTGAAGGCCTCTAACAAACTCATTGACCAGAACTGGGTCACACTCCTCTCCCTAACTCATTGCTGAGATGGTCTCAAGATGGAGAGTTTGTGGCAGTGTGGATTTTGAGAAGACAAGTACCCCCTAGGTCATGTGGGCCAGGCAGAGGCCAGTCCAGGAAGTCCCCCAGAGCCACAGGACAAGCAAGTGCCCCAGGTCTACAGAGAAGAGGCAGGAAGTCAAGGGAGGCCAGCATAGGCTGAGGTTCTGACCTCAGCCTAGAGCCTGGAGAAGAAGGTTCAGAGACCACAGCATAGGCGGCAGGGTCCTAGGCCAACAAGGCTGGTGGAGGTCAGAGCCTAGGCCCAGAGTCCAAGTGAGGACTAGCACTTGGCCAGTCCAAAGGCTGTCAGTAGAACCCCCTCTTAAAGCCACACTCAGTCCCCAGAGCTTGTCTTTGAACTTGAAGTTGGCACAAGTAGTGGCCATACACACTGAAAATAAAACCTGAGGCGTTTGTAAGACCAAATCTTAAAGATTATCCCTATAGGCACCATCAGAACTAACCAAAGGTCATTGGTTAAGTTCCTGGAATTGCACTGTCCCCCATTCTTCTTGTAGATTTTTATGAGACAGAGTTTTTGTGCCCCACTGATTTCTGAAAACGGTGGCCATGATTTCCCAGTGCATACCCATGCAAGTAGTCCACTTTCCTGTGGGGGACCATTCATTTATTCACTGGATATCTGTGCTACTGTGTGCCAGGTGCCCAGGTGTCCTTCCAGGTTTTCTGAGTGTGATGACAATGGGATCTAGAGCATCTTCGGACAGTCTAACTAAATTTAGAGAAGTAATTGCTGTTTTCTTTTTTGGAGGGTGTTGTGGGAGGTGGAAAATGAAAGGAAGGACAGCTAAGATGACAGAGTAGAAATATGAAGTTCTGATGTGGGCGCCTACTTTCCAAGATGGCAGTTGAGTATAAAGTTTAAGTTTGGTTCTAGAAGTACTAATTCATTCCATTTATTTAACAAAATCCCTTCCTCCAAAATAGCTTGACCTCTGCAGCAGAGGTTAGCTTTCAACACACATGGATTCAGTAGGAAGTAGACTTGATGAAATGGTTCTGAGCTTTGAAACCTACCTCCTATGAAGGGAAAGGATGGTTGCTCTCCTGCAATGTTGGATAAGTTCTGCAGGTTGACAGAAAAACTAGGACAATTAACAACATGAATGTTGTTAATTAACATACTGTTCAGTTCACATGGAAGAGTTGCTATGCTTTGAGCCTAGAAGCACATGCAGAAAGTAAAGGAAGCGATGATATTACTGATGCTGGAAGGAGGGCTGGGCTGGCTCTCCACACACACACACACACACACACACACACACACACACACATCCTGCCTCTTCATCTCTGCATCATTTCCCTCTCTTCACTCACTTTGGCGTAAGGGCTCCATATAGAGGCGCATCTGTCCAAGCTGGCTTCAAGGCATGCTGTGGTGCACTTGTCCAGTGCTATGAACCATGGCCCCAAACTCCTGTCTTTGGGCAAGATGTGTTCCTCCTGAATTGCCACTAACTTGAACCTAGGACTGTGGTGATGATACCCATTCACCTGGACTTAGCTGACAGGTCAGGTTTCTAAAAAACATTCCTAGATCAGTAAGATTATACATCAGTATCACTATTTTAATTTCTTCACCCCAGAATCTACCACTCTGTACATCATCTCTTTGTATCTCATTTCCCCCGAAGCTCTGAAAAATAAGACAAAACAAATAGAGCATTAGTTCACCAAAGCTTTTCATTGTCTTTTTTGCCTATCCCTTGGGATAAGTCTAAATTATTCCCCCAGCATTTTAAGTGTGTGGGAGGGAGAGATTTCTGGACTCCTATTCCGTCGCATTGGTCTGTGTAATGTTTTTATGTCAGTGCCATACTGTTTTGATTACAGCAGCTTGTAATATAGTTTGAAATCAGGAAGTGTGTCAGACTTGATCTGATTTCACTGATCATCCCTTGATCAGAAATGATGTCTCCAGCTTTGTTCTTCTTTCTTGGGATTACTTTGGCTATTGGGGATCTTTGTGGGTCCATACTAAATTTAGGATTATTTTTCTATTTCTGTGAAAAATGTCATTGGAATTTTGATAAGGATGGCATTGAATCTGTGGACTGCTCTGAGTCATTTGGACATTTTAACAGTATTAATTCTTCTAATCCATGAACACAGACTCTTTCCATTTATTTGCATCTTCTTTAATTTCTTTCATCAACTTTTTATAGTTTTCATTGTATAGATCTTTTAACTCCTTGGTTAAATTTATCCCTAAGTATTGTATTATTTTTGATACTATTGGAAATGGGATTTTTTTTTATTTCTTTTTCAGCTAGATCGTTCGTGTCTAGAGAGGTAATCGATGTCTATGTACTGATTTTCTATCCTGCAATTTTACTGAATTTGTTAATTAGTTCTAATAGTTTTTGGTGGAGCCTCTAGCATTTCCTACAATCATATTATCTATAAATAGTTTTACTTCTTCCTTTGTGGCTTATATGCCTGTTATTTCTGTTTCATGACTAATTGCTCTGGCTAGGACTTCCAGTACTGTTGAATAGGCGTTTTGAGAGTGGGCATCCTTGTCTTGCTTCTGATCTTAGCAAGAAAGCTTTGAATCTTTCATCATTGAGCATTTTGTTAGGTGTAAAATTGTCCCAGAGGTCTGTGTCTTATGCATGTGTGTGCATGCTCATACATGCACACACATGTGTGCGCACACACACACATACACAGACACTGTGGCAGGCTAACTGATTAACTGACAGGTAAGATAAAACCTCTCACCCTTCACAATTCCTGATTTATCAGGGGGATGGAAGGAAGAAGCATGTAAAGTGATGTGATTGCCCAGTGGTGCTCAGCTAAGCAGCAGTGGCAGAGGCTGAGTAGCAATCAGCAGAATCCTGGTCTCCTAAGTCCCCAGCCAACACCTTTCCCATCCCATAGCCTGAGTGACCAAGGAGTGAGCAGAGCCTCCCAAATTCCCAGTGTGCTTGCAAATCATCTGGGAATGCAGACTCTGCATCAGCACGTCTGGGGTGGGGTTTGAGATTCCATTTCTCGCAGGCTCCCAGAGAATGTGGTGCTGCTTGTTCTTACCACACTTTGAGTCATGAGACTCCATCCCTGGCTCTGTAATGCTAATAAAGTCTATATGCTTTTCAGAAATGTGTAAACACTCTATAAAAATGTTATATGAGTAATTTACCCTTTAGCTATCTATAAATAATTATAGCTTCCTAATTGACCACTGTATTTATAAGTACCCTAGAGAGAAGAAGGGAGGCAGTATAAGGGAGAACTACCTATAGGACTTTTTTATGGGACTTTAATACATTTGGAAAGTGTCTGTCATTCCGCCCATTGAGTTTATGGTCTGTCTCATCCTAATTGGGCCTTGGGAAATAAGAAATTCAGAAGATGGCCCCCACTACCAAACAAGCACTTCAGCATTATTCATAAAGTCTAACAGCCAAATCACAACAAATACAAGCTTCTGTGAGACCAGGCACCATATATACTTACTTTTACTTTGTCCTCACCGCCTACAAAGGGAGACAGTGGCCCCTCATTTTATGGATGAGGAGATTTGCTGAGAAAGACTGATGACATGCCTGAGATTATTCTAAGAGGAACTGAGACAAGGATGATTTGAATCCAGATCTCTGATTCCAAAGACTTGCCACTCTGCTGCCCACTGCTTATATTCTGGCAACCAGCCCTCTTTTTCCAAAAAGTTTGGGAGAAATTATTGAAAAGAAATCCTAAAATTTTACTTTGGATTTTAAAGTTCAGAGATGTATTTGTAGCACTAAAGACCATATTGCTAGATACTGGTTTCCATCCAAGCTCCTTTAAGATGGAAGAGTTTCTGTCATTTTTTTTTTCTACCCCAATTGTCAGCTCAAGCTTTGCACTCATACAAGTTCGGTGCTGGAGTGGCCCCAGCTCCCTTGAGGGTGTCCCCCACACCCTCGGCCTGCATCATGGTGGCTGCTGCTCCAGCAGGTGCTGAGATCTCTGTGTCAGGAGCCATCCACCTTGGAACCTCCCAGCCCAGTGTGGGGGAAGCACAGAGGATGAAGACTGGGTCCTTCTTGATTTCAGAAGCCATAGATTGGAGATTCCTAAGGTCAGCAAAGACAGGAAATCAGACCAGAAAAGTACAAATAAGAGGAAGTTGGTATCAACGTAAAACTGATGACTCACAGATAGGTTCACTATGACTTTAAGTGGAAAAACTAAATAAAAAGTCTTCAGTGGGAAGGGTGGTGCCACATGGGCTGAAAACAAATACTGCTGAAGAATGAAAGAGTCTGTTTCTATTTTGCCAGAGGTCCCAAATATGATTATTGATAGAAACGAATGCACACCCTTTCCAGCTCTGGCCAGGCTAAGCCTGTGAGGTGGATATCCATGAGAAATGCCTGTGTTGCCTCTTTTGGATCGGGGGGAGCCTGAAGCTGAGAGACGAGGGGGAAGGAGGCCCAGGGCAGCAAGTCTCCATTGCCCCTGCAGCATCTTCTGGGCATTCAGAATTCAAGACTGTGCCAGTACATCTGTGGTCCCTGGATGGGAGGTATCAGAAACCCAAGCCTGGGGGCTAGGCTAGCACAGGGGCTCCTCCCTCTGAGTCACTGAGCCGACATCGCTTACAGGACAACAGAACAGAAAGAGAAATGTTTCCACTTGAAGCTTGAGTTTGATCCAACTCAGACTGGGCTTTTTATCTGATGGTTTATCTGTTGGTCTTCATAGCTTTCTTTTTTAACCCTAGGCCATATTTATGACTATGAAACCAAGCAGTTTAGGGACATGGAGTTCTTAGGTTCAGACTTCCATGGTCTGGGCATGAAGCAGCTTTGCCTGGAAAAGTATCATGCTGGGGATGGAACCAGGGCTTCCTGAGTCCTGGCCTGTGGCTCCTGGGTGGTCCCAGGTATGACACTAACCTTCGGGGCCTGCCTCTTCATCTGTAGCATGATATTTATGTAGATAAATATTTCTCTAATGGGACAGAATGAGGAAAAATGAATTTCTGTAGGCTTTGAAAATAACAAAAAGCACATGTGAATTAATAACAGTTATGCATTTATGAAGTTTCTATGACATGGCTGGGACTTCGCTGGACTCTGGAGGAGATGAGAAAGCAAAAGTCAGTCCTCGAGGAATGGCGGGGGGAGAATGGGTCCTCAGTGAGGCCATCTGCATTCCACTGGGAGTAGAGTAGATCCTGGGTAGGTAATGAGTCATTTCAGACTAAAATAAGATTAAAGGTGCTGTACCTGTAAATCTTTTTAAAGTTTTTACTAGGAATTATTGTGTGACACTTTTAGGGCAACACAAGGAAATGGACTGCCTGAGTGCTACAGTTCATCAAACAAATCTCTTGGGTTTTCTTTTGTGCTCTACGGTTGTTTTCTGCACCCAAACAATGCATCATTTGTATTTCAGTATTTGTTTCAATAATCTTCTAAATGAACACTGTGAAAATGCACTCATCTGAGATAACACACAGTCCCGACTAACATGCAGAGCAAGAGGGATGAGTCTCCTTTTCATATATCCTTGGGAGCTGTGGCGACGGACACTGAAGGTGTCACAGTATAATGAGGATGAAGATAATGGCATATAATAAAACATATAGCCAACTCAGACCAAGATTTTTAATGAGGCAGGAGCTTGGTTTCACACATTTTTTCTTTAGCTTTAGTATCTGGCCCAGAGCCTGCCATATAATCTCTCCTTGTGAAGTGCTATGTGTTAATTAGGGACTGTACCATGCTGTCTTTTTCTTTACTAAAACTGTTCAAGAACTGCTTTGTTTTATTTCTCGCCTGGGTATTCTTAATGATTATTCCTATATGTACCTCCATTCGTCATTGTTAGTTCTTCCCAAGAGTCCTTGCATGAGGACAACCCAGAGGAGCCGAGCATCATCTCCAACGTTCTGTGGCCACTGAGCTGTTCTTATGAAACGCTAGGGTGCCGAGGAGGACCCAGTTAGGAGCCCTGGGCTAGGCCAGCTACACCACAGCTAGCTGAGCGAGCTTTGCAACCCAAATCGAATCTTTAGAAGACGAGATACATGCATGTGTAGAAGGGCGATTGAATTCTTTTCCATGGTTTCTAACATTTTTGTCTTCTGTTGTAATCTAATGGGCTATTAATTCTGTATCTCCCCTCTCCTCTCAGCTTAAGAGTTTGTGACCATAATTGCTGTTTTCAAATGACCGAATGTCTCGCTTTCTTTCTCTTGTAAACTGCTTACTCTTTCGAGGGGACCCTGGCGACAGAGGCTGGCAAGGCCGCAGGTATGTATGGTGTATCTGTCTGTTTCTTTGGCATTGATATTTTATCAAGGGACATGCCTTTGAAGGATGGCCATGCCTTCTAATGGCCAGGACTTTGCAGCCCCAATGGCCAGAAGCATAAAGATGTGTAAAGAGGATTTTTTGGTACATTGATCACTGAATGTCTTGCCATGCAGCTTCTGTGATGGATACTCGGTTCTGTGGGCTCCTTCCTAACCACAATCTAAAGGGTAGTGGGGAGTGGTAATTGTAAAAGTCGCCATCAGCATTAGCTGTTGGGTGATGGCTGTAAGCAGAGTACTACTGTCAGGGGCTGAGCCTCATCCAGTAGATGTTGACATCTTCCCAGTGGGTCTCCTTAGAGTCAGTGGTGTGTCCCCATGGCACCTGGGCCTGGTGGGGTGTGGCAGACAGCAGCTGGCCCCCCACACACACACACTGCCGCAGCAGGGATCAGGTTGACTGAGCTGCTTGTGGGAGGGATGGAGGAGAAAAAATGTCTTCTTGCTAGCCAGGGACGTACGGACTTCAGAGTTTACTGGGCACAATTGATGTGTTCCTGGAAAGTTCCTCATAAAGCACAGTTTCTCTTAATTAGGTTTTATTTCCCAATTGACATGATTTCAGAGCTTATTCAAGCCTGTTTTCCCCAACTCTCCATTTATGACCCTAAATTTCTCCTGCTCCCCAATTCCTGTTGTCTCTGAAAACTGTGAACGACCAGTAAGCACCGTGGGACACCACGCTTCCTAAAATTGGCCACGGCTGTCAGCCAGAGGGGCATGGTCACTGCGGGATGGGCGCTGAGTCAAGTGGTATGGAAATTACTGAGAGCGACCCTGGTCGATCCTTGCATCCTCTGCTGGAGAAATTAAAAACAGTATTCATCTTGCTGAATACAGGCATGCTGTATCATCAAGAGGATTCGTGTCAGGTCCAATTTGAGATCATCACAGTAATTGTTACATGTGACAAACTGACATGTGAAGTGATAAATACCTCAGTGCAGCCTCCCTGTTAAAATTCCACAGTGAGTTTTCATGGCCAGGGGGCTGGGATGATGGGCAGGGCGGGAGAGCTTCCTTCATACTGCAGCCTGCCCAGCTCCTCGGCATGCCCTATTTCCCTAGAAACCTTCATTAACCCATTTACTTCCTGACGGTTGTATAAATTCTTACCATTTTTCTTCTGTCCCTCCCCAGATGAACTCTGGGGAATTGCTTTCCAAGGGTACTCCATCTAGAAGTGACCCAGCAGCCCTTTTATAAGCACTTGTGCTGCGTTCTCAAGAGCTGAGTGTGAAACAGCCCACAAGTCCAGCAAACAACTGCCAGTTGCCTGAATTTCTCAAGGTCAGAAGCTGTTGCTGTGGACAACGGTTCAGGCTTTTACCCCAGGCCCCCACGCAGGAGAGTGGGACAGGTGCGGACTTGGCTGCCCGAGCGACACCTGCAGGAACGTGGGGGCGTTAGCAGTGCATGGGCTGGGAAGCTGGCTCTTGATGTATTCAGAGCCACCTCCTGTTCCTTCCTGAATGCTCTGTCCTGTTAGACGCAGCAGCATCCTTGTGCGGAGCAAACCCAGGACACCAGGCAGGCTGCGGTGTCTTCAACTTCTGCAGCATTTGCCACTGAGATGTCCCATCTCTAACAGCAGCTCAGCAGCCATTCTTATCATTCCCTTCACTGTGGTTCAGGCTGAGGCTAGATTTCAGGGAGTCCCAGCAGGGGAACCCCGGGCCCCCCAATGGGAGACCCAAGAGTCTGCGTGTCTGTGCATCTGTTCCATCATGCTCCAAACCCTTTCGAATTTGCTCCTTTGCATTTTTCCCAATTTTGTTTTTGTTTACTCATATTATGGGTTTCCTTGCCATAAGTAGATTCAGTTATCAAAATATCATCTAAAATTATGATACAGTTATTTCTTTAGAAATCTGATGGCAAGATTTCATGATAGGTCTAATGGCCACCGTCGCTTTGAGGTAGGAACGAATGGAATAGTATCTTACCATACCTGCGGTGACAGTAATGTGACATGAAAGTCACAGGTGCTGCCGACGCCATGGGGGCTCGTTGCCTGAACTCGTAAGGAAAGGAAATGTGAAATGTCAGTTTGGCATTGGTGAGAATAAGGTACAGGGCAAGTGGGTTGGTTTTCCTCTCGCCTGGTTGGTGGATGTGCTGATTTCTATTTCAGGGCCGCTTGGGTTAAGAACCTCATCCTGAGCCTCTTAGAGCCAAGTTTTGTCAACACAGATATGTCTAAACTGATATGTCAGCTTTGCATCAGACGGCTTTCCAGGGATCTGGATGTCGGCGTGATGCTCACAGATCCAAACCCCACCTGTGCCTTCGCTGTGAAAGAACTCACAGCTTCGTTGAAGCAATCCGGCTGCAAGTCTGCATTGCCGCCAGTCCTATGGCCCTCTTCCTTCTCACGCCTAGTGAGAACACACACGAACAGACCGAGAAATTTCACGTCCCCTGATGAACGTTCCCTGACGCTCAGCCCTCAGACCTCCGTGCTGGTCTGTTCCCGCCCCGCCCTCGCTAGGCTACCCATTGGATGGCTTGCCCAGCTGGGCTGCCTGTTCCGAGCTGCCCACTGGTGGCCCGGCCCCGGGTGGCGGCGGGCTTCAGCTCACCTCTGCGGTCGGCTGGAGCACAGGGAGCTCAGGTGGGGACAGAAAACGGGTTTCACTCCCAACCCCAACTTTGTGACCTGCTGCTTGTGTGATTGTGGGGAAAGCACTTAAGTTCTGTTTTGGTTTTTTTTAAGATTTTATTTATTTATTCATGAGAGACATCGGTAGAGGGAGAAGCAGGCTCCCTGTGGGGAGCCCAGTGCGGGACTCAATCCCAGGACCCCGGGGTCACAGACTGAGCCCAAGGCAGACACTCAACCACTGAGCCACCCAGGGGGCCCCAAGCACTTAGATTCTTAGAGCCTGGACTCCTTGGATATAAAATGGGGGTAAAAGTGATGAGCCCTCACAGAGTGAAAAGACACCAACTCTGCGTGACACAAGGCACCTTATGAATGATGGCTATTGATTGATCATTCGAAAAGCCAGGGGCTTTTTCAGCCAAGACTTCAAGGCTCATTTATAGACCTGTCGCTTGCCTGGCTCTGGCCGACAGCCCCCAGCGGTCTCGTGGGCCCCACTCTTTGTAGCCTCACCCAGTCTCACTGCATCCAACGCTCTTTGCAGACCTCTCTTCCCACGTGTTTCCCTAAGTCCAGGGAATCCTGAGCCGAGTAGGCCACGTCTATGGACTCACCCAAACTGTACCGGTCCTTCAAGAGCCACGCAAGCCCCTTTTCCACAAAGCTCTCCCTCACTGCTGCACCCTCGGGGACTGCCCCCACTGACTTCTTTGCACCTGAGCCCTGGGTAGCTCTGCAGCAGTCTGCTCAGGCTGACACCGTGTTGCAGGCTCAGGACTCAAACAACAGAAATGGATCATGTCACAGTTCTGGAGGCCCAAGTCTGAGAGGAGGTATGTGTGGGCAGGGTTGATTTCTCCTGAGGCGCCTCTCCTTGGCTTGTGGATGGCTGGCTTCCCCGTGTCCTCACGTGGTCTTCCTTCCTGTGTGCAGATGTCTGTGTCCAAGTTCCCTCTTCTTATAAAATCACCAGTCATCGTGGATAAGGACCCACCCTCATGACCTCATTTTAACCAGAGGATCTCCTGAAAGACTCTGTCCCCAAATATGGTCCTACCGTGAGGCCCGGGGGTTCGGACTGGGGGACACCGCGCTGTGTGTAGCAGCCCCCCTCAGCACGCGGTCACCACCTGCCGAGGCCCCGGCTGCCCTTGCTCTGGGCTGCCCCGAGGCGGTCTTCTCGCCGAGGGAGCAGTGCCCTAGGTCACCCTCACATCCCCATGGTGCTCAAGGCCTCGGCCCGAGGACAGCGGCACGAGGAGGCTATGAACGGGTACCTCCCCCTAAATCAGGCCCCTGGGCTGATCGGGAAGACAGGGCACAACACTTGCAGGACGGGGCAGAGAAGCCCCATGGCGAAGTGGGAGAGAAGGTGCCGGAGGGCTGCCGAGGATTTTAAATGCTGAAGAGTAAGAAAGAGAGGCCAGCGTGGCTCTCCGAGCTTGAGCGGCGCTCAGGAAGGCCAGGCCCACCTCCCAGAGCACCAGCCTCTAAGGAAGAGCAAAGCTTCAGGCCCGGGGCGGGGCCGTGCGGCCAGCCCACTGGGAGCTGCGGGTGTCGTCGGCCACCGTCCTAGGTCCCCCGCCCTCGCCCTTCTCCTACGGCGAACAAGCACGTGAGCCAAGCCTTCGCACTCCCGCATTCCAGAACCCGGAGTGTGTACCCCCGGCAGGGTTTATGTCGTGTTGGACAGTTTCAAATACTTCAAGAGGTGAGGTTTTACGTTAACTCATGTTTAAATTAAGGCTCTCAATTGTTATTTTATTAGCTACGTTACATTTTTCCTCCCTTCCTTCCTCACTGGACATGCTCCCAGGGTCAGCTCATTGGCACTCACAGTTTTTCTGACTGTGCATCAATGGCGAGGCCCATATCCAGCCCTCCAGCCCTCGCCACCAACCCTGGTTCAGACTGGTATGGCCAGCTGCCAGCTGGACATCTCCGTCTGGGTGTCCAAGACAAACTAAATTCCACGTGCCTCCCCCTTTGCACCTGCTTCTCTTTAGCCCCACCTTGTACCTTAAAGCCCAAGGTGGTGGCTTTCTTGTAGCCATCCCCAACCCCAGCGTGAACACACACAGTATGCTATGCACACCTCCAGTCCTCTGCCCACAGCACTCTCCATGCTCATGAGCAAGAGTCTGGATGTTTCTAGAGAAAGATCACACAACCTAGCTAACTTGACTCACTCCAGATTAAATGGTGGAGCTCTGTGCAGTTCACTTTCCACTTCCTGAGATGACCATTGTCCTTAGCCCATCTCTGCCCCACATTCACCATCTGAACCCCCAAGAGGATGAGGGCTCCCCGAGGAGATCCAGGCCTGGGCCATCTGTGCGTTCCTCCATCCTGGGCACTGGTGCAGGGGAGCGCTCTGTGAACCACCCCTCCGTCTTCAGCAGGCTGACTCCTGCCCACCCTTGCGCCTGGTGTGGGGCGCCCCTGCTCCAACTCCTTAAAGCCACAAAGTGTTGAAGTTGCGTTTTTTAAAATCTCTCCTTTCTCTCCTTAGAATACTCTGTGTGTGCTGGGCTCGGAGTGGGCTGGAGCAAAGCCCTGAGGCAGGCAGTCCCCTGGGAGTGACTCAGCCTGGGACAGGTTGAGTGGGTGCAGAAAGGTAGCTGAGTCTGGATTCTAAGCCTGGGGCTAGGCTGAACCTGGGCATTTTCCCCAGGGCCACGCCACAGGCTGAGTGGGAGGGCACTGTCTGCCTGTGCCTCTGATGGGCCAGGGGCAGAGCTCTCCAGCTGTGAAGGGCTCCCCATCACCTCCAGAAGACAGTGCACATCCCTCAGTCAGGGTGTCCCCAATGTGATTTCCCCCAGTCATGCTCCCTAGACCTGCACCTCCCACTGCACCTGACCATTAGGTTGTGGTCTTGCTTCCCTCCCCCTTCTCACTCCCAGGAGCATCCCCCCACCACTAGTCTTTAAGACCAGATGTAAAAGTCAGCTTGATTTCACCAAGAGCTTTCTGTCACTTGTGACCCCCTTAGCAGACATCTGTGACTCAGCATTCTGTGTCATGGCTGTGAGGACAAGTTTCCCAGGAGCTCTTGGAGCCTTGAACTGAGTTCAGGATGAGGGGTGGAGTTAAACATGATTCTGCCAGGGTCATCTGTGGCTTTGGCCACATAGCTGTGATGTCCTGAGCCTCAGTTTCTCATCTTGGAGATGGGGCAGCAATACCTTGTTCAGGGAATTTTTCAGAAGATTTAATGTCATAGAGGCTGGTTAAGGCTTCCAGGTGGTGCTGGCCAGTAGCAGCACTCAGGAAATAGCAACTTGCTGTGCTCCACCTAAGTCCTTAGGACTGAATTCTTCTAGATGGGCTTGGTGGGGGCAGGGTAGTTTTTTCAATATGTGTGTGAATACAGATTAAAAACTGTTTCCTTGTTTGTCTGGATTGACTCAGCATATGGTAGTGAGTTTTCCTAATTGTTTCTGAAGGTGGAAGTGAGCAAGACTACGGGGCTGCCCCTCTGCACCTTAGAGCACAGCCTGGTTCTCAGCCTTGAGTCACACCAGCATCTCCTGGGGGTGGGTGAGACACAGCTTGCCAGCATGGCCCCCCGAGTTTCTGATTGGGTAGGTTCACATAGGACCCAGAACATGCATTTCCAGCCAACTCCCAGATGAACTGCTGCTGCTGTATAGGGACCACACTTTCAGCTATTGCCCTAAAAAATACAAGCAAAACATCTATACATTGCTTAGAGACGACCACTCTTCTCTTTTGAGAGCCTCCCCTGGGACATGTTACAAGTAGCTAAATGTCCACTTATTTTGCATTCCCCACATTTTCAATGCCAGTGTGAGCTGTGGGAGTGCTCTTCATGTAGCATTTCTCTCTTTTTTAAAAAAAAAAAAGAGATTTTGTTTATTTATTCGAGAGAGAGAGCAAAAGAGAAAGCACGATCGGGGTGAGGGACAGAGGGAGAAACATATTCTCCAGGAGCCTGATGTGGGGCTCAATCCCAGGACCCCAGGATCATGGCCTAAGCCAAAGGCAGATGCATAACCTACTGAGCCACCCAGGGGCCTTTTGTGTAGCATTTCCCACACCCTGCAGTCCATAGTCAGAGAAGTCAGGCAAGCATCCTCCTGTGATCCCTGGTTGGGAACTTCCATAGATTCCACCTGGACCTATGACCTGGCCAGAGAGAGCCACACGACCCAACGTGCAACCATGTGCACAACGCAGTGGAAAGTCTATGAAGACAGCTGGACAATGGGGTAGGATAGGAAACCTCCCATGGTGGGATTTCTTCAATACATTACCTATTTACCCCTTCCTCTCCACCAGTACATTCCATTTGGGTCTTGAACCTTGAAAGACAGTTATGCTGTCTTAAGTAAGCTGTTGTGGGACCTCATGAAATTGAGCTTTTGTCACCTGGCTGATGTAATTTGCCTGACTTTTCATAGGAATGTGTGTACACATTCTGAATAGCAAACCTAAGAAAACTAATAAACTCATGCAGTAGAACTTCACTAATCTGTGTTAATTCTAGTGAATGGTAGTGCGATAGACTTTTTTTAATTTCCAAATTATAAAATATTTATTTAAAAAATAGGGTATTGTTACTTTCGTGATCATGCTGTAACTCGGACTCAACTAGTTAAGGTTGCCAGTAAATTCTCATAGAGGAGACATGATTTAATGCATAAGTAAGACTTATTTGTAATAGATATAACAATTATTTGTGAATAAATTTTCATTGTAGGATATTTGGGGTTTCTTCCCAATACCTCATTTTCTTAAGGGGTTAATATTCTTCCTACCATCTTGTTTATGTTGCCTGTTTGTCCAGCCTTTCTTCTAATGAACACAAACTTCAAATTAGTGAAACCAACTAAGTAAGGTTTTACTCTATTGGAAAAGCCACTCATGCTAACACACACAAGCAGTGCGTCCCCCACCAGGCCCTGCATGTATGGTCTGAGGACATACAACTATGGTCAGAGCCTTAGGTGTTTGTCTCTAAAAACTATTCTGTAGCTGACCTGTAGCACTAGGGTTGCCTACATGACCCTACTGTGGCCTTCACACATTGATTATAATTACAGGGAAAAACGGAAGCATGGGAGGGTTTATCTTTTAATGCATTTGTCAGAGAAAACTGTGTTTTCCAAACTATGGGTTGTGACCCATGGGTGGCTCACGAAGTCAGTTCAGTGGGTGGAGACCAGCATTTTTTTTTTAATGGAATAGGATCAAGCAGGAAATATCAGAGTGTGTTCCAGGCTGTGAGGGTCAGACTGTGTCTTATGTATGTGTGTCTGTCCATGTACCAGGTCACAGCGTTAAAAGACCCAAGTTTTAACTGTGGGTCATGGGCAAGCAATTCCAAATACAGGAAAATATTAACTGAAGGTGAAACTTGTCCCCCTCGATGTCATACTGGCCCCTGCACCCCACATCCTCTCTGGGCTTTGGCAGTGCCATGCCCCTGTGAAACACCAAGTTTGTACCATCACTGGAATTCCTTCGCACTGTTGAAGGTTGATTCATGCTTCGGTGTAGTGTCCAGCTCTTAGGACCAGAGAAAACAGAGCCACCCCCAATCCACCCCCACCCCTGACTCATCTAAAGTACTCTTCTTTCAGAGCTCAGCCAAAACATCACACTCTTCCAAACCAACCCCTCTGCTGTTCATACTCCTCTAGCACCTTGTCCTTCACGGTACCAACTCTTTGCCTGAATGTAAATGTAGGCCTTTGATCAGTTTCCCATTCCCTCTTCCACACTGGCCACCAGCTACCTCAGACATGGGCAGCCTGGCCCACTGCCTCAGAGGCAGATCGCTGCCTTCTCTTTGAAGCCCTCTATGACTTCTCCAAGTAGGTTTTGGACTTAGTCTACCCTTTGTGTCTTGCATTTTGGGAATCCTGATCAGGAAAGGAGAAATCACTTGGCCAAGGTTATATGGTTAGGGGAAGATGGGATGGTTTGCATTGTTCCAGAAGAAGGACCAGAATACTCTATGGGAATTCAAGTTTCCCGGCACACTGACCCCTCAGTGCTTTCCTCCACACTTGTTCTGTGACCTACAGTGTAGGATTGATGTGGACACAACTGTGGCCTCTGAGGTGCAATAACATAAATTTTAAATTTGGGTAAGTATTTCATGCCCTAGCTGCCTCTCTCAACCTAGTAAAAGTGTGTGCTTGGTAAAATTCTGTTGTAATTTCATCTCAAAAACTATTCAAAGAAAAATCTTCATAGAAAAAGTGTTTCTTGTCTGCCTACTCATTGATTAGTAAAGTTAGTCTCAACCAGCCTGTCTCATTTTCCTATAAGCCCAGCAACCTTTGGGTTAATTCACACAATTGTTCCATAACCATAAAAGGCCTTAAAGTGGTTTAAGGTTTGGACTTTGAGGAGCTCCAGCTGCCATTAGGAGCCCAGGCTATGAGCTCGGATCCTGGCTCCCCCTCTTCCTCGCTGTGTCACCTTAGGCAGCTTACTAACCCTCCCTGTGCCTTGGCTTCCTCACCTGTCAATTGTGAGTAATGGTAGCACTTACCTGAGCAGGCTGTCGTGAAGATTACATGAGTCAAGGTGTCAGCGGTCTATAGTAGTTCCTGGCATAGAATAAGAGAGAAATATTAGCTCTCATTAGTAGTATTCCGTTAAGATTCTTTATCTATTATTTTACAGTCCAAAACCTAGAACTAAAAGTAATCCTAACACTTTGTAAGTAGATGGAATATTTAAGGCCCAGTATGTTTAGAAGCATGCCTTGCCTCTCCTCACTGTGTCGTGCTTTCCACATAGAAGGTCTGACAGGAGGCAGGTGGTCAGCGTGGCTCCCAGGCGCTGCAGCCCAGTTGGGCTTTAGGGCATCTCTCCAGTGTTGCCCTGTTTGATAGAATCGCTGATGCTGAGCTAAGTTCAAACTCCCAGTCCAGGTTTGGGAGACTACTGTGGCTACTTTCTCATCCCACCTAACAATGCATGTTAGAGCAGTGCTTTGTTTCTAGGGATCTCACATAATTCCAAGGGCAGTGATTCTCCAAACAAATGTCACTTTGTGAGGGCTCATGAAACTGTCTTCCACCAAGGACACTTGGTACAGCTTTCCCACCTGACCAAAGATTTCAGAACTTCTAGAATTTTGTAACACATACATATATTAAATAACTGCAGAAGGAAATCAGAGTCCCAAGATATCACTTCACCTTACTTTAAAGTTTGCCCTCCCATCACTTTGCTCATGAAAAGTTGTACTGAGTCGAAAAGGAAAATTGGAGGAGAGCAGAAAGCATCTTAGACCGAAGTTGTGTTCCTCTTACTTCATTAAAAATGCCCACTGTCCACCAGGTTTTGCACCAACAGTGCATCGGCCCTGGAGAGGACACCCATGTGCCACCACAAATGACCAGGCACCAGGCGTCAGAGCCGGATACATAGCCCGGCTCTCAACAGCAGCTGTGCGCGCTTAGGCCCATCCATCAAGCGACCTCGCAGCCCAAGGCCCAGAGGGAGCTGGCGATGATGGAGAAAGAAAAGGAGGAGGATGGAGAAATGGATTCCTTCAACAGGGTCAGGGTGGGTTCTCTTTCAGCCTTTGAGGTAGAACACTTCCCAGATGGATACGCTGCTCTCGACTCTGCGTAAAGTCATAAATTCAGCAGCAGAATGTGCCTTCAATCGGTGTCCCGGAGTATGTCAATGCTGACAGGAGCTCTGCCCCCAGAGGGTTCCAGATTTGAAAGCATTTGGGAAAAATGGGTTCAATGAAGTTAATCTGGTTTCCTTACATTGTCACTCGGCCCTAGTATCTGAAGGGCATTTAAATTCCCAAGAAGAGGATACAGGAACAGCGTGGCCAGAACCCAGTTAACCAAGGTCATGCAAATCATGGTGCAGGACTGGAGATGGGCTGATCGGAGGTGGGGCCACAGTCCTGAGGGTCGTGCCTGAGGCAGGTGGCAGGAGAACAGTTTGCCGGAGAATTTGAGGAGCCGGGTTCTCCTCCCAGCCCCCTGACCACGCGGGGACGTGGCCGCCTCTGCCACTCCGCCACTCCTTCGTGTAAAAGGAGAACGGTGCTACCCTTGTGCTGCCCCCCGCACACCCTACGGTGATGAGCCCTGGAATGTGGGCCAAACAGGCTCCAAAACCCTCAGATGGCCTGCAGAGGTGGGGGGCGGGGGGGCGTTAGGACACCGCTCCGTCCACCAGGACAGGCTCTCTGCTTGTGTTTGTTTGCTTCTGCCTTGCCAAAGGTTTCGCTTACATGCATGAGTCATATTTACTCTGTATAGATAAACATAGAGAGCAGACCACAGCTTCTGCGGGTCTCAGAGTAATGCCTGGGATACTTTTTGCCCCTTGACAGCTATGCTGTCTTGTTTGTTCCAAACCCATTCTCTTTCTTGGTGCTAGAAGGAGCGGTAGCCAGAGCTGTATAGGAAGCCATAACTGGAAGGTGCCCAGGTGTCCCCAGGACAAGCGAAATGCACAGCCCAGAAGCCTTAGGAAACTGCAAAGTTTTCATATCTTCATCCTCAAACTCATACAGTGGCAAAAATTGAAGTGATAGGAAGCTATTTATAGTCCTCACTTACCCTACTTGGTGTAGTATCCATACATTTTGCTGTAGAAGATATTAGTGGGTTTAAATATGGGGTGTTGCCCCAGACCACTCTGGAAGTCTTTCCTGTACCTGATCTCTACAATATGTTGTCTTTATAAACTTTGAAAAAAATCTGAATTCTGAAACCTGTCTGGCCCCACGGGTTCCAGGTAAGAGGTCAGGGGCTATCATGGAAACTGAGGCACAAAAGCACATATGAAGATGAATGACACCCATGCTGGCAGAGGGTTTGAGGAGCAGGCTGTGCTGTTGCTGGGTCAAGGTGACAGGCTGCCACACTCAAGCATGCTCATCATTATTGTGGCCCCTGGCAAGATGCCTCTCCCCTCCCTCCTGTTACTTCCCTCTTGAAGCCTTAGACAAGGCAGTGCCTGGCCCTGGACCAGGTGGTGGGGACCCAGCTCTCTCCTCCATCAGGGCTCTTTGGGAGGCCGCCAGGAAGAAGGCTCCCTGGGACCCCCTCACCCAGGCTGTTCAGTAAAGAAGCAGTTGGCACACACCCCAGGAAGCTAGCTACCGCCAGAAGCCAGCAGTATTTCACGAGCCTTAGAAATCCTGTTGTACCAGTCCATTATAAATTATTGAATTAACACTGCATATTTATAGCAACATCTTAATAGTTTAATAATTTACTCCTCCCTTATGGATCCTTTGGTATATCTCTTTTAATTGTTGGGGAAAAGAGTCCTTTTAGAGCTGACTTCACTGGGCTCCTCTCTCAGTGATGCTTCCAGAATTCTAAAACAGAGTCCAACACAACTGTTCCTAAGCTTAAGGTACCTGACACACAGTAAATTGACCCGTCTACCTGGAAGCTGGTGCTTACCTCCCTTTGCCTGCACCCCAGGGCTGCCACACTGCAGAAACCAGGCAGCCAGTCTCCTGTCAGCCCTGAGAGTCAGGTCACTGGCCCTTAGTGTCCTACACTTGGATTACATAGATTGTGAGACAGTAAAGGGACCTAGCATCATTAATATTGTTTCTAAGGGGGGGTGGGAATCTTTCTAGGTCCAAATAAGTGACTCCTCTGCTTTTGGAGCCCTCTCCTGTGTGAGATGTGAGCTGCGGTCCTAAAGCGAGTCATTCCCCACAGAACTCGTCAGTGCTTGGTGTTAATAGGACAGGCCATGTGTCCTAAAGTAAACCCGCGAATTGGGATGGCTGTGGGGAAGGGAAAAGCTTCAAAATGAAGACCTGGGTCCTCCAGGCATTTCAGAATCCAGCTGAAGAAGCAAAGCCTGCTAGACAGTCGTATTACAGGGAAGGATGGGGGCTGTGCATCTTTATCTTCTCCAAGCTCCTGAGAAAATGCCTTGGATATTATAGTCCCTTTTGCGTGGATTTGGGCTTTTGTCATGGGTGAAGTCACACTTCATAAAAGAGATGCTGGTTTCTTTCCAAGGCTGGCTGCTATTTTTTAAAAATATTTATTTATTTACTTATTTGACAGAGCGAGAGCACACAGCAGGGGGAGGGAGAGGGAGAAGCAGACTCCCTGCTGAGCAGGGAGCCCCATGTGGGACTCGATTCCAGGACCCCGGGATCATGACCTGAGCCCAAGACAGAACTTGACAGCCTGAGCCATCCAGGCGCTCCGCGTTGGCTGCTTTTGAGCCTGGGCCTCCATCTGGTGACCTCCACATTTTGAACCATTCTAGATTTTTAGGGAAGTATGGCAAGAGTCCTGCAAAGAAATTCAGCGCTGTTGGCAGCTGCCAAGAATCACCATAAAGAAAGGAAGGAGGGGTATGTTAAAGGTCATAATTCAGACTCTCAAAAACAGTCTTTTTTTTTTTTTTTTTCCATCAAAAACAGTCTTAAGGAGGAACATACCCTTCCTTCTCCTTTTTCTGCCCCTTATCCTTTAAGATTCAACTGATGGTCACATCACCATTCTCAAGTTTGACGTCAGATGATCTGAAGAAGTGCCTCTTGGCCTGAGCTCTTTCTTAATGGGGAGAAAACTGTGGACAAGTTCAAGATCAGTCTGGCAGTCACCGGAGGAATAACCCACTTGCTCAGGAACCCCAGGTTCCCTACCCATCACCAGCTAGCCTGGCACAGCAGGTTGGTAGGTAACAAACCTGGTCGGATCTCTAATCGCTCCCTTGCAAGCCTTTGATGCTCTCCGCGCACACGAGGAGTTACATGCGTTTCCAAGACGTGAGCAACAAACAGCCGCAGTGAATCCCCCACGTTAATTTGCCCTCGCCATCACTACAGACCAAGCTAGTGTGCTTGTGTGGCCTTAACGGAATCTGTTACAGCTCTGTGTGCACCGGACACTGCTGGTGCTACAGAGCACCAAAGCCAACCACCGTCCTCGACCTGGAAGGGGAGCTAGATGTGCGGGAGCCACGCTGCATGGATAAGTGGGAAGCTTTTGGGGGAACACAGCTGGGAGATAACCTGTTTCAGCCGGTGGATCAGGGAAGGCAATGAAACATGACATGCGAGCAGGCCTTTAGGTGGTGCTTACCAGGTGGCTCGGTGTTAAAATCCGGCAGAGCGGATGCCAGCATCTCTTCCACACACAGTGAAACTCCCAAAAGTCTCAGGAATGTTGAGGATCATTCTAGAATTCTGTCTTAGCTTCAGTATGTTTCTGAGGGTGAAAGGTAACGCTGCTAGTAGTTACACCAAGACCGAAGCCGAGCAGCCAGCCAGCTGCCAGGCCCAGGAGTCAGGGACACATGAGCATCCCAGGGATAACTGGCTGAGTCTCCCTCCCCTCTACTGGTCAAGGAGAGGCAGCAGGAGGTTAGCTGCCTTTTTTTTTTTTTTTTTTTTTTTTTCTAGAAGAGGATAGGAAGGCAAACATCATGCCATCTGCCTTTGTATCATTTCTGAAGACTGCATTGCAGAAAATGTTTGTACTTATGTCACCCAAAGTGGTTTAGGACTCTCACAGCCGTGTTCCTGCACCATAAAAATGCCGTCTTTTCCTTTCTACTCAGATCAGCACTTTTTTGAGGCAAATGCTGACGAAAAGCAACAAATTACATCTTGAGCTTGAGAAGAACTCCCCTTTAGGGTTCTTTGTACCTGATAGAACTTACTTCTTTCAGATAGGGTTCCACGTTACTGCTCCTCTTCCCTCTGCCTCTGCCCTTGTGAAATAAGCAGAAAGGATGTAAATGATTTTGATGCAGATGATTCTGATCTGGATGCTTCATCCATGTTCATGTAACTCATTTGAAAAACTGCACTTTTGTTTCCTTGAGAAAGCTTCAAGGTGAGTGGATGCTTCGGGTCCCTGCCATGCCCCCACTTGCCCCAGGCAGGCTCCCTGCTCCACATAGGTGTCACCTTTCCTTGGGGTCCTTCCCTCTGATTTCCAGAGTGACAGCTTGATTATCAAATGCTTACCTGAGGCTATGAAACAGTACAAACACAGAGGATTTACACTCTATACTCCAGCAGCCACATAGATTCTGGAATAGTACTGTTTTCAAATATTCTCTCCCGCTGTCCTCACAAAGGATTTCCATTTGCCAGGCAGTATGTTCTGGTTTTGGATAATAAAATGCAAAGCAGTCAGGTTACCTTACCTATAGCATGTGGCCGAGAAAAACAAGGGCCCTGGTTCATTGACGTAGGTCAAGTCTGTCTTGAGTTCCAGTCTACCGTGGAGAGCCCAGATGCAGTTAGCCTCCAGGTGGGCAGGCCCCCATCCGTGTCTTCAGTACCCAGCCCCATGGCTGGGGCCAGTGGTTGCTCAGAAAATGTTTATTCAATGCAAGGGCCCAAGCACGATGATAGATGCAGAGATCCACATGCACAGACCCGCCTTGCCCCTGGCGTCTGCACTGTCTTGGCCTTCAGCTGTGTCATAACTGTGCTCCCCAGCCAGAACCTACTCTTCAACTGAAATGTCCACCTCTCCCAACCCTAACAAAGGACAAAGAGGAAAAGATCCCATCTTCCTTTTCCCAGCCTTGTTTGCCTTACATTCTAGATCATTTACATTTGTTATGATTGGCCACTGCTACTGACCTGGAAGTGCTTACACTCCTCTGAACTGTAACCATGCTGTTCCTGTACTTTGCCTCACTCCCCCAGAATAGGTGGCCTTAGGTGTGGATTTATTTGCCCAACCATGGTGGAGGAAGGCAGGCCCTGGTATAAGGCTCTGTTCAGGCATGCCGTCTCAAAGGGAGGATTATAAAATAAGTTCTCCTTTGATTCCCTTACGCTTAGCCCTTACCCCTCAAAGCACATCACATCCAGTCTGCTGAGAGGATAACCAGGGTGTCTCATTGTGGACCTCAGTGTTTGTGGCTGTGGCCACAGGATGGTCTCTCCTTGGTCCCCAGGTCATTGCTTGTTCAGTCCTCTCCCCATCTGGCCACATCCACATCATGGTCCTCAAGCACTGCCTTGGGTTGCCAGGAGTCATCCTCCAGACACCAGGATGTGCTTCTCCACTCCTGCTTTTACACTAGGAGAGCTGTTACCCTGCACACCCTTTCCTTCTATAACATGGCCTAGAAAAAATCTGCTTCAGTTTACATACGAACCTAATAATGGTTCTCTCCTTGAGTCACACTTTATATGTACTGCATGCCTGTCACGTGGAGCTCACTTGATCTTCCCTAAATTCCCATGAACTCCATAGGGGGTAGTTAGCTCCTTATTTCAGATAAGGAAACTGAGTCTCAAGTGTCTGCTGCCACCTGGCTGTCAGTTTGAATGTGTGTTTTCTGGCTGCTGGCCCAGTTCTCTTTCAGCCCCTTGGAGCTGCCTCACCATCCAGTTATCTGCTTGACTTTTCAATACAAGGCATGTTGAATGCTTCACTGGTGGTGAGAGCAGGTTATCTGGCTGTCTCCATGGAAGGAAAGGAAGCAAAGGCCCAAAGGGAGTATTTGGAAAGTGGAGGTGGTAACGAGAGCTTTGGCCATGGGGTCCCAGGTGGCATGTGTTGGAGGCTTGCTTTGTCTTGTGCCCCCGTCCTTCCCTTGGCCACCTGAAGTCCTTACTCACCAAGTTCAGGGAGATTCTCCGATTCCCCACAAGTCCCCAGGAGCAGCCCTAGGGACTTTGTATCCTTGACAGAGGATCAGCCCATGGAAGTTCTTCCTGTCTGTAAGGACAAGGACATGCTCTGTTTTCTTATGGTTGCCACAGACACTGGCCACATTGAAACACGGACAGCCTGTTTCTGGAGAATCACGATGACCTGTTTTCCTCTGAGCTTCTGGCAGACCTCACAGGAGCATCCTGTTGGCCTCTTGATGACATTCAGGAGGCCCCTGGGTCCAGCTCCCTGTTGCTTTTCATCCATACCCAGCCCCTAATGGACGATGAGGGAGCACCAGGCACTCGTTAGCGGAGAAGAGATGGTAAGGAGGAGCGGGGGCGAGCAGGCCTGTGTCCCTCCAGCTACTGAGCAGCAGGAAGCAGAAGCGCACCAGATATAACTCAAACATTGCCTAATTCTGAGGCACGCTTGGTACTCTCCGACATAGAACTGTTGAATGAGAAAACAAGTGATACCAGCAGATAAACCACAATAAACCTTGGGGCCCTGAACATACTCATTTACCCAGGGAGCGACTGGTCACCAAGACCAGAGCATCATGACAGTTCAATGTCAGGGAGTGCATGAAGACTTCAGTAAGTGCCTGGAGTGCTTTTCTCACAACCGGAAGTAACTTTGGTGTTAGTCTGTACCAGGCCTGTCCCTGTCTGCTCCTGTGCTATTGGGATGTTTTGGGGCATCTGCTCTAAACAGGGTGGGGTTCTTGGATTGAATTCAAGTCATCCCAACTCTAACTGGTTTGGAAGAGTAAGCCGAATCAGAGGTGGGTTTGGGTTCCTATCCACTTCACTTTGCTCCTCTTTTTCCGTTAAGTCCTGAAAACACATGGGAGTGTGCTGTGACATGAGGAGGGTCCAAGAGCTAGTGTTTGCTGGCAGGCAGCAGCTGAATTTGCAAATCCGGAGACCTTTGAAGGCAGCAGCTTATCGTGTCCACCAGGCCGGCTGGACTGGGACTGCTGCTATCAGCTCACCAGATCCCTCCCTGCCAGGAGTTTGGAGGGTGGATTAAGGATATAATTACAGGCGAATCCAGCAACAGAGAAATCCAAAAGCTCTTGTCCATCATGCCATGTACTTGACTTTAACCTAAGCCGTGTTGAGTCCTCCCCAGCCATATTTTGACTTTTGCTAGATACAAAGCTCCCATGGCTGAAAGTCTCCTGAGAGCAAGTGAAAGCTGGCATCTCTCCTCTTTTATTGTTGGGTTCTCCACAAAAAACAAAAGCAAACAAACAAACAAAAAATATCCAAGTGCTGGCTGGCCCCATTTCATTTCAGCTACCTGTACATCTGGAGATGGAAGTAGACCCAGGCCAGATGAGTTTTGAGTGTCTGTATTTGATTCAATGTGTACTTCATTCTAATAGAAATTCTGTAAGCAGTTGTCAGATTTTTTTTCTACTTACACAATCATTCTCCCACTTAAAGCTCTGACAGCTCTAGAAAATACATACTTCATACTTTAAACCACAGACACCCTCCTCCCAAACTCATATCATTGTAAACATGACCCATGACCCTAAAATAGCCAACTGGATCTGATTTCAAAATACAGACAATACTTTCCTTTTGGCACCTACCAACTCAGCAGTAACTACTCACTGACATTCTCTATGATTGAACTTCCAAAGTATGACCCCAGGACATGGATGTGTTCAGAATCAAAGATACGATGGTTTTAAGTATAAATGTTACTTACTGAAATGAAGTAGCATTTAAAATTTTTAAGACATATATGGTAGTTACACAGATTATCTGATAATTAAACAAATTAAGCCAGAGAAAACAACATTTCTCTGTTATAAAGAGCACAGTGCAGAGCAAGTACTTAGGAACAGGCACTTCCCAGGCGGTACTAGGAGCCTTTCCAACCATCACCAAATATTTCTTGATTTAGCATATTTAGGGGCGGCCCACCTACAGCAAACATCTTCCAACAATGTAGCTTTAGAGCTAACTAACAGGCAAGCTTTTTTCCCCAGCATCTCCTACATTACCACATACGTGGTAAAATACAGATTTTTTTTTTAATTTCAAAACTTAGCCCTTGCCTTTAATAATAATCTACATTCTTCCTAAAAGGAGGTATCTTCCCTGGAACATTTAGTGACATCAAGGAAGCAGTCCTCCCCCCATGCTGTTTGAATAATACAGGATACTGGGAGTTGAGGTGGGCAGGGGCTCAAATTCTTTGGCACTGGAATGTCTTCTTTCCATAAAAACCCTCTAGTCCTACCCCCATGGCACTGTATGGGCTCAAAACAAGGAATGAGAAAATAAGGTTCAAAGAAGCTCTAAGAAACACTGTTATTGTTATCACAAAGGGAGGGAGGGAGAGAGAAAAAATCATTTTTAAATTACAATTTAGAAGACAAAAGAGCAACTTGTGGGCTGTCTTTATATAGGAAATTAATTCAGTGTCTGTTACCGCTAAATGCAGTTTTGTCAGTGGAGACAGCATCTAAGCACAGTGGATACGTTATTCCACTTAAACGACCAACTCTTCTATGAAGTAGGTGTTCCCATTAGACAGGTGGACACTGAGGCTCAGAGAACCTACTCATCTCCTGTGAGATTTGAACCCAGAGCCGTTAGTCTCCAGAGCCCAGGTCCTCAAACGCTCCAGTACACCCTTTGCTCTGCTGCCGACCTTACCCGAGCTCTCTGCAGAGGCATGGCACAATGAGGCGGGTTTTCTAAGCTGTGCAGGTGTCAGGCATCTAGCCTCACCTGCCCACACCCAGCAGGAAGTGTGGTCGGGGTTCCTCTCACCCGATGTGCTCACCCCTCTATTGTGATGAACGCAGAGGTGATCTCTGGCGGGAACAACCCTTGCGTATTAAGTCTGTAAGATACTCCTGCACTTCTCTTCCCTGCATCCAGTGAAGAGCGACAAGGAGGTAAGGACAAAAGGAAGAGGACAGGAAGGCCCTAAGTCCCACGAGGAGATCTCCATACGGAAAGAGCACTAAGCTTAGCTTTCTGGAAATATGTGTCTAGAGGGAAAGTGACATTTCCAGGCCCTGGTTAAACAGTCAGTAGCTCTCGCCCTGGGTCTTGATGGACGTGTAAGCCACACTTGCCCTGCACACTCGGGACTTGGAGTGTCAGCCTCCTCTAATGCTGGGGGGTGAAGTGCTGGCATCTGGGTCGGCATGCAGTCGAGCATGTGTGGGTGCGGTGCCAGCTAGCAGAGCCTTTTGAGAAGCCCTCTCACATGGAGACCCGGGCCCCCACTTGTCCCAAGGACGGACTCCGAAGGACAGGCCTGGCGAAGGTTCTGTCCCAAAGTCAGGACACTCGCTCAGGGGTTCTGAACAAGGCAGGAGAGAGCAGGAGAGATCTTTTTTTTAAGATTTTATTTATTTATTCATGAGACTCTCACAGAGAGCGAGGCAGAGACAGAGGCAGAGGGAAAAGGAGATTGGGACTCGATCCCAGGACCCTGGGAAGGCAGACCCTCAACCCCTGAGCCACCCAGGGGTCCCTGCACAGGCCTTTTAAAAAAAAGATTTTACAAAGTCCACTTACCAAATCCAAAAGGAACTGGGCTCCTGGTTATTTTCTCTCAGATTTAGAATTTTAGCTAAAGCATTGGAATTGTTCTATTTTTACCTTTGTCAGACTCACAGGACAACTACGTATGCCATAGGGACAGGGGCACACACCTGTCCTTAGGTGCCAGCAGCCCCTGCCCCCCAGGGACATGCAGCCCCCAGCCTTCCTGTGCACAGAGGAGCCTCTCAGGCTTTGAGGCCCGACCGCCAGCAGCTCAAAGGGCCGGCAGCGCCATCTAGTGGGAATGTTCTGGGCCCCTGAACAGTGGGAAGGAAGCAGGTCTGTGAAGGACATAACAAAGAAACGTCTGGGTGCTGTCACGTGGGCTGTTTCCTCTGGTCACCAGCCACGCTAATTACTGTTTTGGTGCCTCGAAAATTAACAACCCAAATAAATTAACACCAAGCCAGAAAGGTTTTTCAAGAAAGAAGTGACTAAGAAGGACTTGCTTTCCGTATATTTACTAGGAAATGTGTATCCATCAGCCCAGGTGGGAATATATTTTTCTGTAAACTCCATGAAAAAAGTCCACGCGTTTAGAGCAAAGTCAAAAGACAGTAGCCGAATCTGCTTCCAGGTTGCCTGAAGAGCGCTGCCCTTTCACCGGGAGGGCCCGGGGAGACCAGCTGCCTCAGGGGTTCCTCAGGGCTGGGCCACACCCCACGCCACCCCCTCCCCGTTGTGGGAGAAGAGCAAAAGAGGCTCCCCATTGACCTCACTCACTTTGCTGACAAAAGCAAATCGAATCACACCCCTTCTCTCTGCTGACTGGCGCCCCAGCACCGTGTGCTTCCCGTCATCCCTGTGGGCCTCCGAGTAGACCTCACCTTGTCAGGGTCTGTGTTGACCCCCCCGCCCCCAACGAAGGCACCCCGTCCAGTGCACTCCTGGAGTTGCGTCACCCCTGAGCGGCAGCCATGCTCCCTGGGCCCACGGGGGCTCAGTCGGTGCAACTCCCGGGAGGCAGCCCCTCTGCACGAGGGTGCATGGTGTTTCCATGTGTGGGGCTGCATTTGGAGAACCCCACCTCTTCCCCGTTCTAACCACACATGACACCCTTGAAAGCCTTTGTGGTCTGGGAGCAGCTCGATGCTCCTTGTGAGCAGGCCACAGGTTGAGGCCTCATGGAACTGTTGGCTGCTCACTGAAAAACGAAATCGAGAGTCTGACACAGCCTTCTGGGCCTGAGTGTGTGGGGGAGCACCATCCCCTGACTCACCAGGCAACTCTGACCATCAGGGAGATTTCGGGGGGAAATCCCCATCTGAGCATACACATGCTCTCTTACCAGGAAGGGAGGAAAAATAACCCCCTCCCAGGGCCTGATAGTAGCCTTTTCTGGATGGTGCTGTGCTTCTGCTGACCACTGCCAGTGTCCCAGCCAGGCCTCCTTCCATCCTCGCTTCCTGTACTGTGACAGGCGCTGTGGGCAGAGGAGGGGCTGGTGGCCTCAGAACTGAGCATTTGGAACCCCTTACTACCCAGCCTGGTGCCTCAGAGCACACCAGCCTCCACCGTAAGCTCTGGTGGCCCCATCACGGTCCTTGGCTGCCTCATCATTGCCACTCATTTCTTCCTGTCTTGAGTGGGCTGAGAAGCTGTCTGAACCGTGTCAAAATAGAAATCAGATAGAGTGAGGGCCTAGAACATGAGATAGAGTGAGGGCCAAGTCAAGTCCGTGGGTTCTGTGAGGTCTGATTGGTTTATCACAGATTGTTTTGTTCACTTGGGCCACCTTTGTGTCCCAGATAAACAGGGTATTTATTCTTCCACATGGCTGGGGGATCTGGAGATCAAACAAAACTGAACCAGGTATGAATTGGCAGTGGAAACGAAAAGCAGGGTGCATAGGGTGGAGACGTGTCATCTCAACACTGACAGCTATGGGAGTGTTTGAACAGTGTGTGCATGTACAGTCACCTGAGGAGGTAAGGTCTGCTGCCATCCCATTTTACAGAGAAGGAAACTAAGCCTCAGAACCATCAAACACCATCCCCCCAACCCGTCATTGCAGAGCCAGGGCTCGAACATGGACATCCAGGTTCAGAACCCGTGCTTGGCGGGCCCTTTCTGCCACTTTTCTTCCTGGCCTCCTTCTTGGACCATGTCAGCTGTGTTTTGGCTTGATAGATAGTTTGGAACCTTCACTGGGCTTTGTTTCTGAAGCACGAGAACCGAGGTGTGCATGAGGGTAGAACCAATGACCCAGCAAAGAGCAACAAGCTGAGAACTCAGGGGCCCACTCCCTCCTGCTCTGCCTGTGGCACTACCAACAAATTTCAGCCTCTTGCATCCACCATAGCTTCATCCGTAAAATAAAGATGACGCCTGAGGAGGAGAATCATGTGAGCTAATTTACATGGAAGTGCTCTGTACCCTAGTGAAGTGCTAGAGACATAAATGATAGATTTCAAGAAAAAAAAAATCCATTATCAGCTCAAAAAGTAAATACTAAGGCAGATTTGAACACATTCTAATCTGTCTGGTTGAATGAGGAATTCTGTGATTACATTTACATTACTTACCTTTAAAATCTACATCTAAATCATAGATAGAAGACACAATCTGAACATAGAGGCCACGAAATGACCCTCTTCTCAGCCCTGAAATGAGGGCATTGGGCTAGTGCCCTGGCCTGCCCTTGTTCCAAGTGAGCTCTGGGCACTTACATCCTGTGCAAACTTCAGGCAATTACTTAACCTCTCTGAGTTCCCATTCCTTCGGTTATAAAGTGGACATGATAGTCCCTACCTCTCAAGTTCGAGAGGGTTGGATACAGTAATTCTGGGTAAAGCGCTTAACTCAGTGCCTGGCCCGTGGTGAGTGGTCAGTAAATAGGAGCTGTTATCACCTGAGATCATTCCTGTCCCTTTAGAGAAATTAAGAAAAAAGTAATCCATTAAAGGCTGCATGACCCCATCTCTGTATAAACACCTCCTTCTGATATTTTCAGGGTGCATTTACATGAAGAGGAGAAAGTATTTGCAGAGGATAACATACTGTATGTCCTTGAACCCAGATCAAAAGCATTCATGTGAAATGCTTCTGTTAAATAGAACTCTCCAGTAATGCCTTTGCTGCCATGTTGACTACTTGCGGTGGGATCAGTGAAGTGACTGGACTCCTAGTCCTACTGATCAGTCTGTGTGTGTGTGTGTGTGTGTGTGTGTGTGTGTGTGTGTCCATCCCACAGTGCTCCTACACGGCAACTAGGCAACTCTGATCTGTGTCAGAGCGCTGGGGAAGGCTTAGGCCAACCGCACTGACATAGGCCACCTCACAATCATAGAAGCCTATTTTTGGAGGAGGGTGGAACAGATCTCCCCTGGAGTTAAGGGAGGAAGAGGAAGGATCCCGTCTAACGAGCTTGGAAAGCAGGGTTGGTGCAGGGCAGCTGGTACAAACTCGTGCTGACCATGTTGCCTATGAATAACAGTCCTGGGAAGGTTAGCATTTTGGTCCTTGCCATTGAGGCCAGAATCATTTCCCCAGGGTGCACTGCTCCCTGTAGCTTTGAGCAAGAGTAGTCTGCCCTGGACCGGGTCAGCATCCTGCAGAGGCCTGGGCTCCTGGGGTCTATGTGGGGTGTAGATGCTGTTCTGGGCAAGACTCTAGACACTACACTGGAATAGAGGTGGGGGGACCCCAGGAAGGGAAGGAATTTGCAATCATGTCTTGTAACCTGGGAAAGGGGTGTCTCAGCGGGCCTGTGATCCTCGAACATCGAAGGCCTGTCGCACAAGAGAAAAGACGCTTTGTCTTGGGATGGAGCCGCTGGGCAAAATGCCAGGGCTGGGGACAGTGCAGAGACCAGCCCGAGGGCCCTGGAGCTTCTTGTCCACAGAGGCCCCAAGACACAGGCCAGAGCGCGGTCCACATGGAGGGAAGCTGGACTTGCAGCCCTAAAGCACAGGGCAGCCGAGCTACACCTTGCAGAGCTGGGCAGGAAACGGTGCATCGCCCAGGACTTGTGCTGACTGTCCAGGTTGTGAGGTCTTAGGACACAAAAGAAAGAATGTAAAGTAATCTTGATAGCTTTTCTGTTGATCTCATGTTGGCCTAGTTCAGATATGTTGAGTTGAATTAAATACATTGACATTTATTTCAGTAATTGCTGTTTTAGATTTTAGGAGAGTTTTCAACATATGAGTTGTTTTCACAGCACTGGAGACTTTTATTTAAAAATGAGACCAGTGAGGCGCATGGGCGGCAAGAGTCAGTTGAGCGTCCGATTCTTGGTTTTGGCTCAGGTCATGATCTTAGGGTCATGGTTTCGAGTCCTAAGTCGGGCTCCATGCTCAGCAGCAGGCCTTTTGCTTGAGATTCTTTCCCTCTGCCTCTACTCCCACACTCTCTTCTTTCTCTGTCTCTGTCTCTAAAATAAATAAATGAATCTTTAAAAAATAAAATAAAGATGAGACCAGCAAACCCGCTCCTGAGAGCCATCTGCATTCCACAGGGTCACTCATTCTCTAAACTTTCCTGGCATTTTATCCTGCCTGTCAGGAATCCCGAGAAGACATAAACCTTGTTCATCAAGGAACCTTGTAAAATAAATAATAAGCAAATGTAGTTCAGGACAGATGACCCTGGTGACACTGTGATGTGGTCCTGAACAGGTGAGCCCTGGAAACCTCCCTGCTTCAGATATTTGGCAGCTGTTCAGACCAGGTGTGAAGAAGCGGCGGTTCTGCTGATGTATAAGAAGCCGTTACTGGGGCGCTAATCCCCACTAATTCCGCCTCGCTTGCAGTTCCTTTAAGTTTAGATAAGTGTGGTTTTTAGAAACTGGAAAAGCCTGAGGATGTGGGGAGGGCAGGAATGATATTTTTCACTGTCTCTGTTTCCTGAGAGAAAGTAATGTTGCATCTTCAAAACAACATCTGTCAGAATGATTTTCGTCAGATTAAATAAATCCTCAAAGCTGCGATCACAGTTTATAGAATCTTGGAAATGTAGGTTATGCTTTGCATGGAGCCCTAATGGAGTTTAAAATATGTGTGTTTTTGCAAACACAGCTTTGTAAGCAGACTCTTTACCGGGGTTTCTCGTTTGTGAATTTTTGTTGAAGCTACTATATCTCAAGGAGTTTTAGGAAGTGCTTTTATGAGATAAACGTAATAAGCAATCATTTACCAGTTTGAGATGCTATTAATTGTAGGTGGAAAAAGACAAGGAGCTGGGTGCCCTTTGGCCAAGCCTGATGAAAACCTGCACCGTAACACAGGCTGTGCCAAAAAGCTACATGAAAATCCATGTCTCTGTGAGGTGGCACGCAAGAGGTCAGCCTTCTGTCCTCTTGTCACTGGTGGCTGCCATATGTCCTTACAGTCGATTATAGCCTTTTTGGCTTGAGAGGGGAGAAGAACATTTGTGGGGGGGGCAGAGATTGATGTCATAAAGACCTCAGATGAATGATCAATGCACATTGATATGTATTATCCCCTGCTGCAAGGAAGCTTATTTTTTTTTTAAGATTTTATTTATTTATTTGAGAGGAGAGGAAGTGTGCACATGTGTGCCCATGAGCTGGAAGTGTGGAGAGAGAGGCAGAGGGAGAGGAAGAAACAGACTCCCCGCTGAGTAGGGAGCCCAATGCAGGGCTTGATTCCAGAACCCAAGGGTCATGACCTGAGCTTAAGACAGACACTTAACCGACGGAGCCACCCAGGGGTCCCAAGGAATCTTATTCTTAAAATTAGTAGCTAAGTCTAAACAACAGCTAGGTACCACATTTCACACATTAAGATGCCTGCTACCAAAAAAAAACAAAACAAAACCAAAAAACCCAGAAAGTAACAATGATTGGCAATGTGCAGAAATTGGAACTTGTGCTTTGCTGATGAGAATCTTGAACGGTGGAGCTTCCGTGGAAAACCACTTGGTAGTTCCTCAAAGTTGGACACAGAATTATCATAGGACCCAGAAGTTCCACTTGTGAGTGTATACACGAAAGACTTGAAAACAGGGACTCAAACAGATCCTATTACACCAATGTTCACTGCATCATTAATCAGAGCAGCCAAAAGGTGGAAACAACACAAGTGTCCATCAGTGCTGAATGGATTAACAGAATATGGCCTACCCATATAAAGACATATAATTCAGCCTGAAAAAGAAGGAAATTCTGATATGTGCTACAACCTGGGTGAACCTTAGGCTAAGGGACATAAGCAAGACATAAAAGGACAAATACTGTGTGAATCCACTCATATGAGGTACCCAGAGTGGTTCAGTTCTTAGGACAGAAAGTATAGCAGCTATTGCCAGGGGCGGGGGATGAGGCTGGATGAGGGGCTTGGGGGAGGGGCCATGGAAGGCGCTGGGGGTGGGGCTGGGGCTGGGACTGGGGGTTGCTCTGTAATAGTTTCTCCTAAGGATGCTGAAAAAGCTCTGCAAATGCATGGTCATGATGGCCACGTAACATTGTGCACATACTATGCCACTCCATTGTACAGCTGTATAATTAGAAATGGCTAGAATGGTGGGGCTCCTGGGTGGCATAGTCTGTTAGGCTATTGACTCTCAGTTTTGGCTCAAGTCATGGTCTCAGAGTCATGAGATCGAGCCCCACATCCGGCTCCGCGCTCAATGCAGAGTCTGCTTGAGATTCTCTCTCCCTCTCCCTCTGCACCTCCAGCTTGTGCTCTTTCTCTCTAAAATAAGTAAATTTTTAAAATCTTTTAAATAAATAAATAAGGCTAAAATGGTCAATTATTTTTTGAATTAGTTGCTCAGTTAGCTAGGGTTTTAAAGCAAACCTGGCAGGGAGGGGAGAGTGCACTCCAATTTTAAGAACGTCCTCTACCTGGAGCTGACAGGAGCTAACACAGACTCAGTTCTCCTCTACAAGCTTGTGCATACCACACAATCCTTGAATGTTTTCTGTTTTTGGCTTTTTTTTAACATTTTTTTCCTCCAAATTTTTATTTAAGTTCCAGTTCACATATAGTGTAATATTGGTTTCAGATGCAGAATTCAGTGATTCATCACTTACATATAATACCCAGTGCTCATCCCAAGTGCCCTCGTAACCCATCCCCCCAGCAACCCTGTTTGTTCCCTATCATTGAGAGTCTCTTATGGTTTGCTTCTTTCTCTCTCTTCTTTTTTTCCTTTCCCTTACGTTCACCTGTTTTGTTTCCTAAATTCCAGTTATGAGTGAAATCATATAGTATTTGTCTTTCTCTGACTTATTTCACTTAGCATAATACCCTCTAGCTCTATCCACATCATTGTAAATGGTAATGTTTAATTCTTTTTTGTGGCCGAGTAATCTTCTGTTTTGTATATATACCATATTTTCCTTATCCATTCATCAATCGATGGACACTTGGGTTCTTTCCATAGTTCAGCTATTGTTGATAAAACTGCTGCTGTAAACATCGGGGTGCATGAGTAAATTCCTAGTACTGCAATTGCTGGGTCATAGGGTAGCTCTATTTTTAGGTTTCTGAGGAACTTCCACACTGCTTTCCAGAGTGGCTGCACCAGCTTGCATTCCCACCAACAGAGTGAGAGGGTTCCCCTTTCTCCACATCCTCACCAACATCTGTTGTCTCCTGTGTTGTTAATTTTAGCCATTCTGAGAGTCATGAGATACTATCTCATTGTGGTTTTGATTTGTATTTCCCTGATGATGAGTCATGTTCAGTATCTTTTCATGTGTCTCTTAGCCATCTGGATGTCTTCTTTGGAAAAATGGTTATTTGTGTCTTCTGCCCATTTCTTAACTGGATTATTTGGGTTTGGGATGTTGAGTTTAATAAGTTCTTTTAAGTAAGATTTTGGACAATAACCTTTTATCTGATATGTCATTTGCAAATATCTTCTTCCATTCCATAGGCTGTTTTTTAATTTTGTTGATTGTTTCCTTTGCTGTGCAGAAGTTTTTATCTTGATGAAGTCCCAATGGTTCATTTTTGCTTTGGTTTCCCTTGCCCCCATTGATATGTCTAGTAAGACCTTGCGATGGCCAGAGTCAGAGAGGTTGCTGTCTGTGTTCTGCCCTAGGATTTTGATGGTTTCATGTCTCATGTTTAGGTCCTTCATTAATTTTTAACTTGTTTTGTAGATGGTGTAAGAAAGCGGTCCAGTTTCATTCTTCTGCGTGTGTGACTGTCCAGTTTTCCCAGCACCATTTGTTGAAGAGACTGTCTTTTATCCAATGGATATTCTTTCCTGCTTTGTCAAAGATGAGTTGACCAAATAGTTGTGGCTGTATTTCTTGGTTTCCTATTCTGTTCCATTGATCTATGTGTCTGCTTTTGTGCCAGTGCCATACTGTTTTGATGACTGCAGTTTTGTAATAGAGCTTGAAGTCCAGAATCGTGATGCCTCCAGCTTTGCTTTGCTTTATCAGGATTGCTTTGCTATTCAGGGTCTTTTGTGGTTCCATACAAATTTTAGGATTATTTGTTCCAGCTCTCTGAGAAATGCTGGTGGTATTTTGATAGGGATTATGTTAAACGTGTAGATTCCTTCAGGTAGTATAGACATTTTGGCATAAGTGTTTGTCCTTCCAATTCATGAGGATGGAATGTTTTCCCATTTCTTTGTGTCACCTTCAGTTTCTTTCATCAGTGTTCTATAGTTTTCAGAGTACAGATCTTCTACTCCTTTGGTTAGGTTTATTCCTAGGTATCTTACCGTTTTGGAGCAATTATAAGTAGAATCGATTCCTTGATTTCCTTCTCTGCTGCTTCATTCTTGGTGTATAGAAATGCAACAGATTTCTATTCATTGACTTTATATTCTGTGACTTTGCTAATTCATGTATTAGTTCTAGCAATTTTTTTGTGGAATCTTTCAAGTTCTCTACATAGAGTATCATGTCATCTACAAATAGTGCAAGTTTGATTTCTTCCTTGCTGATTTGGATACCTTTTATTTATTTTTATTGTCTGATTACTGAGGCTAAGACTTCCAGTACTATGTTAAATAGTAATGATGACATCTTTATCTTGTTCCTGACTGTAGAGAAAAAGCTCTCAATTTTTCCCCATTCAGTATGATACTAGTTGTGGATCTTTCATATAGGGCCTTTATGTCGTTCAGGTATGTTCCCTCTATCCCTACTTTGTTGAGTTGATAAAAATATCAAGAATGGATATGAAATAAGTCAATTAGAGAAAGACAGTTCTGTGATTTCACTCATGTGTGGAATTTAAGAAACAAAACAGGAGAGCGTAGGGGAATGGAAGGAAAAATAATACAAATGAAATCAGAGAGGGAGATAAACCATAAGAGACCCTTAATAGTAGGAAACAAACTGAGGGTTGCTGGAGGCGAGAGGGGTGGGGGGATGGAGTAACTGGGTGATGGGCATCAAGGAGGGCACGTGATGGGATGAGCACTGGGTGTTATATGCAACTGATGAATCACTAAACTCTACATTCAAAACTAATATTACACTATATATTAATTCATTGAATTTAAATTTAAAAATAATTTTAAAAATTGTTTAAATGTTTAAATTAAAAAAAAGAATGGATGTTGTATTTTGTCAAATGCTCTTTCTGCATCTATTGAGAGGATCGTATGGTTCTTATCCTTCTTTTTTTTTATTAATGTGACATATCACATTGATTGATTTGTGGATATTGAACCACCCCAGGAGCCCAGGAATGAACCCCACTTGATTTGAATGTCTTTTAAAAATTAGAAGGTACAATCTTAAAGTAAGAACTCTCCCGAAATGTGTTGGATCTACAGGACTTTTTCTTTCTTGCTTTCAGTGCCATATTTCTTGCCAGCACCAGGAGATGGAGGCACTGAAGAACAGGGATATGGGGTAAAGTCTTTGAGATCCTCACTGTTGCTTCCATCCCCCGGCGTAATTGGATGGCATATGCACTGTTTTGGTTGGGTCCCAAATGCCTGCTCTGACTTGAAGCCAGCATACTGCCCCTACTCCTTGGCCCAGAATCAGCCCTCTTCTGTGTGCAAAGGGCAACTGTGTCCCTTTGATCAGGGATGAGTTACAAACACCTTTTCTGGAAGCAGGAATGGGGTATGCTGTGGCCAAGACACAGGGTTGATGTGGCCTCGGTGGCTTTCTGGGCTGCACCCCCTGTCCTTGCACAGATCCCTCAACACCCCAGAGGGCCCACTGTGTTAGAACTGCCCGTGAGGAATCCAGATCTGTAACCATCAGTAGATTTATGATATGTATAGGCATTGATAAGGCACTGTGTACTTTTTAAGACAACACCAAAAAGTAAGGTTTGATAAGAGGTTCTTTGAACTTTTAATCCTTAATTATTTAGTATTTATTTATTTTTCAATATTTAGATTAATATTAAATTTTAATATTTACTTCTATCATTTGTATTATTTACCATTTCTGTATTCCATTTCAAAGAGACCATGAGGTATATGTACACCATGCATGTATCTGCAGGATATGCTCCAGGAGCTATGTCATCTGTTCCCTCTGCTCACCCCTAACCAAGAGGTAGTTCATGAATTCCAGTAGAATGTTTCAGAAATCCCATTTCAAGGCTAAATAGCCACTTTGGACAGAACACACATGCCATAAGACTCCTGGTTTACAGAGCCACCAGCACCCAGATCTCCGCCGCCCATCACCCCAACTGTTATCAGAGCATATTTCCTAACTCTGAGCCCTTTTCACTGACACACTTTTCCATTAGGAGCAGAATCCAATGAGCAGTTAAAACCCAACAGCTTAATTAACACATTTCAAAGTGTAGGTGCCTCAGGAAGATGGGGGTCAGCGAGGAGAGTGCCATTTTGTAGCACTATCCTTAGGGAGATCTTTAGGTTCTGCACACAGTCCTTGAGCACCCCTTAGAGAATGAGCTGGACTGGGAGGGAGCACCCTTATCTTGGGGTCCCCTTTAACTCACAAGGTCTCCATGGCTGCCCAATGCTTGTGTGCTGAGGTGTTTGTGAGAGGCTCATCTGGAGGGGAGCCTCTGGGAGTCAGATTCCAGTAGAGGGGATCAGCATTTCTGATGCTAGGGCTGGACCAGGGTTGTTAATGATGTGGGGTAATCTAATCTAATCACCATTTGCACACATTTCCCAAGAGATTCTCAAAGCAGGTCTGGAACTGACGCTCGTGTTCAACGTGGGAGACACCCAGGGTCTAACGTGATGAAAATAGCCCGACTTTGAAGGGTCACCTCTAAAGAAGAGGAGGCCATGGCTAGAAGCATGGGTCCCCGTGATGGGACTCCTAGGGTCTAGAGACCCTTCCTCCATGCACAGAAGGGAGTGGGTACTGCCAACAGTCTCCTGATAACCAGATTCCCAGAGTCCGGGGCAGGGGCTGCCATCCAGTGGGAGATGGGTGTTCCAGAGAACAGCAGGAAGGGTGCTGGGGACAAAGGGGTTCAGGACACAGGGATCCACAGCAGGCTGGCACTCTGCTACTCGCCACCTGCTGTGGGCCACCTCCTTTCTCCAGAACCAGATGCTGCATCTCCAGGAGTGTAATCTGTGGATATGGCTGTAGTTTTCTTACAGTAGAGGTCTATACATAAATGTGCATTTGTATATTTTATACATAGTAATATAGTAATTTTAACTTTTTTTTGCTTGCCTGCTTTTCAACAATGAATGCTTACGTACATGTATATAGAAAGACAAGGAGGGAAAGAGAACACGTGTATATTATATATATTTATAATGGCTCAAGCTCCCTGAGCCACCTTGTGGGGTTACGTTGGGCAGAGAGCCTCTGAACTGTGTATTTATTCTGACTAGGTTCACTGTGTGGGTGGCTTTCTCATCAAGTGCTTGCTAGGACAGGGCTGTCTTCACTGCCTTTCAGAGCCTTCACTCAGGTTACAAAACCAAAAACAAAGGGGAGATGATCCAAGCAATCCTGCACTCTGGGTACAAAACCATGGCCTTGCCTCCCTGGAAGGTGATACTACATCATCAGTTGACAGAACGGAGCCATTCTTACTTCAGGCTTTTCCTAGATTTTTAAAGGAACGTCCAAAATGTGGAAAAGTTTTGTGGTACCATTTCCATATTTCTTTGTAAAACAAATATGAAATCTTAGAATCCGGAACATAGCTCCCAAGTTTTGGATGTAGAGCCCTTAGCCATGAATACCCTGGGAGCCCAGCCTGTGGGTGGTCAGGATGTACTTGGATTCCAAACAAATATACTTGAACTGAACTTACTCATCTTTGGCTGAGTATTGATCTTGTAGACGAATCATATTTGTAATAAAAGAAAAAAAAAACCAACCCAGTTAACCACTCAACAAAAACGAAAATAAAATCAGTCATGATTTATTTATTTATTTATCAGTCATCAGAGGACATTTCTGTGCTTAGTAAGACTTGAAGTTTCTTAATCTCATGGAGTAACAAATCACTTGGGGGAATTTGGGGTATTTTTGCTAAAGTGTTTGGGATATAAACAGTGAACTTCCTGAGTAGTGGATTCTTGCCTGCAGCAAAACAAAGCTGAGGTGAGTGGTTTTCTTCCCACGATGTGACCAACAGCAGAGCAGAGAGACAGAGCAGGTGGGAGGCGGGCTGGGCAGCTCGCAGGATGGAGTCCCCCGTCTGCCCAGCAAGACTGCCCTTGAGCAAAACTGTCCCTCTCCTGGAGCTCCCCTCTCTTGCGCTCGCCCAGCCTGGCGGGCCCTGTATTCACCTGTTGCTCCGAGGTCGCCTTATCTCTGATGGAGGGGTTTCAGAGGCGTGTGTACCGCGTACTCCCTGCAACTGGGTTCCAGTGTTCTTAAACCATGACACGTGCAGCCATTTTTAAGAATGCACAGGAGAGGGTGCGCCCGCACAGGAGAGGGTGCTCACTGGAGAGGGAGGGTGCGCACGCACAGGAGAGGGTGCTCACTGGAGAGGGTGCGCCCGCACAGGAGAGGGTGCTCACAGGAGAGGGTGCTCTCACATGGAAGTATGTTCAGCATATCCTAAATGCAGAAAACAGTAGGACTCTTCTGCAAGAATCCCGAAGTTTAACAGGAAAACAAGCGCATCTATTCGTGGACAGAAAGGCTGGATATCCGTGGACGGATAGCCGTGTGTTAATTGATCATTTCCATGCGGTAGAATGACAACGGCCTTGAACACATTTGCACTTGTCTGCTTTTCAGCGATGGACATGTGTCATCTCCCACCGCCCCAATAGTGTTACCAGGTGGGGGAGCTCAATAGGATTTAAGATGTGAGGAAGTGACAATAGCTTCACAAGGACCCTGCATTTTTAATACTTGGGTCTGGTAAGGGCCAGGAGCTTTGCTCTGGGATCTCCCCGCTAGAAGCTGCCAGAAGCCTGGCCGGGCAGGAGGAGAGTCCCTCCTTGGTGGCAGTCTCCAAGGTCAGCCCTGGGTGACCCTGCTTCCTCCCGCCTCGGGAAGCTCCTGTCCATAGTCTCAGGAAACAGAAACCACTGGACAGGCCACAACCTCCACTTGAGGAGGATCCTCCCCCGGGCCCAAAACACAGGGAAGGCGCAGGAGGCCCCTGCTGCGCACTGGTGGCCGCCCCTGCCCAGACTCCCCCGAAGGACTCCGAGGAGGAGGTTCGCTGCTCTGGCCTGTCCCGTCCCTGGCCATGGCGCTCCCCAACCCGCTCCTGCCCTCTCCGTGACTGTTCCCTGACATCGCCTCCTGCCTGCCCTCTTGTCTTGCAGCCCCCCCAAGCCGACCGTGTTCATCTCAGGAGTGATCGCCCGGGTAAGAGTCGCGCTGTCACCCTTGGACGCGGTCGGACCCTGCCTTTGCCCGCGCCATCCGTGTGTCGGGTCTGGGGCCCCTGGGAGTGTTGTGTCCGTGGGGCGCGCCCCGGGAGCTGGTGCCGCCTGCCCCTCCCCTTTGTCGTGCCCCCCCTTTAGATTCACCCAGGGTTCCGCCAGCTGCCCCGGGCCCTGTGTTTCTGGGGGACCTGTGAGCTGAGCATGTTTTTTCATCTTTAAATGGTCAAAAACCCAAAAAGGAATTGAATGCCGGGAGGCATGAGAAGGAGGTGACATTGCTATCCCGGGGTCCACGGTGGGAGCCTGGGCAGCACCCGCCCCGCCTGCCCCACGGGCTGTGGCTGCTCTCCTGCCCGGGGCCCAGCGAGCCCCAAGGGTGACCGTCTGGCCCGCAGCAGAAAATGGGGGCCGAGCCCTGCACTAAAGTCATGGGGTTTTGACACACCCTTTACCTTTCAAGAGCCCCTCTTCTGGTGAGACCCAACATTTTTTTTAAGATTTGTTTATTTCAGAGAGAGAGAGAACAAGCAGGAGGGGCAGGGGTGGAGAGAGCCCAACCAGACTCCCCGCGGAGCACGGAGCCTGACTCGGGGCTCGATCACACACCCTGAGATCATGACCTGAGCCAAAACCAGGGTCAGACGCTCAGCTGACTGCGTCACCCAACATTTTTTTTTAACCACCCACTAGCAACCTGGCATCAGAGGGATGGCCCAGCACCACCACCCACGGTCCTGCGGCTCACCGGCCACGAGCCCGGACATGTGCTGTTGCTCAGAGCAGCTCAGCACAGCGCCCCAGGGCCCCTGGACACACAAGTGGGACACCTACCATGTGAGGGAAAACTAAACGCTGACCCAGGTCCAAAGTCACCCCCGGCCGGTTGGCTCAGCCAGACCATGCTGTGGCTCTGGCCTGCTCGCCGTGGCCTGGGCCCCAGCCACCTCCGCACATGCACTGTTGGCACAGGAAGGCAAGTCCTCCCTGACAAGTGGCCGGGTACCTTCTTTGAGGCCCAGGGGGGTGAATCCAGCTTCGTCTCATGGGCTTCCAGCCCTGCCCCAAGTGTGTCCTCCTCAGCCAGTGCCCCTGTGAAGCGGCTGTGGCAGCAAATCTGAATTTAAGACACTGGCTTTGGTTCTGCGTGGCCCCTAGTTGGAAAGGCCACGAGGATAGTTCTAGCAGAGGAAAGCCATCCAGCGCCAGCTTAGTTCTGAGGCAGTCGTATGGTGACCCGAGCTCATGGTGTGGGGGCAGACTCTGAGCATCCCCACCTCCTGGGGCTTGTGGGCCCCAGGACCCCCCTCCGCAGCCCACAGAGCATCAGGACCCCCACAGTCCCAGGAGACAGTCCACAACCTGCCAACAGGTTGCCTGTTTTGTCGCCCAACCTGCAGGGAAGCCAGTAGACAGGGCATTGGGGACCCTGCCCTCATGTCACCGGGCTGTACGGGGTTGACGGGCCAGTGCATTCTGTATCTCGACAGGGCGACAAAGACTTCCCACCAGCAGCCGCCCAGGTGGCTCACCAGAAGCCCCACGCCTCCATTGACAAGCATCCTTCCCCGAGAACCCAGCACATCCAGCAGCCTCGCAAGTGAACAGCGAGAACCGGCGCCTCCACCACCAGTGCCTCAATTTCCCCACCTTTCCTATTTCCCCGGCAAAGATTTTCTTCAAGACACTGCTCCGCTGGGAAATCTAAGACAAAGTCAAGTGCCCCTTCTTTTGCCTTAAATTTCCATATCTGAAACTAAGAAGGATCTGACCCCCACCTTGTGTCCAGGTGGTCCTGGTTGGTGGCATTTGAGGATCTTTGTATCCCTGCAAGTGCCATAAGCAGACCTCGCCAAGGCCTGATGAGTCAGACATTTCCAGAGCTCAGCTTTACTTCTGTGTCAGCAGTCATCAAAGGCCCTACCTGTGGTCTTAAAAACAAGCAGGCACACATTTGGGAGGACGGGATTAAGGCTAGTGGGAAAGTCACCCATTTCCTACTTTTTAGTAATAGGACAACACGTCTTAACAGCAGGAGGGCAAGAGGGGTTTCAGGAAGGCAGGGTAGGGAAGGGTTTTGGTGCAAGTGGCACCAGCGTCCCTGAATTCCTCTCCCTGTGTGACGGGGGCTCACTGCCCAAGGAGGCCCAGGTGCTCCTGGGAAAAGCCAAAGAGAAGCTCCCATCTTTAAATTGGCTCTATAATCACAGGAGCCATATTCTGGAAAATTAGAAATCTAGGCAGTCTGCCTGCAGGGAGCTTCTCCAGAAGGACATCTGCCTCCTGAACCAGAGAGCCTCCACCAGGGACACCGGGCAAACCTGCGTTTCTCGTAATCCTCTCTAGAGCTGCTTTTGAGTTCTAGAAGTGACCAACGACCCGGTGGAGGAACCAGCTTTCCTGGTTCTGGGACACTATAGCAAGCCCACTGCATGCATGCAAAGACGGATGAAAACCTGCCCCGTTGTCTCCCCAGAGAAAAGCAGAAACACCACATTCCATTTGAGCTAGAAAACACCTGTCAGTCCAGCTGAATTCCTTCTGCCCAAGCGCAGGTTTGCCTGGGCCCGCATTCACCGGGGCGCATCCGATTGTCCTCTGCTTTCGGCACGTCCTTCCGGCGTGGAGCTGCCTAGACTGCTCCCTGGCTCACCGCTCTAGAGCGCTTTATTTTTCTGAAAAGCCAACGGGCTGGTGTGCTCAGAGGCTGCAGATGCTCCTGGAGCAGGTACGGCCCCGACGCGCCACGCACCGGCGGTCATACTCGCGGCAGGTGGCAGTGGCGCTTTGAGCGCCTTGCACACACCGCCAGCCTCGCTGACGTCCTTATCAGGTCCGCGGCTGCCAACCCGCAAAAGTGACGCAGACCTAATGAGACCCACCTCTCACCCTTCCCCGGGGGAGAAGCAGCACGGCTGCACATTGCAGAGGCAGTGCTGGGTTTCCCTTCTCACTGATTTGCTGGGGGGCAGGGTCTACCCCTCAAGGCACCTGGTAGACGCTGAGATGTTGGTGTAACATCTCACCAACTCTGGCTTGCAGAGTTGCAGACCTGGGGGGGCGGGGTGGGCAGGGGGCAGCGTGCCCTGGAGCGCAGCGAGCCAGCAGCCGCCCCGCTACCTCCTGAACTAGGTCAGGCCTGTGCCACCACCGTACCCTCCGCTACAGAAGTTCAGATGCATCCTTGATACTTTTTAGTTTTGCAGCCTGGAGCGCCATGCTGTTTCCCAAGGTACATTTTCCATGTCCTTCTAGCTGCTTCTGGCATGTATCCCTGGGCCCTAAATCATCACATGCAAAATATTTTCTTGAATGAGTTCATCAGTTGTTAACCTCAAGGATAATAATGATTGTAATAAAGCTCTTGCATTTCCTTCTCATGGTTGTATTTTCTTACATTTCAGACATGTTTCTTGTACATTTTACAGGGGTTCCCAGATGGATTCAGTAGAATCACGAACATGCATGTGTGATGGTTATTTTCACAAATTGTTGCCCAGACACAAAGTTAAACTGTTGGACACCTGACACCTTGAGTCTGATCATCTACTTTAAAATGTCTTAAAATGGAAAAGCTTAATGCCACTGATGAGAACATATTACTTGTGCCTGGCAGCTGGCCCTATGCTAGCTAGTGCCTCCAGGACAGACTTAGAAGGAATTAGTAGTAAGCGCAGGGGTGGCTGTGAGCAGCTTTTGGTAAAAAAGACATTTGCCTTGATCCAAAGCTCTGCGGGAACCCTATGGGTAGGAGGAGAGATGAGCACAACAGTCAGACCTCGAGATCCAGGCGGAACACAGTCTTGGATGGGAGAGTCCTCTGCGGATCCCCCCACACAGGGCCTCCCCGGTCAGCGGAGGACCTGGGTGTCACCTGGGGGCGACAAGCCAGAGTCTGCATCTCCCAACAAGTCTGGCCATTCCTTAGCCCTGGTGTCCCCTCTGGGGCCATTGAGACCTACAAGGGGTCTCACACATTTAGTGTCGCTGGGTGGAGAGTCTGTCTCTGTAAATAAATTCAGGTGGACAGAAATGCCAAACACATGCCAGCCAGCGTGGAAAAGAACTGCCCCCGATGGCTTTATTGTTAACATTGTTGTCACCTGCATTTTCCCCACATTGTTGCTGTAACAAAGTACCACAAAGTGGCTGGCTTAAAACCATGAAAACAAATTATTTCATGGTTCTAGAGTCTAAAAGCTTGGGATCAGGATATCAGCAGGACCCAGCTCCCTAGGAAGGCTCTAGATGATGCTCATGCCCTTCTGATAGCTACCTGCATTCCTGGGTATTTATTGCTGGTTGAAGCATAAGTCCAATCCCTGCGCATTGTCACATGGACATCTTTGTGTGCATCTGTGTCCACATTCCCTTCTTCTAAGGACACTGTCATTGGATTAGTGCTCACCCTAATCCAGTATGACCTCATGTTAAGGAATTAGATCTGCAAAGACCCTATTTCCAAATAAGGCCATGTTCACTGATCCTGGGGATTAGGACTTGACGTGTCATTTGAGGAAACATAATTCAACCCAAAGTATCCACTGTGCACTGAAAAGCTAGGAATCTCCCTCCCTGCTCATACTGTTTGACTCACTCTTCATTCCATAAAATTGCTTTTCTGAATAAACTTAGCTGTAAGAATGCTTTATCCGCTGCAGGTTACTGGCCGGGGAGCGATCAAAGCGTGCCTGCAGGAGGCAGGGGGGGAAGTGCGGGAGAGGCATGCGCATGCTCGGTGCCTCCAGCCGCGGTGTCTGTCTGTCTGCTGGTCCTAGCAGCTTGTGAGGCTGCAGCTCTTGCCTGCACATGTCCTCGTCTGGAGTCGCGTGTTTCTAGATCCCACGTCTTCTCTAGTAAGAGTTTTCCGTTGGGGAGGACCATCCCATTTTACAGATGGGAAGACTGACACAGAGAAATGAAAACCCGCATCTACACTAAACCCCCCCACAAGCGTTTAGAGCGGCGTTACTCATCGCAGCCAACGAAACTGCGAACGACCCAGATCCATGGACCAAGCACAGACCAACAAAACCCGCGAGCCCCGCCGGCGGGAGAGGACGTTTGAGGGGGAGGGTGGCGGTCAGCACCGGCCAACCAGGGCCCCTGCACCTGCGCGCGGGGCGGGGCGGGGCGGGAAGCTGCCCTCGGGGGACGCGAGCTCGGGGCGCGGTCCCGGCGACCCGGGTCACACCCGCAGGGACCCGCTGAGCCCCCCCCCGGCCGTCTGCGGAGCCGGCGGCGAAGACGCGGGTGCTCGACACTCGGGGCCTGCGAAAGGGAAGAAGGGCTGGAAAGAAGGGGCGAGACGCACCGAGGAGCAGAGAGGCCCCCGGGGGGATTCCCCCGCCCCCTCTTAGGGCTTCGCCAGCCCCGCTGCGGGGAGTCGGGCCGCGGGGTGCGCGGCCACCCTGAGTGCTGGCGCCACCCCCCCCCCCCCCCCCGAGCCCCGCCGCCGAGCCCCGCGGAGCGCCCTGCGCCCGGGAGACCCGGCCTTGCTGCCCGCGGTGCGGCTACGCAGGGCAAATTCAGTAAGACGCCGCCCCCCCCCTCCCGCCACCGGCCGCCCCGGAGGGCAGACGCCGCCCGGGGGCTTGGGGGTCGGTCGCAGGGCCCGAGGAACTCAGGGCAGCCCGGCCCCAGCGGCGGAGGCCCAGGGGCGAGGAGGCGGAGATGAGGGGCGCCGGAGGGGGCAGCCTGGAGCTGGGAGCCCGGGGTCAGGCCTTGGACGCGAAGTCCTCGGGAGACACGGAGCCGCGGGGCGCCTGGGTGCTGGCGCTTCGGGTGGGCACCGGGTGAGCGAGGCAGAAGCACAAACCCCAGAGCAAGAAGGTGTGTGATGAGGACCCAGGCTGACGGAGGAACCCCGCGGGGACCAGAAGCTCCGCTAAGCTGCTGCCCTTTGAAAGGGGAGGGCAGGCGGCGGGGCTGGGCTGCCCGGGGCGAGCTGAGCCTTCCCGAGGCTGGACCCTGAGCAGACAGGCCCAGACAGGCCCAGAGAGGCCCAGAGAGGCCCAGAGAGGCCCAGGGGCAAGGAGGCGCTGGCGGGGGGGGGGGGGGGGGGGGGGGGGGAGGTGGGCGGGGGGCGGCCCCCCGCAGCCTGCACCTGCCCAAGCCAGCTCTTCAGAGAGCACCGCGGCGCCTCAGCTCTCCACCTGTATGCAGGGAAAGGGGTCTTGCCCGGATGAAAAAAAATCATGGATATTAACTTCCTGGTTAATATGGACACCAGTTTCAAAAGAACAGAGCTCCCAGCACAGGCAGGTGGCACTGGTAAGGTGCAGAGATTTGGGATTGCAGAGAGGGAGGCCTGGATCAGTGCCTGTCCAGGCTGTGCCCAGGAACAACAGCATGGAATTAGAGACGAGGTTGGAGAGGCCCAGCCAGTGACGAGTGGAGCAGGAATGGGCGGATCCTTAGGAGGCTGAGGACCCCAGGGCGCCCCTAGGGCAGATGTACCCAGAGGTCAACAGGCTTGCCTTTGCCCTGGTTCCTGCGTGCTGTGTGCACTGTGCGCTGCCTGGGGATAGACTGAGACCCCCTCTCCAGGCTGGATCAACTGGGAGGCCCACCACTACCCTGGCCTGGTCTGGGGAGACCGGCTCCCCACTCTCAACACATCCTCCTCCTGTGCCATCTGCTCCCTGGGTCCAGGGAGAAAGACAAGGACCATATTACAGCCTCTCCTGGCCCTCAGGTCCACACCTTGACATCCATGCCCACCTCAGGGAACCGCCTCGGTTCCATGCTTCCAACCAGGGTCAGCACCTGGTGGGGCGACACTGGCCGTCCTCGGAGCCCAGAGCAAGTGTGGGCCCTCCTGGGTGCACCCTCCCACTTAGTACCTGCAGGGCCTGGCCAGCTGGCTTTGCTCCTCTGGGCCTCAGCTTTCTCACTGCCAAGAGGAACTTTCCTGAACGTCTCTGGTGGGGCTGTGTGCGTGTCAGAGGTGAGCACTCAGGTGATCTTCATTCATCCCCATTACAGTCATGGTTATTCATTTATGACACAAGACCAGAGACACCAGGAGCTTCTATCCATTGAAAGTGAAACCCGGGCAGCGGCAGAGGAGCAGGGCAAAGGCGGGGGAGGGCGGCCCTGGGGCTTTCAAGCACACTCACACCACGACCTTAAAGGCTGACTCCAGCGCACACAAGCACATGCCCAATAGTGGACGGTACCGCTCCCCGTCCTTGGTCCTATGCTTCCACCAGCCAGGTATGGGCACAGAGAGCCAGGGTGTGCACGGGAGTGTACAGAGCTCCAGAGGGTGGCAGGTCCGTGGCTTCCACAGAACCAGCCAGAAATAGTGGGAAGCTCTGGAGACAGTGAATTGAGCGCCAGCCAGTGGAGGTCACTGCCCGACCCAGGTTGGGGGCATATGCACCACACTCGGGCGCCCCGAGAAAGGGCAGGGCTGGAGGGAGGACCTGGAGGGAGAGGAAAGACATTGCCAGGCACCACAGGTTTTTAATTAATGAATTCTTTTTAGAACATCTGTCTCCTGCCTCGGTGGCCCGTGGTGTTCTTCTGCTTGCTGTCCTGCAGCTTTTTCTAACTTCACAGCTGCCATGCTGGTTAAGTGTTTCTTTTTACAAACCCCAAAGTAAACTTATTTTCCCCAAGACTTGGCATCCTGCTGAGCTCTGCAGTATAAAAACAAAAACAAAATACAACAATAAATAAATAAATAAATAAATAAATAAATAAATAAATAAAACACCGGCATTTCGTAACCATCCCAGGCGGCATCTACAGCCGTATGCTCCCAAGTATAGAGAAGGTGAGTGGGTGTGGTCATTAACTGTGAAAGTGAGGGTATTTGAAGTTTCCTCAATATTTGTATTAACCAGGGGCACCCGGGTGGCTCACCGGTTGAGCATCTGGCTTCGGGCAAGGGCATGTTCCCAGGGTCCTAGGATTGAGTCCCGCATCGGGGCGCCCGCTGGGAGCCTGCTTCTCCCTCTGCCTGTGTCTCTGCCTCTCTCTGTGTGTCTCTCATGAATGAATAAATAAAATCTTTAAAAAAAAAATGGTTGTATTAGCCAGACTTCTCCAGAGAAACAGAACCGACAGGAGATGATAGTAGATGATGATAGGTATAGATAGATGATCGCTAACTAGAGAAATAGATAAAGAGATTTATTATAAAGAATTGGCTCCCCTGCTTATGGAGGCTGGCAAGTCCAAAATCTGCAGGGTGAGCCAGCAAGTGCGAGACCCAGAGAAGAGCCAATGCAGCTCAAGTCCAAAAGCCGTCTGCTGGCAGAAATCCCTCTTGCTGGGGGAGGTCAGTCTTTAGCTCCTTGCAGGCCTTTACATGACTGGAGGAGGCCCACCCACATCATAGAGGGCACCTGCTCCCCTCAAAGTCCACTGATTTAAATGTGAATCTCAACCAAGGCCTCACAAAAACATCCAGGATAATGTTCGACCAAATATCTAGGCCCTGTGGTCCAGCCAAGAGCACACAGAAAATGAAGCATCCTAACCTTTCATCACTGCTCACTTTTCTCGGTTCTTCAAAGCATCGTGAACCTGTTTTCACTTTGTCCACACTGAAGCATCTGTACACCTTGCAACATTCTGTCAAACATATATGCAGCTCTTCCAAAACACTTTCTAAAATTCAATTAAGGGCATTCATGACAGGAGAAAATCATCTCTCCCTCACCCTCCCCATTAATCCTAAATATTATTATAAATCTAATTGCCATGCTTTAAAAAAATCCAATTTGTCGACTGAAAAAGACCCAACATGATCTGATATAATGAACTGATATAATGAGGAAGATTTGGGACTTTACTCAGAAGCCCTGGATGAGTGATTTGATTACCTTTCAGCTCTGTCATTTTGAGGTGCTGCGGGTCACCTAAAAGGGAAAGTCCAACATTTTGTCACACGAGGGCTCAGTTTCCATGCAAATTACCAGAAACCTATTTGTGTTATTCTTTAGAGATGCATGGAGATCATGGAATGTATTTGGAGTACTAATGATGTCTTCATTATCTCTAGGGCAATGGTTTTCACCTGGGGGCGATTTTACCCCCAGAGAACCTTGGGCAATGTCTGGACACATTTTTAGTTGCCCCAACTGGGGACTGGGGATGGGACGAGAGGTACTAGTGGTAGCATCTAGCGAGTAGAGGCCAGGCGTATGACCAAAAGTCCTACAATGCACTGAGAACAGCCCCAACAACAAAGAATTCTCCAGATCCCAAAGTCAACAATACCAAGGTTGAGTAGTTCCTGTTCTAGAACTCCATGACTGCTAACAATGCAATTATATAACTAAAGGCAAATTTCCCTCATCCCAGAATCTTGAAAAAAATAATAATAAATGTGTTTCAGTGACAAGGGCACATTTGGTGCAAGCAGCTAAAGTAGCTCGAGCTTGTGTATGCATTTCAGTCCCTGGAGCAGCAAATAGCAAATTGCCCTGATGCAGAACTGCTCCTGGATGCAATGGGACATTTTAGATAAGCCAGCCTTCCCTTCAGGGAGAGCACGCGGTGCTTCTACAGCACGAGCAAACCCCGTGTCTGCCACAGAAGGACTAAAGGCCAGCTGTGACCTCCCGGGGAGGTGGCCACCTCTGACCCACCACTCCACACACAACCTGAGTGACAGACGTGGGACGCTGACATCCTTTCTACCCCTCCGACATGAGGCTGTCCAATGAGTTGGCTCGACATTTAGCAGCAGCATGTGCAACTGGACCACATCACCAGGCATCTAGAAAACACATTTCAGAGCATGAGATGGGACAAAAGTCTGTACAAGTCACGTGCTTTATCACAAAATTCTCCACCTTGATGCCAACGATGCCTCGGCCTCTGTACTTCAGTTGGCTAGAAACTTTCCCGGCTCAGTCACTTCTAGAAACATTACCTGCCAGGGTGTCATCACCAACCGGGGAAGCCCTGTGTGACTCACAGGGTCATCACTCACAGTCATCTGGCACAAAGGAGTAGCACTTCCAGTTAGGTTCAGATTCGTTCTAATTCTGGTCACTAGATTCACCAAACATCAGAGGCGCTGTCAGGCCAGAGCCAAAAGGCAGTCCACGCGCATGCGGTCCCAGATCTCCTGTGCCCACAACAGCAGAGCGCGGTGGGTGAGGACCATCCTCGCCGTGGGACGGATGCAAGAAGCCCACATCCTGGCACAGGCCACCTCTCAACCTCTCAGACTGGTGTAGACTGGGCCTGAGAGAGGAGATGTGTAGTAGAGAAACCTCTGAACAAAAATTACAACCAAAACAAACAAGCAACCTAAGCAACGGGCTTTGGAGTCAGATTTCCTTTAGAGCATGATTGGGAAACCCCCTCAAAAGCATATAATGTCACATCATGTACATCTCCCAGCCCTAGGATGACGCTAATCCCATCATGCCAGTGCCATTAAAATAACTAATGAAGTCCTTTATAGGTTTGTTGTTTGACTTTCATAGCCAATGCTTTCTTCCTGCCTTAAAATGAATGTTGTTTCCAACTTAATAGGTTATTTTACTATCCTCATAGAGGCTCTTACCATATTAAAAGGATCCCCCAAAAAAGATTTCCTATGAGGCAACAACAAAACCAAAGGATTATCACTTTACAAGCACAAAGTACTGTGACATCTAAGAAAGAGAAGCAGCATTAGCGTGATAAACAGGTATTTTCTTCAAAGACAATTAGGTAATCTGAACATTATAGGAAAAGGATCAATAAGCACTTATAAATTAATGCTTTATTTCAACTATATAAACTTAACCAGTTTATATAGATTATTATAAATCTAATTGCCATGCTTTAAAAAAAATCCAATTACACTATTTTCCACGAATTCCAAAGGCATCCAAGTAGCTATGTTCCCCACCCCACCCTTACCACCAGCATCTTCATCATCACTGCCGCCATCTCCCTCCTCCTCACATTTATTGAGTGCTTACTACATGCTAGGCGCTCACAGCAACTCCACCTGGTAGACTTACTTTCACTATTACATACACGCGACAACTGCAGCCCGGTGTGGTAAACAACTTACCCGCATAGCTAGGAAGTGGCAAAGCTAAGATTGGTCTGGCACTAAGCTCTAGGCTTTCCACCACTAATCATGAAAAAGCAGAACATTCCACTGTCATTTTCACACTCGATTGATCCGTCTGTCAACCCAGACCGTCTCCGGGTCCTCTGTCTCCCCACAGAAGAGAGCTCCAATGCTCCTCTGCCAACCAACAGAAGTCCTCCCAGGGGCAGGAGGTCCCAAGAGTTGGAGGAACAGCAAGATCCTCTGGTTGCCAAACATCTAGATTGGAGCCTGAGAGATGCCAAGGTCCTGCTCCCAGGATGGGTAGCCCTAGGAGAAAGTTGAACCCCATTTGAAGGCATTTACTGGGCCAGATCGCAAAAAAAGAGGAAATCACGAAAGACTAGACTTAAGTCCTACTTCGATGTCCGGAGATCCAAGTCTAAGTTCTAGACGTTGTCTCCTCCGGCAGTAATGAAACGCTCCTACGCACACGCTGCAAGGGCTCATCTCCAGTGGGGCTGGAGCAGCAAACTGGAAGGGAAAGTTCTATGAGGAGAGCAAGTCTACAATGGCGAGGATTCCCCAAAATTAGGAGGACAGGGCCTCCTCCTGCTTGTGCCCCAGAAGAGGGTTGAGAGCAGAAAATACAAATAAAACATTGACTTTCTTCGGCTTTGGTGCAGGGATGCCAGTCTCCCCCATGCCCACACCCCTTCCTCTTTGGAATAGAGCCCTATTATCCAGTACAGGCAATGCCCCCACTTCCACGGCTCCATTTTCCAACCTGATGGGTATGTGTGGGCTGCAGGACAAAGTTCGTGAATGGGATACATGTGAGTGTTAACTTAAAGGGAGGTGAATCATCCAGAATATTTGCTTCTTGTTGCCCTTTACTCCTTTCTCCTATGTGGAAAGTGGGGTAATGACTTGTACTCCAGCAGCCAGCTTGGATTATGAGGCAACCAGGGGTATGGAGCTCCTGCCAAGGATGACAGAGCAGAGACAAGAAAGAGCCTGGATCCCTGATGACAGTGGCACCATCATGCCCGCCCCAGCCTGCTGCTCTAGTCTTTGCCTGGAAAAGGACAAACCTTGACATATTTTTAGCCACTCTTTTTTGGCCATAACAGAAAAGCTTAGAGCACAGACTCTGAAGCTGGACCTTGATTAAATCTCAGCACCTCTGCTCACTAGCACTGAGGTCTTACATAGGTCTCTTGACCTCTCTGTATCTGAATTTCCCCACGTGTAAAATGAGGCTAATAATAGTTTCTACGTTACAGGGTCATTATGTGCCTGGCACACAGTAGCAGGTAAGCTTTTGTAGTGATATAAATCATAATGTCAGTGATTAGGACAATCACCATGTCATACCAATGACAATGACAATGACTGTTATGAGTTTTCGCTCATATGCAGCTAAACCTAATTTTGTTTGATACAAATGCTCACAGTAGCCAAGCAAGAGTGGGCTTTCCTTGGAACAAAGGAGGAGACGTGGCTCCTTAACCTCCTTCAGCAGCTACTCCAGGGAGCCATGAGGTCAGAAAATCAAGGCCAGTTTCCAGGAAGCAACCCCGGTAACCCTGGTAAATAACTTGGTCAGCCAACTACCAGGTTCAGTTTTGCTAAGTTGGCAGATGAGTTTTAGGCAATAGAGAGGACGTCAAGGTTGTGTGAGGGAAGAAGGGAGGAGACACCATCCAGAGAACATGGGGTAAGGATGAGGTCCCCACGGGAGCAGATGCCTAACCAGAGTTGGTAAGGTTGTCCGGGATGACGCTGCATGCAACTGACCCACCCTCCATCTCCTCTGAAACCTCCAGTGAGACCTCCAGGCTTCTCATGAGTTCCTATCCTGAGTTGCTAAAGCATCGCTGCCCATAACTTCCTTAAGAAAGCAGCATAATATCTATCTGCTCATAGTACAGAGGTCACAGTAATTAAGTACTTTGTTGGCCATATTCTCCAATCTCTTGGGCAGTGCCAGGCCCCACCATCCTGAGTTCTAACCCTGAGGACCCTGGCGTGGGCCAGAGCCAGGACCTCTGGGTGCTGGTGGAGGGATGGCACTCTGAGCGTGACAGTGTGACAAGGCTCTCACCACCTCAGGGAAGGCCCACTTGCCTCTTTGCCTGTTTTTCTAAGTTGTAGGTGGCTGGATGGTCAGAGGGCAGGTCAACAGCAACCATCCAGTTCAGGCATCCCCGTCCTCCCAGAAGACCTGAGGATGGGCCTCTTAGCCAGGCTCCACTGTGGGCTCTGGGAAGAAATGATGCACTTCTCCTGGGAGCCACCCTTCTTCCTTTCACCTGTGGTTAGAAAGATCTTGACCCAGATGGTCTGGGATGCTGCTCTTGGCACTGAGGCAAGCACAGATCGTAGTCTGCTACACCATGACTGACAGCTCAGCCCTAGGAGCAAGGAGCTGGGACACCTCTCCACTTGCTCGGAGGCCCTGCGTCATCCAAGGTAGTTCACCAGAGCAGGGGCTTACACAGGGCCTGGGGCTGAAGAGCTCTGGCCAGATTCCGTCTGGGAGAAGACCTCTTAATGGAGCATGTTAGAATTCAGAAGGCCCTTAAAACCTGTCTGTCCTCATCCCCACCGTGAGCCATTGTTCTGCTGACCTACCTTCCATCCGGAATCACAAGGGCTCTTGAGAGACCTTCCTGATGACTCGGAGGTCATGGAGGCAGAGAAGAGATGGAGAGCCCCTGAGACGCCCAACCAAGGTGGCCAGCACAGCGTCTATGCTCCAAGCGGCCCCCAGGACTCCGTCCAAGACTGGCAACAGGCAGGGTGGGCAGCGTCCGTTCAGAGACTCATTCCTTAAGGAAATGACGAACCCTGCCAGGGTCACAGAGGGAACAGTAGCAAAGCCGGCCCGGGCCCCTATCTGTCTCCAAAGACCTTCCCCCACACAGCCTAGAATATGGATGTTGTCATCTCGTTTAATTAAGCAAGCCAAGCATCTTCTTCCCCGTATGCTTTTCTGGGAGAGAAGCCAGGCTGAATCCTATAAAGCAGAGTATTTTCCACGTTGCTGATCCTAGCGAGCTGATTTCGCTGGTCTCCACGGCCATTTAATATTGTCTTTGTCAAACAGCAGTCCGCTCAACAACGCGGCCTAATCGGCAGCATTCCCAAGAGCCGAGAGGCATTTGGGTGCCTGACGGCCACCACGGCCCCCTCGCCAGCGGCTAGCAGCTGGGGCAAGTCAGCTCCTGCCGGGCAGATGAGGCGAGGCGAGGCGAGGCGGCTGCCCCAGGTGTGCGTGGGGCCTCCTCCGCCTTCGCACCTCCAGGACCAGGGCCCAGGCCCTGTGAACGCCCTGCGGAGATGCACACAGAGACGCCGCTCAGAAAGCCGCGCTGCCCATTTGCCGAGGGATCCACGGGTGGAGGAGGCTCAAGCTCAGCCCTCAAGGCTGGCCCAGGACAGGACCACAGAGGGAAGGGAGGCCCTTATGTCCTGCCTCTGTGGGATGGACGGACTTTGGTCTGGGGGACGCCAAGAGCATTGGGAGCAGGTGCCCGCAGTGACCATACTCCCAGGGGCTGGGACAGAAAGGACGAGCAGACCGTGGATGTGGCCTCTGTGCAGCCGAGGAGCTTTCAGAGCCACTGGCGAGTGAGCAGGTGTGCGTGGGAGCTGATGCGGGGCAGGGCGGGCCTCAGCTCTACTCCCTCCCTGGGAGCCTGGTCTGACGTCAGAAAGCAGACGGCCCTGTGACCGCCCCCAGGTTTAGTGCGGACCAGAGCAGAGAGGCCGAAACAACTCGTAAGTGGCTGCGAGCTCTGTGCCAGTCTTGTTAAAGATCTAGGTACGGGGACCCCGGGGGGCCCAGTGTTGAGCGTCTGCCTCCGGTTCGGGGCGTGACCCCGGGGTCCCGGGATCGAGTCCCGCATCGGGCTCCCCGCAGGGAGCCTGCTTCTCCCTCTGCCTGTGTCTATGCCTCTCTCTGTGTCTCTCATGAATAAATAAAATCTTAAAAAAAAATCTTGGTACAATTTCTATGTCATATAAGCTCTTCAGGAAAACCTTACGCACCAGGAAAATCTCCACTTTAAAAACGAGGGCGCTGAAGCAGGAGCTTAGGTAACGTGCCCAGAGCCCTGCAGCCAGAAGGGGGCAGAGTGGAACCAGGGTCCGTGCTGGTCTGGCTCCTCCGTGCTGCCTCCCAGGGGACCAGGGGCCGGCTGGGACTCTGCCCGGGGCCTACACTCCAGGGCCTCGGTCGGGAGTCAGGAAGTCAGCGTCCAGCTCACTAGTCTGCAGGTGCTGCCGGGGGAACTACCATGGGCCAAGCCCCGCTCCAGATGCTGGAAGATAGTGGGGAGCCACGAAGACGTGGCCCCTCCACCTGTGGCCCCTCCGCCCGTGGCTTCTTGCCTTCAGGGGTAGAGCAAGGAGAAGGGGCTGGTGACACCAGAGGCCAACAAGGTGGAGGAGCCGGACAGTGAGGGTTAGGAGGGGTTCCCACCAGGGTGCAGTTTGGGGGAGGGCAGCATTCCCAGCCTGGGGTGCGAATTGTGTCCCCCAACAAGATCTCTTGGAATCCTAACCCAGGTGCCTGTGAACTTGCCCTCGTTTAGAAATAAGATCATTGCACATATAATTAAGACCAAGTCACACAGGATTGGGATGGGTGCTGATGCAGTGACTCATGGCCGCATGAAAGAGGAACATGTGGACACAGACTCAGAAGGAAGCTGGCCGTGGGGTGCTGGAGGCAGAGGCAGGAAGAGGAAGCATCCCCCAGAGTCTGATGGGGCCCAGCCCCACTGACTCCTGGCCTCCACCCCGTGAGGAAATACATTTCTGCATTTTGAAGCCATGCAAGTCAGCTGTCATTGTTGCAGCAACCACAGGAAGCTGATACAGGTGGGAGCACCAGGTATTACTGACAATTTCCCAAGTGCTGCTGATGCGGCTGGTCCCAGAACCCCGGGCCCCTGAAGAGCCACTGGTCCATGTGACGGTGGAGGCTAACCCACGGGCCCGGGGAGAACATGAGTGTTGTTGCAGCATCTCCAGGGCACCTGGCCCGATTGTGGGACTGGGGTGGTCTGGAGAGTTCCAGAGACACAGGTGGGGCCTCGGCACCTGCACAGCACTGGGAGGGAAGGTCAGGAAATGCTTGTCCCATCGGACCCCAGAGAGGGCATCATGTACTTCAAACAAGGGAGGAGGACGAGATGTGCCCCTGGAGGGGCCATCCCAGTGGGGTTTGGTCAGGAAGGATTGCAAGCCTGCACCTGGCAATGACCACTCAGGACAGTTAGTAGGTAAAAGCTGGTATCCCCTCCCCAGGAGGCGGCCCACGGACAGGGGGTGACAGGGCGGGGGGGATGGCTTGGGCCTCCCAGCCAAGGGACTCCTCTGCCAGGGAGTAAAGACACTTGGCAACCTTTTCCACTGCAAGAGAAGTTCCCCACCACACTCTTGAACCCTCCTGTCTGTCCCTGGTGACCCAGAGAGGGGCACCCAGGGCCAGCTTCTCATGTAGGCTCTTGGGACTAATCCTTTTTCAATAAGAGCTAAAGAAAAGTTGAAATCCTACCTTTGCAATTCATTTCTCAATTTTGTTTTTTAAATAATGCTTTTGAAATATCAAAGTGGATTAGGGTTTGATTTGTCTATTTTATTTATTTATTTTTAGCCAGAAAAATTAACATTTTGTTAGGTTTCTGTTTTTAAAGTGAGAGCAATAATGAGCTCGGGCAGGATAACAGGTCTCAAGGCAGGCGGTTCAGGCTGGGCAGGGGTGGTCACCCCCCACTCCCCCACCCCTGACCTGGCTGACCCTGATGCAGGGTCAGTGACCTCTGGGAGTGGAGGCTGCTGGCCAGCAGTGATTTATGTGAGCCATTTGCACATCAAAGTTTGTTTTGTCAGCAGACTGGAGGCTTTCAGCCACCTTTCCTGCCCCTGGGTGCAAACCAGCCAGGACATCAAGGGAGATGGCAGGACTGACCCTGGGGAGCCAGCAACCAGGGCTGCACGCAGGCAGAGCTCTGAGGTCCTCCGGAGGCTGATGTTCTCCATCACATGTGGAGACACTGCTCCCGAGGCCGGCGGACAGGGTGGGCAGCGAGGGAATGCACCTGCCGGAGGCCAACCGCCCCCCCCCCCCCGGCCCTGTACCTTAGCTTCATGGGCGAAAGCTGGAGCTTCACCAGGCTCCAAATAGATGCAGTGAGGGAAATAACGGGGATGAAACCACGTCCCCCCTCATCCTCTCACTTTTCATGTCCTGGTTTTCACTTTTCTTAAGGACTATCCCTTGTATGCATTCCTATTTACTAATATTTCTACCCAACACATATACACATTTTTCACAAACAATAAATACGACTATCTCCGATCACCATCATGGTCTAGAAATTTTTATTTAAAATTTGACTTCCTGGGACACCTGGGTGGCTCAGTTGTTGAGGGTCTGCCTTCAAGGGCATGATCCTGGAGTCCCGGGATCGACTCCCACATCGGGCTCCCTGCATGGAGCCTGCTTCTCCCTCTGCCTGTGTCTCTGCCTCTCTCTCTGGGTCTCTCATGAATAAGTAAATAAAATATTTTTTAAAAATTTGTCTTCCAAAAATAAATTTTTTTGTCTTCCTATTCAGGGTCCTTCCTTAATAATTGTGATTTTTGGTGGGTAGAATTATGATCTTCTAACATGGCAGACTTCAGACTTCCTAAAGGCAGAGCTGAATTTCCCAAATAAATAGGAGCCATTTTCAGTGTCATCAAAAATAGCCGAGGGGCACCTGGCTGGCTCAGTTGGTGGAACATGCGCCTCCTGATCGCAGAGCCGTGAGTTCGAGCCCCACACTGGGGATAGAGATTATTTAAAATAATAAATAAAAATCTTTTTTAAAAACCCACAAATGTAAATATAAGAAAAATTACATTTGACTATATCATAATTTCACATTTTTATACAAGACACCTTAAAGATATGCATTAAATGGGAGAGAAAACCCCACAATATGTCTCAAAGAACTATGATCTGAAATTTATAGCAGAATCCTACAAATGGGCAAACCTGACACAAAAACACTCAACTAAAAAACTTATCAAACAGGAGATTAAAATGGTCGAAAGACACACAAAAAGATGCTCCACCTCACCAATAAGTGGAGAAATGAAAATTAAAATGAGACGCAGCTCTCCACCCATCAGCCCGGCGACGGTGAGGAGGCCAGCGGGGCGGCAGGTGCTCCCTCGGGAGCCTCGGGGGGAACAGGGCCGCGGGACGCCTGGGACGAACCCCGCCTGCGCGTCGCCCTGGCCGGGCCCTTCTACACGCTTGTGCACAGCGGTGCAGGTCAGGCCAAGGCCCTCGTGCTCCCCGGGGGGGAAGAACCGGGGAACCACGATAACCCAAGACAGGGAAACGCCTCAGACGCCGGGGCGCCTGCACCCAGAACACCGGCGGGACCCACCTGAACAACGGGGCCCAACGGGCTCTCCCCGAAACAGGAGTGAAAGAGACCGTGCGCCGACGGGATCTCGTCTGTGTCAAACACCAAGGGAAGAAAACACTTAAAACACATTTCGAGAAGGATGCCCCAGGGGAGGGTCAGTCGCTTTTCATCTGACTCTTTTACGGCTTTCGGCTTATTTTTCTGTGTTTGTACATCCCTTTTTTAGCCGTTAAAAGAAGAAATTGATGAGGTACCTTATATTGGCTAACTGAACTTAAATTTAAAAAAAGAGAAAAGGAAAATTAATTTCAGACTTCTCTGAAAAGCTTTTCAAGGACATATTTTAAAATAGAGAAATTCCAGAACATTTACATTGTACCAGTGAGGTAAAGACAAAAACAAAACTGGATTTTTGTTTTGACCCATGTTATGTAAATACAAGGAAACAAGGCTGCAGGGTGCCCACCGCTGGTGGGCACCCGGAGAACTGCAACGGGATCATTTTAACATAAGTAAAAATATTCCTGGATAAATCATTAATTAAAAAAAAAAACCTTACCGGGCAGCCCCGGTGGCTCAGCGGTTTGGCGCCTGCCTTCGGCCCAGGGCGTGATCCTGGAGTCCCGGGATCAAGTCCCACATCGGGCTCCCTGCATGGAGCCTGCTTCTCCCTCTGCCTGTGTCTCTGCCTCTCTCTCTCTGTGTCTCTCATGAATAAATAAATAAAATCTTTAAAAAAAAAGGAAAAAAAAAGAAAAAACCTTACCATCCAAAAGTAAAGTGAAAGTGTATCAGAAGAAGTGCCCATCGATTTCAAGCAAAGTAAGTGACAATAAAAATGCTGACCTGAGTCATAAAAATGAGGGACCGGAGTGGCCAGGGGTTGAACGTCTGCCTTCGGCTCAGGTCATGATCCCAGGGTCCCAGGATCGAGTCCCACATCAGGCTCCGTGTGAGGAGCCTGCTTCTCCCTCTACCTATGTCTCTGCCTCTCTCTGTGTGTTTCTCATGAATAAATATAATCTTTTAAAAATAAATAAATACATAAATACATAAATAAACAAACTGGCAAATTTGTCTCATTTTCTCATTAATACACACTTTGGTTTATTCCAATACCACACCGTTGTACCACAAGAATGTTGATTTCACAAGTGATGTTTAATCCTGTAGCCACAATCCCCTCCCCCATATTTTTACATTATTTTTTCTATATTTTTAAAATATTACAGAAATTGTTAGAAGTTGAAAGGGACAGACACATTCTTTCTGCTGAATAAGGTATCATATTTAACTTAAAGATTATTAACCTTCTGGATGTTCTGGATAGAGGAATTTGAAGCTGCTGGGAGTCACATGTAACCCTGAGGTCTAAATAGGAAAATATCTTTTATAAACTGTAACAAATCTCACCTTGAAATAAAGACCTATGAAATGTACACAATTCCATCCAGAGTCAACATTGTTACAATATCCATTTTCAGAATGGACAATGACAACAGCTTTACATTCAGAAAACACAGCCTATAGACCAAGATGGCGTAACTTGCCACCTGGCACCCCGTGTGCGAGAAGTCTGTTCAGCCCTTAGGCTGTCACAGAGCTGCCCTTATTAAAAATACACGTCCTCAGATGCCCAACAAGCCGGGCAGAATAATGGTTTGAAGGAAGCGAATGCCAATGGGACTTTTTCTGGGCATTGACCGGAGGCATATCATTGACGTTCCCTGGGATGTCCCCACGGCTCACAGGGTTGCCAGGAACGTCTCCAGGTTTATAGGATCCTTACATAGTTTTCATCCAGTTCTCTAGAGTTGTGCAGTTCCAAACCAGCTTCTAGAACGTCTGCTCAAAAACTGGCATTAAAGTGCTTCAATGCAACCTCCCAAAACATTATAAAGTGTCAGGTCAACTCAGGTCACTGCTCTACCTGGAATGACTAGCTTCATTTTTGTTTCTGGCCTACATTTCCTTTTAACACAATACAAAGGTGTAACACAGGGATGAGCCGATCTCTCTTAAAAACCCAACTGTGTTAGCTTCAGTTAGACTACCTAAGACTCGGGCAGACTGGCGAAAATCCTAGCGCTTCCTCAGGGTAAGATGGTGCTGACTCTACAGCTAACCTGGCACCAAGTACCAAGAAATCCAGCGTGGCCACCGCCGAATGCCTGGTGGAGCTCCCCGAGCAGTCTTCTCTGGCTTCGGCCTCTCAATGACAGAGGATGTCATCAAAGGCCGAGAGGTGACCCGGATTCGGCTACTGGACGTCGCCAAGGAGCTCCTGCACAAGCCGTCGGGGCCAACACTGCCCCACAGTAAGATCTGGGTTACGACGGGCGGGCTATGCTATGTGTCCCATCGAACAAAGTGCTCCCCGTGAGTCTGGGGCAGTCCAACCCTCCTGAACACACTATCAAAGCAGGTCACACCTGACATTCCCTGGAGCCACAGCAGGGGTCACCTTGGCGAGCACAAAACCCAGTCTTCCTTCTGTTCATCTGTGTGTTTGTGAGCACACGTGTGTGTTTGTGTGTGTGTGCGTGCACGAGTGCGCGCGTGCACACCTTCACCTTAGCACACTGACCGCTTTAGCATGGCTTGCAGCCAATGGCCAGCAGAGCACTGCAGTGGCTGTGCCTTTCACAGAAGCCTTGCTTCAGGCTGGGTCACAGTGAGGAAACTGTGTGCACAGCACAGCAGCCATTCAACCGGGTCACTCGAAAATTAGCTAAATCAGTTCAGGTAGTGGTGGGTTTTGTGTTTCTCTCTTTTTTCCCCCCCAAAAAAACAACCTCCAGAAGAATTTTTTTAAGCCACTTATTTTAAATGTTAGTGAAGAAACATGTGAACCCAAGGTCCCAGAAATAAGCAGCTGACTCCAGAGTGTCACTCCAAAGTGACACAGACGAATGAAGCAAGTTCTAAACGCATCGAGGTGTGAAACGGGGAACACGGCAATCCGCCTCCGGGGAAGAACGGTTTTGTTCTAAGTTCTTTGTGGGCAGCAGCACCCTGGCCGTGACAGTCATCCCCCCAAGTCCAGCTGCCGCCTTAAACGGGACTGTCGTAGTGCAGGCGCCGGCGGTGATGGACCCGCCACCTTCCCTGCCCTCCAGGGCAGGAGAAGCCACAGCCCGGCCCACTCGTTACCTGCAAGGGCCGGAAGCATCCTGGGCAAATACCCAGGGAGCGTCGTGTTAGCGTTTCCCCCAAAGGCTGTAAAAGAGAACAAGTGCAAGCGTTTTATCACCTACAAGCCCATGTAGACCTTACAGAGTAGGTGGTGGCTCTCCAGGCCACGGGGGGGCAGGAGGAGACAAGGGGAGCGGGCGGGCTCTCCTGGCACACCTGGGGAGAGGCACACCCTGGGAGAGGCGCACCTGACTTACAGCAGGCCTGGAACTCCTTGCGCAGAGCGAACAGGTTCATTAGGAAAAGACGGTCTTCTCTCGGACTGTAATGGGAACGAGAGGGCGGAGGTACAGGGTTCTTGCCAGAGGCTGCAAGAACAGCCTCATCTTGGCCCCTTTACTGAACTCTCAGGGTTCATGAACTCTCTTTTCATAACTTGGTACCTCTGATTCTTCCCCAAGGATAGCCAGCTTTGCATCCATTTCTGGACTGGGGCTTGGCCCACCTGGTGCAATTCCTTTTACACAGCCGCCTGGCCTCCCCTCAGGCGCTGGGCCCCCGGAGGCCTGCTCACCCCCAGCAGCTCGGAAGGAGGTGGGCAGACGCAGCCTGCAATGGCCCGTGCTCCGGCTGACCTCACGATCCCTCTGTCCTCTGCTGAATGGGCCCCTCGGGTCTCCATTCACGTGGCTGGGGTATCCAGTGCTGCCACTGGGAGGAGCCGCAGGGACTCAGGAAGGTCCTAGTGTTCTGGGCTGTGTTCTCCAGCATGGCCAAGACCTGGAGACTCCATGCACTGAGCCCTGAGGTTCCTGCAGACGAACCTCTCCCAGCTGTTCTCCGCCCTCCTTCCAGCGGTGAACCTGGCGCTGGGCTGCCTACAGAACACTGGATTCACAGAAGCCAGGCCAAGAAACTGGCACTGGCACCCTGCACACCCCAGTAGCAGACAGGGGGAAGCCAGTTCTAGAGGTAAAATCGGTGAGTCGCCCATCTGTGTTCTCACGGCCACTTCACACACAGACTGAAGTGTTTTAAATACGAGGGTTCACATCCACAGGAGGTATCGGGAGGTGCTGAGGTGACTTCATGTCCACTCCAGAGCCATTTTAGCTGCCAAAGTCCCAGGTCTCCAATAACCAGAAAATCTCAACTGAGGGAGATCGCGGGCCTCTCCCTGGAAGACACCACTGACATCATCTCAGAAATATTTCTTCTGTCTAGTGTAATCATAACTCACTCGAACAGTTTAATAAAAGTATTAAAATATACTTCATCTTTTCTTCTAACTACATTTATATATAAATCCCTGAGAAGGTACCTGTCAACTTGTAATTCACTATTTACAGTTAATAAACATCAGGGGTGCAAGCAGACACCGGCTTGTCCTCCTTTGTATAGCAGAGTGTCTGTCATCTGGCAGGAGAGCAAACTAGGTCTCCCTCTCTTGGACAGGGGTAAGGGGGTGGGGAGCTCAGTCAGTTGAGCATCCAATTCTTAGTTTTGGCTCAGGTCATGATCTCATGGGTTATGGGATCAAGCTCTGCATTGGGTCTCCTTGCTCAGCAAGGAGTCCGCTTGAAAGATTCTCTCTCAAAATAAATAAATCTTAAAACAACAACAACAAAAAGGCATGTGGGGCTGTGCTGAAATCCTAAACTCTCTGCACAGAAAGTGGGGAAATCTGTCCTTCATTCACTGGGTAGGTGGAGGTCACTACATGATAACTCAACTGCCTCTCATGATCGCCTTCCTTTTCTGCCCTTTTTAGACCTCAGAGTGGTGGTGCCAAGGAGGATCAGGATATTTAGCCAAAACTGGAGAAGAAAACAGGCAAAGGAAGGAGAGGCAAGCAAGGAAGAGAGAAGGTGAAGGGGGTGGCAAGGAATGAATGTGCCCACAGAGCAGAAGGAGGTCATTGCCCATCATCGCCCCTGCCCCCAACCAACACTAGAAGCAAGGCAGCAAAAGGTGACCCCTCAGTGAGAAAATACAGCCAGCCACCCAAAGCAATGAAAATACACAAACCAGAAAATGATCTCAACAGGTGCTGGATCAGACTGTGAGGGAGACGAGGGGTGTTTCTCTTCACCTCATCTCTTCCAAGGAGACTCGGCCAATCCCAACTCTTGGAGCTGCAGCTACCCTTAGTATCAGTGATGCTAAAAGTGGTTCCAGACCTCTATGCCATTCTGAAAAAAGGGAAAGGCTCACTAAAATCTGACTTTGAGAGCTGCATTATCATCACACCTACCCATCAGGCTGGTGCTGCCCAGTAGCCTGATGATTGAAGTTTCTGGAGAGAGGAGCATGAGGCCCCAGAGAGCGCAATGCTTCATGGTGCCAAGAGGGAGGGACCAGAGAGAGGCCGGCGCCACCCGTGCCCACATCATGAGAGAGGTGCTCATCATGACACAGCCAGGGAGCACGATTTGACATGTGAATCCAGGGTTATGAGAAAAAGCTTCCAAATCAGTCTCTACTATTTTAGATCTATGGCTTCCAAGCAGGATAATTTTTAAATAAAGTGCCGTCAGTAGTGCATATGTGACAGATACTCTGCAACCCACATGGCCAGAGATTCATTATAATTTCTCAGTGCTTTGGAGATAAAAAGTCTGGACAAAAACTCCCACTGAGCTCAGGGCTCAGGGCAAATCACATCCGTGCTCTGCCCAAGTCCCCATATCTTGGAAATTCTACAAAGCCAGCATAAGGATAAACTGAACATCACAGGCAGTCATCAAAGGAAAAAATACAAGTAATTCCACACCAGGAGCTCTTTGGAATTGAGTCTGGAGGAGGGAGCAGCCCTCCTCCGGACTCACTCCAGTAGAATTTGCCTAAAACAAGTTTGCTTAATATTCAGTTCTAATCTGTTTGTTTAGTCCTCTCCCCCTTTCCAGTGATTTGTATCACTCTGATGGCTTATTCTTTTGTATCTTTTTTACATTTTAAGGATATCTGAATTCAATTTACCTAAGAGCACAGAGGACTTAATTTTGTAATTCTAGTAAAATTCTATTACATTTGCCCCCATTTTATTAAATAATAGATTTTTTGCAAATCTATTTTTTAATATGTTAAAGGCTTTGCATCCAGTTTATCTAAAGTCCCTTGCTTAAAATATTTAGTTCTAGCAATAAATACATGCTTCTCTATGCATGGTTTCGTGCTTTGACAACAGGTTTTTCTTCATTATTATTACCGTATAAGTAAGAGAGCTTTCAAATAAGATACAAAGGAAATCTGATTCCCCTGACTTACTTCATCATTTTGCTGGAAAAGTAAGTGCCTCCATCAAGTAGAAACAAATATTCAGAATAGGTTAATCAAATCAATAAGAACATACAATGCTCACGCACACCTGTGGTGAGAAGGAAAGACAAATGGCAAGAAAGGGGAGACTTCCACAAATTCTGTATGAAATCATAGATATCACAAATAATTATTGCTAGAAACAGTATGTTAAAGGGTCTTCAGGCAAACGTGTTAAAACTGTCTCAAATACAAACAGCCCCATCACCAGTAAAATGCTGCAAATTGGATCATGATTAAAAATACAAAATTATTCAGACCCTTCGATAAATTGGTCTTAAAATTTTCTCAAGTGAGGTTCTAGAGATAGGCTTTTGGGGCAAATTTGCCCACTAGGTGTACGGATTGCCAGGGGAACCGGTTTTAGGCTCGTGGACCTGCGCCCTCCCCCATTCACTGTGCAGCCGGAACCGACACCGACGGCGCGCGTCTGGGCCCCGTGCGAGCCTGGCCCGGGGCCGGGGGCTGCGGGGCCGCGGGGACACGGGGGCTGCGGGGACACGGGCCGCGGGCCAGCAGGGGGGCCAGCCGCACCCTCCCCCGCGCAGCCCCGCCGACCCCCGGAGCCCGCCGCTCACGTCCTCTTCCTCCAGGACGGCGCCCGCTTGTCCTTCTGCGCCGCCGCCGCCCGCTGCTTCTCCGCCTCCTCCGCCCTCCTCTTCTCCTCCTTGGCCTCCTTGTACCGCCACTTGGGCAGCTGCAGGTGCGCGCTGTCCTTGGTGCTGCCCCTCGCGGCCGCCCGCTCGGGCTGGAAGGTGGGCGCGGGCGCCTTGCTGATGCGCACCCGGGGGATGACCACGCCGGGCCGCACGCTGCTCCTCCGCAGCAGCTGCAGGGGCAGGAGGCTGGCCCTCCGCGGGGCGCCCGGCTGCTGCGGGGACGGGAGGCCGGCTCTCGGGGCCCCCTCTCTGGAGACGCCCACGGCCCGCGAGGTCCGGAACGGCGGCTCGGGGCCCTCTATCTTGTCACCCTCCTGGGCGCGCGTGTCCCGGCTCCCCCGCGCCTCCAGGATTTCCTGCACCGCCAGGCGCCTCTTCCCCACGCAGGGGGCGTCCTCGGGGCACACGGTCTGGCAGACGATGGCCACGGCGGGGCTGTAGAGGCTCGTGGTCATCCTGACCATGTGGTCCAGGACGCCCCCATCCTCCGGGCCCTGGCGTGAGCGCGAGGTCAGCGTGGCGCGCACAAGCTCGGCAAGCCTCTGCAAGCAGCTTTTGGAGCCCGACGGCTTCAGAACCGCCTCCGCGGGCAGCGGCAGCTCTGGCTTGTACCTTTCCCCGAACTGCTCCGGGCAGGGTCGCTCCAGCAGCCTCTGGATGAGGCGGACCGCCTCCAACCGTCCGGTGTAAGCCGCCCACTCCTGGGGCGCCATCCCGCGGCGCGGGTCCCTGGCATGGACGTCTGCCCCTGAAAAATATGCAAACACAAACGGCAATGGGAGAGAATGCGCCAAGAACAACGCGGCCAATGGCAGGAAGGGAAAGACTGAAATGGATCAGAGGCAGAACCTGGGAAACCTAGTAACTGACCACCTGGAGCTGTGGCACCTGGATGACCCTGCCTCTGCCCCTGAACTGCGAGCACCATTAGACACAGCCCACCTTGAAGTGCTCCAGCTACTGGCTTACTTTTCCTAAACAAAACTGCCTGAACCCAGCACCTAAATCGTGCGATTTTTAAAGAAATAAGACTTCGTGGCTTTCCAGCAATGGAGAGATGACTAGACAGCCAAGGTGCTTCCTGAACACTTCAATGATGTTACTAGAATGTTCCAGAATACTAAAAGGAATAATCACTTGCAAAGTGCTTGGCATCCCATTTCTTTATCACCTCACATTTTCCAGGAAATGTGCAGTCCCTCACTGCTTATACTGTGTGGTTGGCAGGTCCTAGATCTATCCTCTTCACCAAACTGTGGGCTTCTCCACCACAGAGTCCACCTCTTACTCGTTTCGGTTTCCTTGACACATCTTGTCCTGGCTGGTGGAGGCGTGCATTTAATAAAGATATGTTACAGACGGTGGTAGTCACAGTGGCCAAGGGACCTACCTGAGGCCTCCAAGCTGGTAAAAGTGAAGGTCTCAGCCCCATGCACTTCCTGCCACCCCACAGGGAGGGCTGCTTCCTCTATGACAGTTTTCTGCGTCAACGTGGCCAGACTATAGTACCCAGGGATTTAAACTCAAGTCTAGGTGGACTGTGAAGGTATTTTGTAGGTGCAGTTAGCATTCACAGTCAGTTGACTGAGTAAAGGAGATTGCCCTCAACAATTTGGGTGGGCCTCACTCATCCAATCAGTTGAAGGCCTTAAGAACAATAGCTACAGTTCTCTGGAGAAAAAAAAAACTCGGCCTCAAGACTGCACCATTAACTCCTGTCCAAGTTTCCAGGATGGCCTGCGCCCACTAATTTTGGGCTCTCCAACCCACAAAATCACGTGAGCCAATTCATTAAAATAAATCTCTTCATGTGTACCTCTTATTGGTTCTGTGTCCCTAGAGAACCCTGACTCCTATATCCTCAGTCACTTCCTTAATAAATTTCACCCATACCACCCACTGCCCCCTCCTAATACTGCAAATTTAAACTTCAACTCAACTTGATGAAATGTTCATAAATTTCAGCATGGTCGTATAAGAGAAATTAATAAGGAATTGCTGTTCAATTAATCTTGGTCCAATCCCAGCCCCGTACACAGTTAAAAATCATTCAGGATTTCAGGTCACATTAGTCATACTTTCTCTGGCAAAGCAATGTGGAGAACTAGGGCAATTATCTAGTCTGTGAGCTCCCCAGGGACCAGGACTGGCAGAGGCTTCTGCATTTATATCCCACACAGACCCAGGTGGCTGACGTGCGGCGGTGGCTCAGTGCAGAACAGAGGCGAGAAGGGCTCAGTGGCCCCCCTGCCCCAGCACCCCTCCAGCGACCCCCCACCCCAGCCTGGGCAGACCCAGCTCACCTGAGATTGCCTCATCATGCTCTTCATTCAGGGGCATATTAAAAAACAGGCATATTAGAAGAGTGGTAATTATTTGGAACTGGAGATCGGGATGGAACTCATTAGCCCGAGTACAATTTATAAACTGACAAAAATGAAAAGGGGGCAGTAAAAATGTCGCCACAAAAAATAGATGACACATTAAACCTTAATTAATTGCATGTCACTTAAAAAGGTACAAACTGCAAAATTAAAATCTTAATGAACATGGCTTGAGAAAGACATTTTTCAAAAGCTAATGGAAAACTAAAGGAACAGCTGTCCAAAGTGTAGCACGCACACTTCTTCCTGTTGCTTTCGTGCCTTTTCAAAATGATCTTGGAACCCACACACGTTTGGCAGAATGGCAGCGCAGCCTAAGGGTAGGAGTTGTGCCACCATTTGGGGATTCACTTCCTTTTTTTTTTTTTTTTTTAAGATTTATTTATTCATGAGAGACAGAGAGAGAGGCAGAGACACAGGCAGAGGGAGAAGCAGGCTCCATGCAGGGAGCCCTACGTGGGACTCGATCCAGGGTCTCCAGGATCACATCCTGGACTGAAGGCAGGCTCTAAACCGCTGAGCCACCCAGGGATCCCATGGGGATTCACTTCCTTCCGCAATCGGTATGGGTAATATTCATGGCCCGGGTGGAGTGACTAAATCATGGAAGGCTGGCACCGGTGATCAACACTCGATACACAAGCCTTTTAGGAAACAGAGAATTCTGATGGGCCGGCATCTGCATCTTCTCCTCATGAATTTCTGGCATCCTGTTCTCACCCCCTACCCAGTGCTGTTTCGCCCAGAGCTCCAGCCACGCAGCCCAAAGGTGGGCTCCTGCCCATGCATCCACTTGCCACCACGCCATTGAGTGCTGTGAGCTGTCTACACAAAGTCCTCTAGTTTATTCCAGGCAGCAACATACTCAGTTCTAGGCAATGCATCATGCCTGGTGTAAACCTGGGTTTTGCCACTTAGGTACTATTGATGTTTAGGGCAGATCATTATTTGGTGTGGGGGCTGTCCTGTGCATTGTTACGACTTGTAACGGCACCCCCATCTCTGCCCAGTAAGTGCCAGCAGCATTCCACAGTTGTGACAGCCAAATACGTCCCCAGACATTACCGGCTATTCCTAGGGGGCAGCCCCCACCCCTGGTGGGGAATTACTGGTCTACCCAGTAACTGCAATCCTGTTGCCCCTTTTTCTTAGCCTCCCTTACAGCTGGACAGTGAGCCCCAAAAAGAATGCTTTTGTGCCCTGATAAAAGTGACCACTATGGTTGGAGGTGCCGCTGCCTATCTGAAGCCCACAGTTCTGGTGAACTCCCCGTGGTGGGGAGGATGGGTGATGGGGTGCTGGGTCAACGCATAAAAGAACCTAGTTCTGTGATGTCCTCACGGAGCCCAAGGCCAGCTGCACAGTGACAGCCCACTTCAAGACTTTCGGTGAGGTGAGAAAAACGTGCTTGTTTTCTTTCAGCCACGGGCAAGGCAGGATGTCTGACTGGAAGCAGAAAGCACTCTAAGCAGGTGCTAAAGGAAGACAAGCTACCTTCCATCATTCATCCTAGAAGCTTCCCCTAGAGTCGCGGCCAGGTGCACAGGACCGGCGCAGGCAGCCAGAGCCCGGGCCGTGTTGCTTCCTGGCCGGCTTCTCTGCCAGCCCCCCACGTTATCTACCCTTCTAAGCCCCGCTCCGGTCCCCCTCCCACCAGGAGGCCTTTCTGGTCACATGGGACCCCTGCATGTCCCCTCCTGTGCCATCCTGGCCTGTATCTGGGGTACTCAGGGTATAAGCGATACGGTAAATCAG